>NC_056751.1:581407244-581710994 GCF_019279795.1 Protopterus annectens | reverse complement strand
GGAATTATTATTTTTGGCCCTAAGGTAAAGGAAATGCTGTCCAGGTGTGAGAATGATAAGACCTTGTTTGCCATGGGCATACATTTTTCAGTCTCCTAAATATACTAAAAGAATCAGTGTAGTGGCTGGAAAATGTGGTTCAAAAATTCCCAAGGTCCTTTCCAAGATGCACGTGGAGGAAGTTACCCCAGGGGGCAGAGTGGGGGGTGGGCTGTAGTGGACATCATCACCCTCATGGCAGAGGTGGCCTGCAAAACCAGGGTTCACGAGAATCTTTTGACAAACCCTACCAGCGCTCCTGAACGGAGGTCTGACTGTCCACCTCTGGGGACAGTTATCCCTGCACCAGAGAGCCTGGCTAGACTTAACGAAAGTTACTTGGGTGCAGAAGATTGTATCCAGGGGTTACATAATACCATTTTCCTACCACCACCAATTCCAGGAACAATCCACAACTTTCTCTCCCGTCAGCGGGATCAAGCAGCAAATCAGATACAAAAACTGCTAGCAGAGAGTCATCCAGTAGGTCCTAGCAGACCATATAGGATCCGGAACTTACTCGGTGTTCTTTTTAGTGCCAAGAAAATGGGAGACTGGAGGCAAGTTTTTGGTTGGATCTCTCAAATTTGTTCACCGAACCAAGTTCTGGATGGTCCCTGTTCAGTCCATTCTATGTTTTTGGGCAAGGACGACTGGATGTGCTCAGTATCGCATAAAAATGAACAGGAGATCCAGAAAGTTCCTCTGTTTCTGGCCGGGAGCCAGTCACTACCAATTCAGAGTACTGCCCTTTGCATTCACCACAGCTCCCAGGGTGTTCACCAAGTGCATAGCAGAATTTGAATGCTGGAAAGTAAGTTGCTTGCATTGCACAGAACGTGAATTTAAACTATGCATCGTAATCAAAGCTTTGGCTGGAAAATGTTTGAGCTTTCGTTTGGTTGATTAATTTCAAGGTACATCTGATGAAGTGTAGTGGATGAAAATGCATTGGATTTTTTTGGGCGTTTATGTAATAAACTGACAGTTGCTGTTTAACGTTTCCTTTGTGGATTATTCTTAACACCTCCTACTGGTACCTTTCGTTAAATAAATAAACTGACCTCAATAATTGGCTTAGTTTTGGTGACTTTTGAAGGGGGTCCAGAATTTCTCAGCTTGGGAAGATATAATTGACAGACCACACTGTTTCACCAGGGATGTCCTGTATTTTTTCTGTCTAGGGTTTCTTTTATTGGGGAAGACATTGTCCATGCCAGTAGTGCCATTTTTAGGCATTACCGACTTAATAAACCTGACAATATAAAGAAGCAAACAAAGGAAAATGTAAAGGAGTTACTGATCAGTGCTAGGAACCTAAACAATAAAATCCACTTCCTGGATGACATAGACGTCTGTCTAGTGACCGAGATGTTTAAAATGGCAGAAAGCATTTGGGCTGTGCAGGGCTATGACACCTTCCACACACTTAGAAAAGCTACTGTACTGGGGATAAAAATGGTGGGAGGGGTCTTATTGTTCATGCAGAAGAAACTGTCAAGGCTAGACTTCGTGTCAAAATCACCATCGGAAAGGTTCCGTATTATATAGTAGATGGCTATATAATTCCCTCTGTAGCTCAAAAAAGCCAGATTGCCTGTTTACGGGAATTGGAATCTTTCAGTATTAAACTCAGTACCATTTTCCTAAGTGGTCTAAGCTTTCCAACTGTAGATTGGGAAACCGACACCATCCATAATTCACAAGCAGAAAGATTCACAGACTTTGTCAATACAATCACCCAGGAACAATTTGCCAAAGGACCAACTAGAGGGTACAACATCTTGAATCTCATCCTTACTAATATGGGTCATCTTGCACTATCCCTTGTGTATCTTTGTCACTTTGTCAGTTTTTTAGGTCTGACCATAAAGCCATCTCCTTCAAAATAAAATTGAAACCAGAGGCCCCATCCACCCAAGGTACCTTTTTAGACATTTCTCTAAAACAGGCTACCTACTTCTAAGTGATATTTTGGCAAACTTCAAATAACCACCAAATGTAGTTAATCGCTTTGAAAACATGGAGGCGTACACCACCACCACCACTGTACCAGCATGTAAACAGATGCAGCTGCACCCTGTAAGAACAAGCAAAGGGCAAACCCCAGAAACACCCCTCTTGGTGGAGCCGTAATATCAACAAGCTTTACAATAAAAGGAAGAGAATGTTGACCAAAATAAACAGTTGTAATTCCCAGAATGATAGAGTCCTCGTCATTGAAGTAAACAAATAACTCAAGAGTTTAATAAAATCTAACAAGGCAATCGGAAAGCCTTTTTAAATTGTAATCTTTGAAGCACAATAAGGCAGTGCACTGAGCAGATCGTGAATGATGTTACCTGCACTAAGGACAAAGAAACAGCGAACCTACTGGCGGATTAATTCAGCTAAAACATTACCCCACTTTCCCTTCCATCTATCCTACAAGATATACCTGAAGCCGACTTGCCTTCAGCTATCACATGACCCAGTCCTAAAAGCGTGATCAAAAACTAAAAATATTGACTCTATGGCTCCTAACTATATCCCCGCATGCATCTTGAATAGCAGGAAGCATTTAGCCACCCTCTAACAACATTGTTCAGCTTCAGCCTCCATACAGGTTTTGTATCAAGCAAATGGAGAACAGCTAGTTATTCCCCTGCATAAGGAGGGCCTACTACAGACCCTCCCATCTCAATTTGGATTTGTCAAGAGTGAGTGGAGTAAATATAACCCAACTTTGGATTCTGCAAGGGTTTGGTATGCTTACTCAACATGATGGACTTTCTGAAAAGGTCACCAAACCAATGGATGAAGGTAAAACGGTACACATTGCACACTTTGACCCAGCAAACCTTTTGACAGAATCCCCCACTCAAGCAGAATTGCTAAATAAACTGGGAATAAACCCCTGCATTACCCACTGAATTACTAACTGGCACACAGACAGAACACAGGGAATCCAAAGTAGGGACGTTACCCCCACAAAGAGACCATTCGCCAGTGGAGTCCCCAAGGGTTTGGTGCTACAATGTCTCTTGTGTGGCGTCTACTTCTGAAGTAAAAGCCAAATAGCAAAGGACTCTGGCTGACCGAATTTGCAGATGACTGCAAGCCAGGCGCAGTCATTGAATCTCCAAATGACTTGGACATTCTGCATCAAGGTTTGTCCCAAACAGATAACTGGTGCCAGAATCATGGACTGAAACTAAATGCCAAAAAATGCATTATCATATCCTTTGAGAAGTTATATACCCTGGAGACAATATGCCTTTAAGAGATGTTCAGGATTTGAGAATTTATGTAGACAGTGACCTAACTTTTGACCAACATGTGTTCATTGTCGTAAGAAAGTCCTTGTATATTGTGGAGCTTATAAACAAGGGATTCCATCTAAATCTAGATATGTTTTCTGTCCCTATTTACTCAGCCTTCATTAGGCCAGTTAAGTATGTTGTCCCCTTTGGCATGTATCTGTCCAGGCACTTGCAACAACTGGAATGTTCACAGAGATACCTTACTAAAAGAATGCAAGACCTAAACAGTACATGGACTGCATCAGAGTCCTTTTACTATAATCCAGTCTTCATCCTACAGACTGCTAAGATGTGGCCTGTGTCTGGTGTACAAGACATCCTGTGACCCAATACTGATGCATCTACTGTACATCAGACACTGTATCCGGGGATCGTAACCTCTTCTTTAGTGTCAACAGCGGTTTGGAGGTGTCTCATTCTTTATCTAGAAAATACCTACATCAAAGCTGGTAAAGCAGCATGAATACACTAGGGCATCTTCATGTCCAGATCATCTTCAGAAAGGTCCTGTGCCATTTATTAGCTAGCTATCGAACTCCCTTTGTGACAGACTACCCTGTCTATATGTAAAACAAAGCTCATCTCTGTTGATATTCAACTTGGATCTGTGGATAGATAATATAAGGTTTGCCCGGGATTGCCCTGTTTTCTACTGCTGGACAAAGCTGCATCACACTCATGGATCCCCTCAAATTATCTATGATATGATCTTAGTTATTCACACTGAGGGTAATATATAATTATTGACTAAGGGAAGGGTAAGGCCAGTTTTAAAGAACACAAAAATTAGGAGGAACAAGAACACCAAAACTGCATGAAGCAACAACCCATTGAGTAGGGCACTCGGAGGCACCAGTTGCACAAAATAAGCACTATGGGACTGCTGACACCAAACTTGACGCTCAATGAAATTGCCACTTTTTCATCCTTAAACAACAGGACTTCATCGGATACCAGTTTCATTTTAAATACCCCATTCCTATCACGGGTGTAATGACATGATTAAACAATTAACTAATCCTGCATTTACCTTTTCTAGCTTGCCCCAGATATGATTTAGTATAACAAGGAACATTTATGCATGCAACAAATAATCTTTATCCTCAAGAATAACTTTTAATCTGTTAAAACTCTGCTGATATCGCTTTTTCTATTAGGGATGAAGTTCAGTCCTTTAAGTTAAAATATACTTCATTAAATTACTATAATTTAAAAATGTTAAAATTTTTGTATATGTATTTGCATCCTTCCTGAGCAATATAACCATCTCGGGTATCGGCTAATTTCCCTACCTGGGTATATTCACTATTAGGCATTGCCCCCCTTCCCCTGTTGTAATAATAATAATATACAGGCGTTTAGGATCCCCTTTGGGGGTGGGGATTCTAAAGGGTCATTCAGATTATAATCAGCCATAGGTTGAAATCCCTTGTGTATAGATGCGCTACATTGATTAGTATAATTTATAAAGTGTAAAGACTTTATTGGGAAAATTTGGGAAAAATTGTTTTTCATTTCCAGTGCTGGGATGGTATTCATTTGAATTGTGTAATTTATACTGCCACCACTAGATGGCACTGTTGTTAAAGGACTGATTTAGTTATATTTAAAAAGTTTTTTTTTTTTGATATGCATTTTACAATTTTTATTTGTTGGTCCCCTCCATTCCGTCTTTTCAACATAGGTTATTTGTTACAAGCATAAATGTTTCTTGTTGCACTATTGTATCTATGGCATGCTAGAGAAGGTAAAAGGGTTAGTTAATTGTTTAAATCACTTCATTACACTGGTGATGGAAATGGGGTGTTTGAGTGTAATTTTTAATGGAACTGGTATCTGAAGTCCTGTTGTTTTAAGGATGAAAACTAAGTAATTTCTTTGAGCGTTGTTAAAAGTTTGGTGCGAGTAGTCCCATAGTGCTTATTTTGTACACTTGGTAAGGCCAGTTTAATACCAAACTGGATGCATTAATTCAAACAAAAGGGAAACTGACTATGCTTAAAATGGCCCTCAGGGCCAGCTAGCCTAGTACTGATTAACTGTGTTACTGTGCAGATTGTGTGAAAAAATGTGAAAACTAAGTTATAAACATTGTGTGTGTGTATAAATATGTCGAAGGAGCTACTCCCCATCCTCGTCTGGTATTAGACTGTCACAGTAGCTTGTTACACTAACAATATGGATGTTGTCATTTACTTTACTGAGGAAATATGCTGTACCTATGTTAGATAGATAGTTATACACAAGTGTAACAGTAAATGGTTATAAGTCAGTTGTTCAATAGGTAGCTCACTTGTCTTTTATACTGGAAGGCCAAAAGACAGTGAATTCCATTTCTACCCTAGGTGTTTGGATCAATTTTCTGTTATTGACACTGCATTGCAGCACTTGAGTGTCTCATGCTTTGGATGAGATGTTAAATTTGGCCATAGTTTGCTTGATGTGTTGGTAGCGTAGGTAGATATAAAAGGTTTCATGGAGGTTATTGAAAAGAGTCTGAGTGGTTTATTAAAAATGTGATGGTTATCCATTACTTTATATAATCACCAGAAACATATGCATTCATATTGTAACACCTTTAGTACATTGTCATATTTTAAGTTGCATTTATTTCTACGAAATGTGCTCCTTCCCTATTCTAAAAATCCAACCTTTTAATTATTTTATCTCATTTGAATTATTTAGTATTTTTTCTACCTTTTCATAACCAAAACTTAATTTTGCCACAAACATACTAAAATCCAATTACTTATTTATGTCGTACCTCTTTTTATATGTTCCTTTCCACATGTGTCTTACACATGAGAAATGGTGATCATTTTTATCACCTTGTATTCTTCTTGCAAGACCAGATCAAACTAATTCTCTCTATATCTCTCCTCTAGTCCACATTCATATTGTGGCATTTTCTCCCTTCTTTGCTCAAGTACAGAATTAATAAATGTTCAACAGTTTGTCCACCTCTGCAAACGTGGCATTTCTTTCTTTCCTGGTACTAGCTCTTCATCATGACCCTCCATTAAAAAAAAATCCTTCCATTCCTTTCCTTTGCTTTATCTCCATCTTAGTCTGATTTATAATACTTTTCTATCCTTTCCCTCGCTGTTTTAAGTTTTCAATGTTAAGCATTTGCCATAATGTTCTTACATGTCCTGTAGTAATCAACACTTTCCTTTACCATGTAAGAGTTTATTCACAATTCCCTTATTGTGGGCAGGTAAGCAGTGGAACACAATAAAGCTCTGGTGAGGAAGTGGACTGGAAAGCTTGGGCTATGACTCTTGTTAGTTGGAATGCTTATTGACGACTCCTGCAATTTGTATGGGGGTTACATGGATTGGTAACGTATCTAAATAAGATTGTAGATTATTTTTTTTATAAGAACTGTTGCTCCTACTATTGGAACTGCCTGGGTATTTTTCTTCTGCATTGCTCTTGTTTCTGCCTGCATGTCCGGATATTTTATGATTTTGTCTCTCTCTGTATGCAACACACTGTAGTCACCGGGTGTAGCAATTTCAATGATCAATGCTACTTTTGTGTTCTTTTCATGGACCACTATATCTGGTTTTCTAGCATTTATCTTTTGAACTGTTGGTAATGGATGATCCTATGTAATATAAACTTCATTTTCTATTATGCTTTGTAGCTCATATTTCCAGTATTTTTTCAGCTACTTCACTACCATAATGTTTGCACAATCCCCAGTGCAACAGTCTTGCCGCATTATTATGCCTTTCAGTATAAAGTCCTTCTGCCATTAGTATGTCACAATCGGCAACGAGATGTGTGACTGTTTCTAGTTAACTTTTACAAAACCTACATTTCTGTTTCTCCCACATGTTCAATGGACTTTGTAAACCAGCATGTACGCAGGCCACTATCTTGGGCTGCCAATATTAACTTTTCATCTCTTTGTTTGAATTTGCCTCTCCTTAATCATTCCTGTGATTGTTCCTGATCAACATTAGGTTCTTCCAGAAGTTTTCTATGCTTGTAACTATATTTATGCATTTTCCATATTTCATGCCTTCTCATTTGTTCTTTCAGCTTATATTCTTTCATTTGTTTTTTAGGCACATTCATTTGCTGCCTGATTTTTTTTTTTTATCTACTTCTGGTTTGATTTCCATTCCTGCTTGACGCCGATACGCTTCTGCTAGATTAAGCAGAAAAGTCATCTAAGATTTATTCTCCTCATGTTTCAAAACTTTCACTACATTTGGGTCTTTAAGCTTGGTATACACTGATTTTTATAAATCATTTGTGAGCATGAAGCATCCTTCTTGTTTTCCCATCTAATCTATCCAACACATTTTGGGGCCAGTCAGTCACTCCAAAACTGTAAGTTAGGACAGGAAGAGCAAATTAGTTTAGTTTATAGCTTGGATTTTGTTCCTAGATGTGATCGCTGTTTTCAGGATTATGTAAGTCTTCTAAAGTATTCCTTCTTCTTTCGGCTTTTCCCGGTTAGGGGTTGCCACAGCAGATCACCTGTCCTCTCATGATTGGCAGTGGAGTTTTATGGTGTCGAGTTGCCAGCCCAGCGCCCAACCTTCCACCTTCTAAAGTATTCCTTAGTAAGTTTTACTCGCATTTGTTCATGTTTTATTGCTGATCCTTCATCCGTTCCCAAATATTTATATACTCCCTCTTGCTCAGGTTTCTATGTCACATTCTTGTCTCAAACTGATGTTTTCCTGGTGCTGCAGTTTTCATACTTTAAATGTTACGTTTGTGCATTTATCAAGACCAAATGACATTCCTACATCATCTGAAAAAGTTTTGACAACCTGCAATTGTGCTTTTAGTTCCTCATCTGATGAGCTCTACGGTTTTAAATCCTCGACAGAGAAGATAAGTCTTTGTTGTTTTCTAGGTGCCAAATTATAGCCATGGCCTAAGCTGTTAAGTAAACTGCTTAATGGGTTAATGGCAAGGCAGAATAGCAACAGTGACAGAGTGTCACCCTGGAGTATCCCCTTTTGAATTTTTATCCTTGGGATAATAATTTGTCCTTTATCATGGCTTAATTGCAAAGTGGTCTGCCACTGTTTCATGTCACTGTAGTATAGTTGATCAGTGTAGGATGGATCGTATACATTTTTAAGCACTCTTTTATACATGAATGTGGAATACTGTCAAATGCTTTTTTGTAGTTAATCCATGCCATACTTATTCTTTCCCTTATTGCAGTTCTCCACTATGATTTTATTTAGCAACAAATGATCCTTTGTTCCATATGATTTTCTTTTATTGCCCTTTTGTTCTGCTGCCGTAATTGAATTTTCTTGTAAATGACTATAAACTCAGTCAGCATCAATTCCCGTGTATAGTTTATATGTCATTCTAAGGCAAGTTATTGGTCTATAATTTTTAGGGTAGCTTGCAGGTTCAGTCTTAAGTAGAAGCATTGGTTTTCCTGTTAACCAGGTTGGTGTTTGTTCGGGCTGTGTGTATAAATAGTTCTTACTCCTGGCTAAATCTTCTTGCAAAGGTGTTAATACTTTTAACCAAAAATTAGGTACTGCATCTGGGCCTGGGGGTTCCCAGTTAGAGGCTTTTCTTAACTTTGTTTCAATCTCTCTGGCTGTTACTTCATCCCATTTCATATCCTGCACCTTTAAACGTGTTATTCTTTCTTTTACTTCTATCCATTTAGTATCTTTATGTTCCACAGGATCTTCATAGATACTTCTCCTAAATGTATCTAGTTCTTCTTTTTTCTCTTCTCGAGAGACCCTATCCTTGGTAGCCACTAGGTTTTGTAGAATAGAATATAGAGTAATTTAATTGTTGAGCAGTGGTGCAGCTCCAAGTACCGTAGCCCATGTTCAGAGTGTTTAACATCTGTTTTGTCCATTGCAGTACTTCACTGTTATCTAGGCAGGGCAGGCAGCATGTTGTCTTTGATGTACCTGTGTTGTATGATATAGGTTACATTTACTGCGTCCCTTTAGTATTCCTCTATCTGGTGCCAAAGGTTTCTTTCAGCAGGTGATTTAGATTGCTTTAAATATATTGCTCTGGTACCCCCCCCCCCCCATGATTCAGGGGAGACGCACCACAACCACATGATATCCTGTGATAGCGCTCTCGCATACTGCATTGTTCAAACTTTCTTTTGTCAGATGGAGTAGGTTGCCTCTACTGCATCATTGTTTTAGCACTGCCATCTGCATGCTGCTTTGAATTCAGTACATTGTGTTCATTCAAGTTACCATGGTACCTCTTGTCTGTGGCTCAGCCTTTGTTGCTAAAAGGTTTGAAGGTTGTGGGTTTTATCCCATGCTTTGTGCTTGGGTTTATGCTTTTCAATTATTAACGCTGCTGTTTAGTTTACAGAGGTGTTGCAACCTTTGGACAACATCCTTCAAGTGAGGAGTTTAAACTAAAACCTCATCCTTTAGTACTTTGAATAGGTGTTAAAGGATTGCAAGGACTTGTCAAAGGATGCTGGGGCTTTTGGGACTTAAAAGACATGTTCATTCACAATTGGCAATTGAGAGACTGCATCACTCCACTATACCACTTATAACACTCTGAGGTTATTTCTTTAATCTAGCCACACCACACATTTTAATGATTTTAAGTTGTAGTTACAAATTTCTGTTACCTTTTATTTTTTTTTTTCAAACCTGCCCTACTCTTCGTGGCATTTATCTTTTGACAGTCTAGGACTTTTGACTGAATATGGGGCAGTTGGAAGCCAGAAGACACTCCAGTGATGTAGTCTGTGTATGTTCTTAATTACTGCACTTTGATCATTTTAGATAATTAATCTTGGCTTTAATAATTCATTGAGTGGTGTAATTCATTGCAGGATTCTGTGGGCAGTCTCCTTTCACACCATTTCTCCACACCTATTCTAATGACTCTTGTTTCAGATGATCTTTTAGTAGATTGAAAAAATCTAATAGAGTTGGAAGGTTTGCATCTTCATAAGTAGTCATATTGAGTTAAAATTCTGCTGACCTCAGTTGTATTCTCCCAAACGGATTGAAAATGTGAGTAAGCTGAATATATTCCTAGTTTGAGGTTGCAGTACCTCTGCATATTGATTTTTATGGCTTTGAAAAATCAAGTTATATCTTCTTGTAGAATCCTGTGAACTATACTCGTTTAATTTTTGGTCATTAGTTTGATTTCACAATTTTTTAATATATGTAATATGTATTAAATATAGTGTACCCAAAATTGGTGCATTCTAAGAATACTACATGAGCAGACTTAAATGAAAATGTATGATTGATTTCTGTGGGCTTAAAATAGTAAATTTCATGAAAATCCCCTTGTTCAAATTAGGGATCTTTTTGTTCATTACATAGAGTAATAGAATATTTATTGTGTGTTCCTAGCTATGAAGCAAAGAAGGAAATTCCTGCAAAATTGTAGGATTTTGTTTTGTTTAATGTCATATTGGGAGAAAACGCCTCCCACTTTATGCATTGGCAAAGACTTATTGTGAATATTTTATAGTTGTTGAAGGACTCTGGAAACAGTTTTTATTAGAATCCGAAAGGATTGTGGAGTTGTGGAAGAATTGCTTTTGATGGGTCCAGTATAGGGGGCTTAGGTGAGGCAAACATATGTCATAGCTGTTGTGAGGAATGTAAAATTAGAATGTAAGATGAGAAAACGATTTGGGTGAAAGGTGGTAACATCTTGTAGTAAGAAATACAAGGGTTTTAAAAGCTAATATGATATGGTAGATTCAGTGGCAAGTTAAAGGGATTGTGTGAATTTTTTTTCTTTTTTTTTATATCCAATATTTTTTGAAGTCCTATTCAGTTCCTTACTTAGTAATGCATGAGAAGCAGGGGTGTGAAGGCCACAATTTCAGTTTAGTAGTAGTAATAGTAATATTAATATGGTTTAGTGGTTTTAGGGTGACTGCAGAAGTGTGAAACGTGGTCTATTTTTGTAGTTGTGGGATGTATAGTGAGAAGTCTCAACACCTGCTTGGGGAACCCAGTATTCATCATTCGTGGTTCTCAATTTTGAGCCCAAGCCCTAATGTAGCTCACCATTTCTCTGCTTCAAGAAAGTGCTCTCTGCAGCCTTGTTTTGAGACTAACAAGGGTGTTTCTTCAGTATGTTACAGTATCAGTTCCCCTTCCCTAACTTTTGATGAATATATTTTGTCTCAAAGGCTATTGAGAAATGACCCTTTGAGTGCTTGGCAACTTTAATGAGTTCATAGGTGAATACAATGACAATGCTAGTTGCCTTTGCAGGCCATTTTAAGCCTATCCAGTTTCCCTTTTGGTGCTTACATTAACCTATCCTATTTAGTGTTTGACTAGCCTTACCCATCCTTTGGTCAATAATTGTAGATTACTCTTAGTGAGAATAACTGGGATCATACCATAGGTAATTTAAGGGGACCCTTGCATGGGCTAAAGTATTTAACCGCTCCCTCTGTGTGTTAGCAGTACGGGGGTATACCATTTGTAGTTTACGTCTGGACAGATGAATGCTAAAGGGGGTATTATACTGTATGATTGGACTAATGACTGAGTAAAGGGGCAACAATGTAGTCTCTAGATCTAGACATAATCACTTTATAAGCTGTGCAATATAGAATAGCTTTCTTATGACAGTGGACGCATGGTTGAAAGTTAGGTCAGTGTCCACATAAGTTCCCAAATCCTAAAAACTGGGTCAACTCTTAGGAGCATGTTGTCAAAGCAGTAGTTTCCAGGGGTAGATGAATTCCCAAGGGATGTGATATTGCTTTTTTTGTTTAGTTTGTATGTGATTTTTGGCAGCAATTGTTTAATTGTGACAAATCTTCCTGCATGATGGCCAAGTCATTTGAGGATTCAATAGCTGCTCCTAGTCTTAGTCAGCCAGTCCCCTTTGGTGTCTACTTCTCTTTAAATAAAAGCCAATACTAAACAGGAGAGGTCCCAGCATAGAACCCTGGGGGACTGTGCTAGTGGCTGATTTGTTTGTTGAGGTAACTCCCCCTATTTTGATTTTCTGTGAAGTATCTGTGAGCCAGGTGGCAATCCAGCAGGTGAGACATAGAGATTTATTTAGCTGTACAATAGTCTTGTAAATGTTAGAGTCCAGACCGTTTTCTGTGGGTTATATGGAAATGCTTCAGATGGGTTTTTAAACAGTTTTCCAGCGATTGCTGCTTCAGAGAAAGTCCTTTTCCATAAACTAATGAGAATTATCATTTTACTCTGTGTTACTGCACAAGGTTGTGCTATTTTACATTCCTTTTTAGTAGTAAATATTTCCAAAGTATTATATCCTACAGTATCTTTAGCGTGTGCTGTAATCTCATCTATCTGCACATTGAAGTGACGAGGGTCAGATTGTGTTGGCCAGGTAGTTTTATTACTGTGGTTTTTAGTTTATTTTAAAGTAGATGCTGATGTCAGTATATGCAGAGATTTAAGATTCCATTAATGATTGCTTCCACACTTGATATGATTCCATTAATGATTGCTTCCACACTTGATATGTAGCCGCAATATAGTAAGAATAAGCACTTTACTAATACTAAATAACTTCTTCCTGCAAAGCTTTTTAAGTGTTTATATTAAATGTATTGCTTTCCATTGCTCGACTAGGTTGGACATGAACCACTTCCACCAACCCTGGGAAGGAATATATTTGGGCGTCAGGTTTACCAGTTGCCAGGACTCTTTGCATATGGTAAGTGTTAAAGCAGATTCCATGCCAACATTCTAGGGTTCTAAATCCAGCTGTGTATTTATTTAAATGTACATAACAGACTCAAATAGATTTCTTCATTAGATTATTGTGTCTTGCATCTGAGAGTGTTGTATGTATAGTGTTAACATAGTCTGCTCACAAGGTGGCACTGTTGGGTCAGAAATGAGATGCGAATCCAAGAAAATATTCGGTATTTTCATTTCTTGATGGTAATTTACTTGGGGGGGGTCTAATATTTTGGGTTGCATGGCTTGTGTGACCCTAAGAATGTTTGATTTTAAATGTGAAGACTGCATGTGTTCAGAAAAGGTGTTCATTGAAAGTCTAATTTGGATAGTATCATAGTAGTACATAAACCAGCAAATCTGTACTGCATGTGCCCACAGAAATTTCTGGACTTTGTAAAATGCCAGTACACGTGATTAAATTGCCTCTTTACTTATCGGAGGTGTTCATCTTGGTGATCTTCTCCTCACAAACATTCCTTCGAATTGCACTACTCTGCTTTTTACAAAACCCTTCCATGGTCATGTTGCTGTAAGGTGTTTATTTATTTATTTATTTAAAACCTGCTTTGTGGCCCCCTAATAACTCATATGCAGTCAGGGATTACTCCAGACTATGTTGTTTTTTGTTAATAATCACAAATGGTATAGCTGTCCAGCAAACCTTGTAACTGTGATTGCTGCCTACTCTCCTGAATTGTATTCCCTTTTGAATAGATACATTGAGGCATCTGTACCAGTCTTTCATACACATAATGTCACACTGTAGTATCCCATATAGTGGAACTACCACATTAACAAACTTTATACTAAAAAGAAAAAGCAGCTGACCATCACTAAAAAGGAGATTTAAAGCTAATGTGCAAGTTTGTCAAACTTACTGTTAGGAAATGTAAGGCAAACTATGAACTTAAGGTTGCAAATTGAGTCGACAACTGTAAGGCTTTCTTCAGCTGTGAAGCTAAGATATAACCCTCTTATTCCCCTGAAAATCCATTTAGGGTTCCTAAATTTACTTGATGAGCTTCCTATAAAGCAGAATCCCATTATTTTGGGAGATGTTACCCACAATTAAAATGGAGTATCTATACCTCCAATGTAGGACATGACCAAAAGTTCTTAAATTTAATAAACAAAATCCCCTTGGAGCAGATTGTTAGCAAAGCCACTGGAGGACATGATAATCTTTACCTGGTCTTAGTGAATATAGCTTCTTTGTTCACTCTTCCCCTGGTATTTCCCTTCTTTGGTTAAGTTGGATCTAGTGACCTTCACCTTCAAAATCTCTTAACCCCCTGAGATCAATATCAGAATTCAAAGATTTCAAGCCCTCTAATCTTTAGACAGCAGGTAGCTTCACGAAGGTGTTCTGTGCCCACTTGGGTAAATTTATAGAACTAGCAGTCCCAACCAAATCTAAATATAGTAGAACATTTAAACAAGTGACCCTGGCAACAAGTAAACTCTACAATAAAAAAAAAAAAAAAAAAAATTCAAAGTATACCTTAAAGCAGAAGACCTTCATTTCAAGGATAACCTCAGAAAATTGACTAAAAACTTGAAAAATGCTATTGTCTATTTAAGCTGACCCTGAACTTAGGTTAGCATCTGAAGCTATGGACATTTGTAAATCTTTCTTTAGCTAAATTAAGAAACCAAAAAATAGTACCCGACATTGCTCTGAATTTATTTGTAATAGTACCACTTACCGTGATCCAGCAGACATTGCCACCATACTAGCAAACAAATCCAGTGCGACATTAACCTAGCGAGAACGGTCTCTGAAGCCCACTTATCTCTGAATCTCTTGGACTCTCCAGCGATACACACTTACTGAAGGTGCTCTCTAGGACTAAAAATACTCCCATCCGACCAGTTAATACCTGGCTTTTTAATAAAAAGTATTAAACCCATGCAGTTAAGCTGAGATTAGCCACTGGCTTTGTTCCTTAGGTTTGATGCACAGCATTAGTAATACCACTTTATCCAGTGTGGCCCCACACTGGCCTAGACTCCTCTGCCTAATGAGTCTTGGGTGCAAAGCAATACAATGTATTATAACTGACCTGATAAACTATATTAAAAACCTCATCAGGCAAGACCCACAGCAGTCTGGCTTTGTCAAGAATAGATCTGTCTTGTTTGTTTCTTTCGGCTTTCCCCGGTTAGGGGTCGCCACAGCGGAACTCCGGTCCGCTAATGATTGGCAGTAGATTTTAACTTGGTGGCTTGCCGGGCCTAACGCACAGCCTTCAACGAAGGAATGCCCATTCACGAATGTCGCCACAGAAGACGCTGTAACTGAGAATCGAACGGGCAACGTCTAACTGTGAGGCGACAATGCTACCGTAGCACCACCACCGCAGTTCTCCAAGAATAGATCTGTCTAATTTGGTTAATTTCCTGAGAAGGGTAACACAGCCTGTTAACAGCAGTCCTGCTATTCACACAATGGACCTTGATCTGGCCAAGAAGATTGACACCATCCCTTGTGCTAGTATAGTTAACGGGAATCGTGTGGCAAGATGGATAGCAGATTGCTAAAAGACAGATTTCACATCGTGCATGTAACAAGTGCCTTATCAAATGGTATGAATGTAACCAATGGTATCCATTAGGGCTATGTGCTGGGACCTCTTTTGTTCATTTACTTTTATGCTCTTTAGACTATAAACCAAGACCTCTGACTAACCATGTCTGCAGATGACCGTAAATTGGAAGTCATTCTCAAGTCTGTCTGTCTCTGACTCCAAAACAAAATTACTGCTAAATAAGCTGGTGTACTAAAATGGGCTTGAGTTAAATGATAAAAAGTGCAATATTATCTCATTTGGTAGAGCCCCCCCCCCCCCCCCCCAGTATACATGGGCAGCTCCCACTCGTAAATGAGAATGTTATTAAAGATCTTAGAACCGGTGTAATAAATTCTCGTTTTGTATTTATGTAAAGGCAATAGTGGGAAAGTCCTTAGTGCAGTTAATTACTAAAGGAATATCATCCAGGTCTAAAGAGATAATATCCTCTTATATTCATTGATTTGGCCAGTTATCGAATACACTGCCCCATAGCTGCATAGCCATATCAATCTAGAAGGAACCCAGAAGTTCCCTAAACCCCAAGCTACCAAAAGAGACTGGAATCACTTTGTCCCTTTATTCAGTATCTTACAGACTTTTGAGGGGGAGATCTAATGCATTGCCTTCCATGCCATTATGAACCCCAATGGTCCTGAATCTCGTGCATCTCTACAAATCAAGTAGTCCCACAAGTGCCAGAACCAAGGCATATAAAACAAGGTGGAGAGGTGGGTTCATTACCCAACCTTCCTCACCTCTGGAAATTTAAATAGTGTGGTAGTTATCCTCAAACAAGAACTGGATGATTGGATGGGTATTCACAGATTTACCACTGGCTTGACTGGCCTAGCCATCCTTGAAACGAGGTATGATCTATGTACTGGCAACATATACATTATCTCAGGACTATGTTGTCTTCCGTTTCCTATCATCACCAATTCTGTACTAAACTTATCTGTGGGTGCCTCTTTCTTTAACCCCAAATGCTGACATTTGGAGTTAAAGGCCTATTAGCCTCATTTTTGTAGTGTTTGCATGGCTGTAGAACATATGGAAGCTCCTGTAAAAACAGTAATATAGGTGACCTTATGTCATTTGGATACACACCAGTGCTGCATTATAAAATGCAGGTTGTGACTGCACAGCCTGTTTGAGTTTTTTGGAAAGGTTACTGAGGCCATGAATAAAGAACATATAATCCGCATGGCTTATCTGGACCTTGCCAAGTCTTTGACACTGTTCCCTGTGCTGTGATTGACAGTCTCCCTATGTGCAGTCTACATAAGTAATTAGCTGAGAGAACCCCTATTGTTAAGGTTGAGGCTATTTTCCCTAGACAGAAAAATCTAGCTAGTGGTATTCCACAGCGCTATGTGCTTGAGCCTTCTGCTCTTTAATATATATATATATATATATATATTTCTGACATAAAATTCAATACCCAGGGACTATGGTTAACCAGGTTTGCTGCTGATTGCAAATTGGGATCTCTCTATCAAATCACATTCTGATACTCCAATTCTCAAGCCCTGCGTGGATCAAGCAAATGCTTGGTGTGTTAGTCATGGGCTTACTCTTATCACTAAGAAATGCAGCATAGTTTGCTTTTGGTAACTGTGACCTCATAAATGCTTATATTGTAGGTAAAGGTTTTGAGCCACAGATTATTACAGAGACTCTCGAGTGAATCTTGTAGCATCCATCATTGGATAAGTACTTTACACTGTTAAATTGTACTTTTGGAAGTCAGAAGTACTAAGGTTATTTATGTGCATTGTTTTAAGTTTTTACAGTCTCAAAATCACACTACACACTAGAGTGCTGTGTTTTTGTTTCACTGCATTTAAAGATGTAGTTTTCTGCACTCCTGCCTTCTTGCTGAGTCTGCTCTCTGAAATACTGTTGGATTTGATAATTTCTTGCATTTTCAGCAATTTTATTGTTGAAGATGGTCATTTCTTGCACTCCGGGTCCATTTTGTGATTTTAAGAGCCTTAAGAGGTTAGTGCTACTCTCTGGTAGCAGTGGAGGGTAGCTTGGTCAAATTCTGTTAATGCAAATCATTCAGGAAATCTTAGACTGTGCTAGTTGTGATTGGCTCGGGGCCATTTTACTTGTATACTGGTTGTTTTCAGCCTCTGTAAAGGCATCATGTTTGGCTGCATACAGCATATTTTAGCAGTGCACTGTACAAGTCACAAGCACCCTGAATTGATGTTTTCTTATAAAGTCACTCTTCAGAGTTCCCTCTATTTCTGTTGCGCTGGTACAAGCACTGCTCCACGTGTTTTGCGGTAGATACTCCAGTTACTACTCTCTAATTCTGCATTATTCTACTGATTACCTAAAGAGGGCCATTAACTTGGAACATGAGCTTTCCTGCTTTCTCTGCAGCCATCTAGGTGGTCTGGGTGTCCTGAGGCAATGTAGCAACTGTCTTATGTTTACTGACAACCAACTTGCTCTTAAACTGATGAGTGTGAGAGAATGTTGTCAGAAATGTTCACACTACACCAACTTAACACAGTAGGGATCTGACACACAGACCCAGTCATTGGACCTAGAACACATCTCAACAACAACCCCAAAAGCACTGTACCAAAACTGCATCCACCACAACATATAACAGTCATAGCGCATGGAGTCACAACTTTAAAGTCCGTAAGTCAAGCCTCCACACAATCTAATGTTTCAGTCCTGAATGACTCCATTGCAAGACACATGTCCCACTCACTGGGCTGAGTAAGAAGAAAGTATCCGTTAGTTGTGTATCACAGGCCACTATCACCAGGTCACGCACACACTTGGATCACTGGACAACAAGTACCAGTATGACTCAATCATAGCCCGTGCAGTTTTAAATGACCTGAGACTTACTACTTGGACTATATGAAGCGAGACATCATGGAGATCTCTTGACTGTATCTCTCAGGCTGGTATGAGCCTAACATTGAGCAATAGTCTACCTTCTCCAAGGATAATACCAAAGTATAAGAAGAAGGTGATTGACTTTAATAATTGGCTTAGCTTCTTGTGTCATTCTAAGGGGCTTCAATATTTGTCAACATGGGAACTAATGGGTGATGGACCATGTTGATTTGCCAAGGATGGTCTGCACCAGTCTCCCTCTAGGCTTTTGAGTATTGACTGACTCATTGTCCTATAGTAATTTGGATGTGGAGAAGCACAAGAGCGTTGTCCTGCTTGACCAGCCTTGAGACAAGTTTATTGATTGTAGATTGAGACACCTTCAATTTTAGTCCCTGCTTGTACATTATCTGGCCTAAATTTATTGAAGCCATTGTAGCTCTGCACTGCTGAGGTGCTCTGTGTGGCTTTAAACCGTAACTCTGTAACTGCACAGATGTCTGCATTCTCCAGGGTGAGGAAAGCTTGGAGGGAGTGAAGTTTCTTTTTTGTGCTTTTGGCATTGAGCAATAGCACATTTAAATTCCTTTGGATTGGTTTTGCTATGTGTGAAAGTTTGGCATTGCCTAAAAAGGCACCACTGGTTTTGCTATGTGTGAAGGTTTGTCAGTTTGGTATTGCCTAAAAAAAAGCACCATGGTGTGGCAAATTCTCATACCATATTTTTGCAAGCTATAGGTCACTCTCTGTGACGCAGGAAAACCATAACTCGTACTTAAATTTATTGTAGACTTTTCATCATTCAACCCAATGCCATATTCATAAGTGAATTTAACTACCGCACTTTAAACTGGGAATCCTACACCATCACAAGCTTACAGGCCCAGAGTTTCCTGGACTTTGTAAACACCAACACCTTAGACCAGATAGTCCATACACTCACTACGGATGCAAATGTACTGGACCTCTTCCTCACAGACATGGGGAAAACTCTGCCCTCATGTAATGCCCTCTCTGGTAAGGTCAGACCATGAAGCTCTCTCCCTTGAAATAAAAATTGAACCCATGACCCCAGCTAGCCCTGCAGCTCTTATGAACTGTTCTAATGCAGACTTCCTGTTACAGATCAAGGGCCCAAAAATAAATTAATTGTTCTATGTGCTGCTTCAGTAGCCCATGCAGGTGTGTGTGTGTGTGTGTGTGTGCGCAGTTGTTACATTTTCCTTAAAAACAACAAATTAAAATACACATCCCCTGCAATGTTTTTGGGATTTGTAAGATTTCTTTTTGCCTTGCATATGGGGTTGGGAGGCTGGCCTAATTGTTAAGGTGTTTGCCGTACAAATGCAAGGTACAGGGTTTGAATCTCACAGGGGATAATTGGCTATGTTTAAAATGGCTCTCAAGGGCAGTTAGCCTAATACTAACCTATGAAACTATATTCGTCGACAAAGTGATGATGCAACTCTGGGTGGTGAACTTGCTTTCCTCATTCACTACCATTACTTTTTTGTCAAGAAAAACTTAATAGGATGAAAGCACTTAACATTTTTTACTTCAACATCCTGTACTGTGCTCTCGCTGTGTTTTTGTAGATTCTAGTGCAGGGAAGCATAATATACAGGTAGGCTGTATCGAGCTTAAAATTTGATGTCTGACTGCCACTCGGAAAGAGATCCTCCCACAGCCAGGTTCTTAACCAACAACTAGAGTTATGGTTTTCCATATTTAAACAGCAAATTAGACTGCTTACTGTAAATTGTTTGTAACAGTATAATAACCCTCAAATAATTACACTGCAATCTTTTTTGTTGCTCACTATTAAACTCTGAAAAATATTTACCGTATCCAGAACAACGTCGGCAAAATGTAGCACGTGATGACGTTGCTCTGGGCTTTATTTACTTGAAGACCGTGAAATTGAATGCTTTTTAAATTTTAATTTTTTAACCAAGCCTTTACTTATTTGAAACTTTAAATTTGCCATGTAGTAAAGCGAACCAATGAATAGGATGTTACGATGTGGAGTTAAGCGAATACATATGAGGTAAGACTGACTTTTCTACATGATTTTAAGTGATAACCTGGCAAAATTTCAAGGCCCTCCAAGCTCTGAGAACACAGATGCCTATGCAGAATTGTTCATAGAATCTATGTATAGTCATGAAAATCGATGCAGAGTCAGCAGTGCCTACCAAAAATAAGCTCGGAACAAACATAAAAAAAAAAACATGTGCACAATGTGGTGGAATCTAAACAGCAGTAGGTTGCACTACAAAAGGAAATAAGTCGCAGCAAAAATTAGGAAATGCAACATCCAACAGGATAAAAACAGTAGCCATTCTAAACAACTCTGAGGGAAAATAATGTCTACCAAAGCCAGTTTGAGGTAAAATTAACCACTTAGGTCAAGGGCAACCACAAGGCCTTGTTCTTTCTTTTTTTTTTTTTTTTCCCCCAAATATCTTTCTTTCTCTTGTTTTGTTTGCATATTTCAGTTCTGGTTATTGTGCAAGCCATAATTCAAGTTACACAGTAGAAAAGTTAGTCATATTTAGGTACATCTTGTTGCAAGAGAATTGTGTTGCAACAAAATACACAAAATGGATAACACTCTATGTACAGTAACACTCTATATACAATATATACAAAAGTGCTACATAAATATCAAGTTCTGATTAATATTTGTGGCACAGTTTACATACTTTTTATAACTGCTACATACAAGGATTCAATTAAACACACGCAAAAGAATGTCTTATGCCCCTTTCAGTTTGCATTTGCACTAATTTGTCTTTTCTCATCTATCTATTCTTTTAAGATATGATCTAGGAGAAGATTCCAGTATTTTAGAAAATAGGAACACTTATTTTAGTTATTCGTTATCCGTTTATGTGCTGATATGTACTTTATTGCCATATTTCTGAAGCCCTCCCATGACAATTTGATTCGCTCTAACTAGTTCTGAGTAATGTACAGTTTTACTAAAGAGAAGAGGGTAATTAGAATTCGCAGCTTAAGTATGGGCAATTTTTGACCGGTGACGTGCAAAATTACAAATTCCATGATAATGTGGATTTTTAATATCCCATCTTCTCTAGTCTGACTCTGTGAGAATCCTCATTTATAAGTACATTTACAGCTCCAGAAGATCTGGAATTGGGCTGCTGTTTGTGAATAACAGCACGGACAGTTTGGTGAAACGTCCGAGTTGAAATTGACTATTTCTGGGGTAAAGTAAGCATTGTTAGTTATCACTAGTTGAGTATACATGAGTTTCTTAAAAGGGATTAATTTTAATGTTGATTTGATGGATTTAGATTTTTGCTTTTCAGCCCATTTATTTTGAATGTAAAAATAGATGTTTGATATCTGGGGGATACTATAAGCCTATATGTATTGGATAGCATTTTTTTCCTTAAGATTAGTAAGTTCCATAATGTATTGCACGTATTTATGTCTTATTTACTTCAAAGTCTCCTATTATTGAAGTGCACAGTTCTCTAATTTGCCTTCGCATTATGACACATCCTTTTGGAAAGTTAGGGACATTCCTTGTGTCTGCTAAAGATTTTTTTCTTGGGTCTGTAAATGTGCCAAACATTGCATTTCTTAATGAATGGATAGTTGTCTAAGTTTATTATCTTATTTAATCTGAAGTTTGGATTCAGATATATTTCTTTTAACGGGATATACAGTGGATATAAAAAGTGTACACACCTCTGTTAAAATGGCAAGTTTTTGTGATATAAAAAAATGAGACCGCAATAAATCATTTCAAAACTTTTCCCACCTTTAATGTGACCTGTATCCTGTACAATTCAATTGGAAAACCAAATCTTTTAGGGGAAAAAATATAAAAAATAGAAAATGCACAGTAAGCTGGTTCATAAGTGTGCACACCCTTAAACTAATACTTTGTTGAAGCACCTTTTGATTTAATAACAGCATTGTCTTCTTCGGTACACACCTGCCATCAATTAAAGAGACTCTGATTAACCCCAAATAAAGTTCATCTGTTCTAGTAGGATTTTCCTGACATTTACCAGTTGCCCGGTACAGCAAAAGCCATGGTTCGCAGAGAGTTTACAAAGCATCAAAGGGATCTCATTGTTGAAAGGTGTCAGCCAGGAGAAAGGTACAAAAAAGTTTCCACAGTATTGAATATGCCGTGGAACACAGTGAAGACAGTCATCAAAAAGTAGAGAAAATATGGGACAACAGTGATGTTGCAAATAACTGGACGTCCCTCCAAAATTGATGAAAAGATAAGATGAAAAATGGTCAGGGAGACTGCCAAAAGGCCTACAGCAACACTGAAGGAGCTGCAGGAATTTCTGGCAAGTAATAGTTGTGTACTACATGCGACAACAATCTCCCCTATTCTCCATATGTCTGGGCTGTGGGGCAGAGTTGCAAGACGGAAGGCTTTTCTTACACAAAAAAACATCCAGGCCCGGCAAAAATTTGCAAAACAATACATCAAGTAGGTTGAACTTATTGGCCACAATTCCAAAAGGTACATTTGGTGCAAAAACAGCACTTGGCATCACCAAAAGAGCACCATTCCCACTGTGAAGCATGGTGGTGGCAGTATCCTGATTTGGGGTTGCTTTTCTTCAGCTGGAACTGGGGCTGTAGTCCAGATGGAGGGAATTGTGAACAGTTCCAACTACAAGTCACGTTTGGGCCAAAACCTTCAGGCTCTACCAAAAAGCTGAAGAGGAATTTCACCTTTCAACACAACAGTGACCCCCAAGCATATATCCAAATCAACAAAAGAATGGCATCACCAGAAGAAAATTAAAGTTATGGAATGGACCAGCCAGAGCCCAGACCTAAATGTTATGTAAAATCTGTGGGATGACCTGAAGAGGCCTGTGCACAAGAGATGCCCTCGGAATCTGACAGAGATGGACTGCTTTTGCAAGGAAGGGTGGGGAAATGTTGTCAAGTCAAGATGTGCCATGCTGATAGACTCCTACCCAAGAAGACTGAATGCTGTAATTTAAATCAAAAGGTGCTTCAACAAAGTATTAGTTTAAGGGTGTGCACAATTATGCAACCAACATATTGTACTTTTTTTTTTTTTTTTCTCCTAACAGATTTGTTTGTTTTTCAGTTGAATTGTACAGGTTATAGGTCACATTAAAGGTGGGAAAAGTTTTGAAATGATTTATTGTGGTCTTTTTTTTTTTTTTTTTTTTTTTTTTTTTTTTTTTTTTTTTTAAACCTCACAAAATCCTAGCATTTTAACAGGGGTGTATACACTTTTTATATCCACTGTAAGTATTTAAGTTTAGTGCTTCCATCGTTTTTAAAATCTGATTATTCTGTGTTGTAATGATATGAAATCTGATATCCTTTAGATTTTCTGATTTATAAATGGAAGGGCTTTGGGATTGATTTTACTGTTTTGACATAATCGTACCATAATTTAATCTATGGTGGATACCATTCTTTACCCTTGGGATTATATTCAGCAACTTTAATGACCCTGTTTTAAGATGTTATATCACAGTACAAGTTAATCAGATAGTCTCAGTCCTCCATTTTCCTTAGGACATGTTAACTTCTGATAGGTGATTCTGACAGACTTAGGGTCCCAGATGAACTTGCCCAAAGCTATATTTAGTTTCTTGAAAATGTTTTTTCTGAACAATTACATTTGTTGCATTGAATTGAAATAACCATGGGAGAATATTAATTTTTATAATTACTGCTTTTGAAAGAAAGAATAGTTTCATTCCCCCATTTCTGGGTATCTTGTTCAATGTCTGCCCATATCTTTAGTAAATTATTCTGCATGAATAGTTTTGGATTATGTGCAAAGAATATCCCTAAGTATTTTAGGCAGTATTTTAATTTTATTTTTGAAATGGGAAAATATGATTCGGTATGACCTAATGGATTGAGAAGGAAAATTGGGGATTATGTGGGATTAATTTCATAGTTTGAAACTTTTGGGAAGTTAACGGAGTCTAGGATTTTGCTCAAGTTAGTGTTAGGGAGTGCTAAATATAAGTTTAAATCATCAGCAAAGGCTGTTACTGCAGTTTTATTACTAAAACTTTATGAAATATGATGGTACATTTTTTGGGTTATGAGTAAAAATAGAGGCTCTGTATATACGTTAAAGAGGTACGGAGATAGCAGACATGCTTGTCTGGTCCTATTTAGAATTCTTATTGGATTTGAATTTATTTTATGTATAGAGCTTTCATATAAAATTTTTATCATATTTGTAAGTTTGTGCCCAGCAAAATGGGGCAGTATAGAAAATAAGTTTAGGTTTACTTTGTCAAAGGCTTTACACTTATCTAAAGCAAGGGCATAGATAGGGTTTTTGTTTTGGTTAGATAGCAAGATCATTGTATCCAAGGTTAATGTGTTATCACATGTCTGCCTACCAATTATGAATCCCAACTGTCCAGGTGATATTTTGTTTGGTAACACTTTTTTTTCAGTCTGTTTCCAAGCAGTGCAGCTAAAGTTTGGATGTCTAGATTTATGAGAGAAATTGGTCTGTAGTTTCCTGGGTTTTTGTTAATGGACTTTTCTTTAGGTGTAAAGATTGTCTTTGAATTATTTAAATGTAGATTTGCAATGCAAATTGTCTCTTGTATAGCTCCATAGAAAGCTTTGAAATTTTTTGTCCAAATTATTTATAAAACTCAGGAGTATAACAATCAGGTCCAGGAGCTTTATTTGTTTTCAGACCATTTATTACTGAGAGGATTTCTTGTTGCGTGAAAGGTGCCTTAAGTAGATCCTTCTGTGTTTGATTTATCTTTGGGAAGTTTGGATTGACTTTTCTAAAGAATCTAAACAAAAACAGAGTGGAACAAAACAGAAATAAAACAAAATAAGGACAAACCTAAGATTAAGCTCTTTCGTTCTTTAATGTATTCGCCATAGAACTTCCTCAGAATCTTAAATATTTATGTAACATTTAAATACTCTCCAGGCTTTGCTCCAAAAAACACATACAGCCAATCAATTACCATTCAAACACATGTACCCAGTGAAATACAATATTTAAATTAGTTTCAAAAATATCAAAAAAGAAACATTTCTGATAGCAGGACCAATAAATGTACACTAAAAACAAGCCAATAAATGTACACTAAAAACAAGCCAATCAGTGGAGCTTAATATATATTTTTTTACCAATTAGAAAATAGAACCAGTCATAGATCTTGGTTGGCTGCCTTTTTCTACCAATCAAAAGTATTAAAAGTCCATTGTCAAAAAGTGATGTACCCAAACTGTCCCCCATCCAAATGCTAACCAGGCTCGATCCTGCTTAGCTTCTAAAGTCAGACAATATCAGGCATATTTATTCCAAACTCATGATTTGCTCCCAGTATGAAACTCTGTTGATCCTATCATTTAATCCTGGCAGTCGATCTGCCATACATGCTATTTGCCATCTAGATTCTCAGCATTCCAGGCGAACCTTATAATCGCCTTCTAAAGCCTGGATTGCTACGGAGTTCATGACAAAGAATGTATACTGCCTAAAACTTTCACAAATCAAAGCTTGTTTAGCCAATGCATTGTTTTCTGATGGCTAAATTATGTTCATAGATCCTGCGTTTTAAACATCTCAGCATTTTACCTATGTAAAAACTTGAATAAGAGTCTCTCACACAAGACCAAATTACCCCAATGGAGGTGCAGTCCTTTTTTTTAGCAATAAAAAAACATGTTAAGAGCATTCAATGTAACACTTAACTGCTATATAGTGACACTGTTTACATTGTCTGCAGCTGAATGTGGCCATCTTTTCCCCTGCTATTGTATTGCCTGTCCATGTAGACTTTTCTAAAATGTGTTTTTATATTATCTCTTTTTGTAAGTAAACAATGGCTTTGAACCTAGTATCTTTGCCATGTCTGTGCCCAGAGTACATTTCCAATTAACTGTCGAGGTGTTTTCATATCCATAGATATAGAAGGGGGAAAGGCATTTCTGAAACCAGTCATCTTGTTGTTCTGGACTATGGGCATGAAGGAAGAATATGATGAGAACTGAAGCTTGGTTTTATTTAGGATAGGCCTTGCCATAGCCGTTCTGAGCAATAACACTTCTTGTTTGGTTTTATTTAACCAATCACTGGTGTAACCTCGTTCAAGAACGTAACCCCTTAGAGTCACAAGTTCACTGATGAAACATTCATCGCCACCAGGTATGATATATACTAACCTTTTACAACACTTTTTTCATGTGTTGTGGGTGCAGACTGTGTTTATGTAAATATTGGTTGACGAAACTAAATGCATGGTAAATCTGGCTTTGAATGCATCCTTCTCTCTCCGAAAAGTTAGGGTCACATCAAGATAATTGAATTACCGAAACCACTTTTAGTGAATTTGAAAAAAACTTGTACTCGTGTTCAAGTCACTGAGAAGTGAATTAAATTCATCCTCTTCAATTCCATATGACAATCAAATAATTGATATATCTTCAATAAAAAAACCTTTATTGAATAGCAGATGTTTTTACTTCTGTTGCTCCCAAAGTGCCATTACCAAATTTGCAAAGGCTGGTGCAACTGTGGCACCCATCGCAACCTCATTTTTCTGTTTATAAAGGTTTCAATCAAAACAGAAAAAAATTGTTCTCCAGTACCAGCGACGATGATAAATATATGGTGTTTTATAGTGTTCACATCCAGATTTGGGAACCTTGACAAATATTCTCTTATGGCTTCTATTCCATCTTGTTTGTCTCTTTACAAGTGTATAGATCATGTCCAAAGATGCAAAATGCCAATCTGCAAAACATGCCTGAAGGTTCTTTAATATTTGCAATAAATGCTATGAGTCTTGAAGATAAAACTCCAAGGATTAAACTATTGGGTTTAAAATATAATCTAGATACCCTGAAATGTGTTCAGTCTTGTATTTCTGTGCCTATACCACTGGTGTAAAAGGTGGATTCATAACATCTTTATGTATTTTGGGACTACTGAATCATTTTGCCATTTGAGGTAATTGAGCATTCATATATTCATAAATAATATGATCCGAATCTCCCATGAAAGAGAAGTTCATCCAAAGTACTGTCATGGAAATGCATTTCAACACTTGAATCTTATTATTTTTTTCATAAGTGTGTCCGATAACTGTTCCGTTGTTTAGTGATCATGGACAGCAGTAAATATAACGAAAGTCCCACCTTTGTCTGCTGTCATTATATGAATGTCCCTATTAGATGACAATTCAATTAAGGGTTTTCTCTTAGAAAAACTCAAATTGTATATCCTGGATTTTTTGCTGACTTTATTCCTTAAGTCAGACACAGTATACTCTGGAAAAACTTGTAATGTGTTGTGTAAAACTGGATTGCAAGTGCTTCTTTTATGTGGTTTCCTCAAGTTTTCTTGATACTGTGGAATATCATGCAAGATGTAACTTAAATTTAGCTTTCTCAAGTCCAGTCTGAAATCAACAATGGTATCAATCAGACTTTTAGATTGTGTGGGAATGAAAGACTGTCCTTACTCTAGTACTTTAAAATACTCTGGACACAGTGTTGCAGAACTAAGATTCAAGACCACTGGACCAAAATCTGAATTTGATATTTCAGTGTTTGAATTTAATGTTTCCACTGTTTTCTCCTTTTACCTTTGAATTTCCTTCTTTGGCGCCACTTTGGGGTTCAAGAATTGCCCGAACAATTTGTCAAATAGGCAGCTGGAGACAAAATAGGTGGAAATTCCATACATGTATTGGAGAATGTCTGTATTGCAGATGACTGATTTTCATTGAAAGTGATATTAATATCGTTGTTGACCTCCCCCACATCAGTTTTGTCCAAAATTGGTGGTGAATTGTTTTTATTCACCAGTTTGTTGATGGCACAAGCAGAACCATTTGATATGCCTTTAAATCCCTTTGAAGCTTACCCCTTTTGCTATTGAGAATAGTGGCTACATGTCATTCCACTTTACCAGCAATTCCATAGTGTAATGATTGAAAGTGGGAAAAACTCTGGGATTTTATATTACTGTCCAACGCCCCTATTTCTTATGACTTTATGAGAATAAACATTTATGAGCAAACTCAATGCCTTTAAGCCAGTCTCCTTGAATAAAGTGATGAAATCTTTGAGTAAACCACTATTTTAAAATGGCACCATTCTGAAATTCGCAAACCAAATGGTACATATATGAGTTTAACACATTCTTCCAAATAAAATTCATATTCCCAAGATTTATATTTGGTCACAAGTTTTTCTTATTTGAAAATGTCTTTTACAAATGTCAAGGCCATCCAACTGTGTGGCTGACTGGCTAAGAGTAAGAAGCATTTGAAATGGAAAAGGGGGGTTACTTAACAATATTAGAGATTAAATCAAAAACATTCTCTACATTGGTCAACTTGTTGGTCATAAAATTACAATAATTATTCACTGAATTCACATTTGCCCAAAATTGCATTTCCATATAAATGGACAGGTGCAGATCTTCCAGCAAATTGTTCCAGGATGCTTGAAATCTGCAACGCCGCTGAGTAAAGTTTTAGTGTTAAATCTGCCAGATCATTTGAAACTGGGTGCTTTGATGAACTGAGAAGCGTGTCCTGTAAAAAGGACTCTCCATGCATGCTGAAACTGATAATTAAATCTAAACAAAAACAGCATGGAACAAAACAGAAATGAAACAAAATAAGTTCCAAAGGACAAACCACGAGAGTCCTTCTATGATTAAGCACTTTTGTTCTTTAATGTATTCACCATAGAACTTACTCAGAATCTTATTACTGGATTTTAACACTTTTTCCACCAATTAAAAAAAATGTAACCAAAGTCTATGGTTCTACTTTCTGATTGGTTAAAAAATGAATATCTATTGATTGGCTTGTTTTTAGTGTACATTGTTTGGTCCTGATATCAGGAAATGTTTCTTTTTTGAGATTTTTTAAATGAATTTAAATATTGTATTTTATTGGGTGCATGTGCTGTGAATGGTAGTAGATTGGTTGTGTGTGTGGTTTTATTTTTTTTTTTTTGTGCAAAGCCTGGACAGTATTTAAAGGACAACAATGGGATTCTGTTATTAAATGCTCAGCTTCTCTGTCCTGTTTCGCCCCATTTACAGTCCCTGCTATGAATAAACAATGCAGCTTTTAAAATCTTTTAAATTGAGAGTTTCTGTCCAGTAGAAGAGCACTTTACTGTACTGTGGTGGTTTCACTTTCACTTTCAAAAAACTTTTATCCCACCCTAGAAAAGCTTGCTGCAGTGTCCAATTCATTGATGTCATCAAGGTCCGTGGATAACAAGTAGTTTTCATTTGACCTTGTGGGTCCCATCAGTGAGCCAGTTGCCCACCCACCTGATGAGATAGGGATTTATGCCAAGTTGTTAGCTTTTTGATGATGCCAGGGTGGGGGGTTGTGTCAACGGCTTTGGCCAAGTCAAGGCAAGCTGTATGTACTGACTTTCCCTCATTCAGGGCCTTGGTGACAGTCTCAAAGAAGTCAACCAGGTTCAACAGGCAATATCTGCCCTTGATGAAGCCGAATTGGGTGGGGTCAAGTGTGTGAAGATTGCTTATGTCCTTGTTTACGAAATCCATAATAATATGCTCCATGGCTTTCCAGATTAGACTTGTCAAAACTAATGGGGCGATAGTTTCTTGGGTCAGTTGTGGCACCACCTTTGTGCAGAGGGATGACAATGGCAGATGTTAAATTGTCAATCTCGCCTTCGTTCTTGCTGGTTGGGATCGGACCCTGCCATCTTCAATAGCTTGAGAGCTGTTTACTGGCTCAAGGCTACCCCTTATCCCATGATGCCTAGCGCTAGCTACCCAGGTCTCGTTTGCCACTTCAGCTGCGAGGTTCCTGGATACTGGCTCAGGTTTGTATAACTTTATTTGGCTTTCTTGTCAGATTAGAATTATTCTTTTGTTATTTGTTAGTCGATAACTAGTAAACTTAGTTATTTAGTTTAATTAGTAGAATGTTCAGTGTTGTAGTTTGTGTTTTCCCCCTTAGAACTCGTTTAAATTGGAGAGTTCTCCCCTCCCCCAACTTCCCCGCAGGTAGTGTGTTTATTGGTAGGTAGCCGTTTGTTAGAGGCTTCCTAGTTTAAAAAAAAAAAAAAAAAATAGTAGTATGTAATTGTTTTATACTGTGTTTTATTATTACTTGTTACTGCTATCCGGCCTCTCGGCCAAATAGTCTAGAGTAGTGTTTTTCTTTGATAGACATGTCCAAAGAATCCAGTGTCAGGATTCAAGAAGTGTGACTCATGCCGTCAGAAAATGTCTCTGACAGATGGGCACACTTCTTGCGTCTATTGTTTAGGCGCTGTGCACCTGCAGGACTCTTGCTCTGTCTGCCATGCATTTAGCCCAAGAGTTCTGCAGGAGCGCAAGAATAAACTTATTTTGAGAGGACTGCTTAAGCCTCGGGACTCACCGGCCAAGACTTTGCCAGTGAAGTCTCCTAAACCGGCCAACTCGTCTGCTCCCAGCTCGGAGCCGCCATCGGCCCAAGGCTTGCCTTCCACTTCGGTTCTGGCCAGAACCGAGGAGACTGCTTCCTCGTCGGCTCCATTAGTTCCCTCGGAGCCGTTAAGGACTCAAAAAAGGCCGAGGTCCCCTTCATTAGAGCCCACTCATTCGGCTCCTCGGTCTTCCCTTCTGCAAAGTGACCATAGTCCTAGATCTTCACACTCCTCTTGGTCTTCCAGGCTCTCAGACCATGATGTGGAGAGTGGTCAGCAGGTTATTGAAGTCGCAGGCACTAGCCAAAATGTTGTCCAGCCCTCTTCAAAAGGTGTCTGCTCCGTCTCTTACTATCGATGTTTCTCCTCCAACTCCATTGAGCTCAGAGCCGGAGTTTCTTGGGGTTCGAATCGTGGAACCGTCTGCTCCGATAACTATCTCTCCTTCAGATCAGTCGTGGGCTCCGATCCCTTCAATGGTGCCTTCCATTGAGGGATCTGGGCTCCGAGGGGACGAGTGGCATTGGACCCGAGGGGACGAGTGGCATTGGACCCTTGTCCAACCCCGCTCTCTCTCTCGGAGTGTCAGTGCAGGTGAGCTCTGATCCTACATCGGCGTCGGGGCCGTTTCCCTCAGTGCGGAGGAGGATTCCGGTCTCGCCGGAGCCTTCTCTTCATTGTGGCAGGGATGCCTTTGATGTCATGAGGAGCGTGCTGGCCTCTGAGCCAGCTCCACCTTTGATCCCACTGGCTGTGTCCCCCGTAGTGCCTGCGTCTACCTCTGTCCCTCCTTCAGACCCCAAGCATGGGGAACCAGCGCTCCAGGGCACCCCATTGGGTGTTTCCTCTTCCTCCGAGGTCTCCCCTGATCATTCAGAGGAGCCCCCTCAGAAGAAATGCAAGAGGAAGCACATTGACTCTCCCGAGTCTGTCACTTCGGATACTGATTTGGATGAGTCGGAAGGGTCCCCGAGATCCCCCTCTGAAGATGTTTCCTTCTCTGACATCCTAGAAATACTTAAGCAGAGGGGGAACTGGAATACCCTAGCCCCTACCAAGGACGAATCTGTATTCCTGGACTCGTTCGGTTCCCGACCTTCCACCTCCTGGGTTTCTCCATCTGAATGTTTGCCTCAGCGACCTTTTCATTGAGGTCACTGAATTACTTATGCCATTTCACCAGGCTTCAGAGGGATCTCCTGAAAGAGCTCTGAGATAACCCTGCAGGATCCATCAGCTGAAGGGGCTCAGGCTAAAGTGGCCTCTCACCTGGCAACCCTTAACTGAGTAGTCAACTCCTCCATGAGGCTCATTTCTTATGCAGCCGATGGGACGAGTAGAGCTGCAGGCACAGGCGTGGCACTTCGGAGACATGCATGGATGCGGCTGTGTAATTTTGCGGAACCCTTCAAAGCGTCATTCACCAGCACTCCCTTTGACGGTTCCTTTCTTTTTGGACCACAGGTGAAAGACACTTACTAGGTGTGAGCAGGAAGGCAAGACACACTCTGCCGTGGGAGTCCATTTTTCCACTCCCTCTAGACCATACCCCAAGGGTCAGAAGAGTGGAAAGATGTGGTTTCGAAAATCCCAGGGATCTTCGCCTGACACACACAGTGATTTTTCCTCCAGGGGCAGAGGAGGAAATAACAATAATAACAGACGCTGCCCTCGTGGCAGAGGGGGTCCGCAGAACCAGGGCAGTAGAGAATCCTTCTCTGACAAGCCCTTCCAACATCCCTGAGGGGTTGCCCGACTGAAGGTCTCTGGAGGCAGTCAGGGGAAGACTTTCATTGTACCCAAGAGCCTGGCTAAACATAACGCAAGACAAATGGGTACATTCAATAATATCCGGAGGTTACAGAATCCTATTCGTTCAGCCCCACTTTACCGTCATGCAAGTCCCTCCCAGATGTTCCACCCAATCTGAGGGACCAAGCAGTTATAGAAGTTTCAAAACTGCTAAAAAAGAGAGTCATCCAGGAAGTCCCGGCAGACCAACACAGATCCGGAACTTACTCCAAGGTTAGTTTTGGTACCAAAAAAAGATAGGGGACTGGAGACCTATTTTGGATTTCAGCAGACTAAACAAGTCTGTTCAAAGAACAAAGTTTCAGATGGTCATGCTACAGTCCATTCTACCCTTTCTGGGTCAGGACAATTGGATGTGCTCTATAGATCTCCAGGACGCGTACTATCACATCAAAATGGACATACGCTCCAGGAGGTTCCTTGGCTTCCGGCTGGGAGCCAGTCATTACCAGTTCAGAGCTCAGCCCTTTGGTCTCACCACAGCCCCCAGGGTGTTCACCAAATGTATGGCAGTGGTCACGGCTCACCTGAGGCATTAAGGATTCCAGGTGTTTCCATATTTAGACGATTGGCTCCTTACTGCTACTACCAGGCGTCAACTCCTTCAAGCCAGGGACTATACAATCTCAATTTGCTCCCAGCTAGGCATTACCATAAATTCTGAAAATTTTGCCCAATGTAAAAGAGTACAAGTCAAGTACGTCCTTCAAACTCTAGGTTCTATGGCGGCGGCAATTCTTCTGATACCCCTGGCCCGCTTTCACACGAGAATCCTGCAGTGGCTTTGTTTCGCGCAGTGGTCCTTCCAACAGCTCCCCATGTCTCACATGATCATCATTACAGAAGCATGCAAAAGGCACCTTTCTTGGTGTATGGTCTCCCCACTAGTGATTCAGTGCAGACCTTTCATTCAGCCCCCTCCGGTTGCTACAGTGACCACGGACGCCTCCCTGATAGGGTGGGGGGGGGGCATTATTAGGGAAGGACAGTCCAGGGCACTTGGCAGGCTCATGAGTACCCTCTGCATATAAACGTCCTAGAAATGAGAGCCTGCTCCTAGCGTTGCAAGCTCTTCAGGACTCTCTTCCCTCTGGGACCATTTCAATTTAACGGACAACATGTCAGTGGTGTGGTACATCAACAAGCAGGGTGGAACCAGGTCCTACCCCCCCCCCTATGTCGAGAAGCACTCAGACTCTGGCAGTGGGCGATTTCCTCCCAACAATTTCTGATTGCGACGCACATCCCTGGGACGTCCAGCGTCATAGTGGACAGGCTCAGCAGAGCTATTCTCATGCCTCGAGTGGTCTCTGAATCAGGTAGTTGCGGATTTAATCTTCCGCAAATGGGGTCAGCCTTATTGCGACCTTTTTGCCACCCCCTTCAACAGCAAATACTTCTCCCTTCTTCCGCTTCGTGGTCACTCTCCCAGAGACGCTCTAGTCCACGATTGGCCTCAGGGACTTTCACTCCGTTTCCCCTGATACCGAAACTCATTCAGAAAGCTATGTCATTGGGTTGCAAAATGATCCTCATTGCCCCCTACTGGCCTCGACAGATGTGGTTCCCATTTCTGCACCATTACCTTCTCGAGCAGCCTTGGACTCTGGATCCGATTCCAGACCTACTGATTCATCAATCAGGCGGGCTGCATCAATCCCTTCAAACGCTCCAGCTCACAGCTTGGTTGCTCCACTTCCAACCTTAGCCAGGCTTCCCAGTATTTCCCTGGCCATGCGTGACATTGTTTCTTCCCATAAGTCTGCCACCAGAAGGACTTGCGCTAGTAAATGGAAACGTTTTTCTTGTTGGGCAGAGGATAGGAACATAGATCCCTTCACAGCCCCTATCCATGAAATTTTGGAGTTCCTAACTGAACTCTTTCATTCGGGGTCAACTTCTGCTACAATCAGGGTTCAGCTAGCGGCCATTTCAGATTTTCATGTCGGGTTTTCTAATGCAAACATTATATCTCATAAGCTATGTAAAGTGTTTCTAAGAGGGGCTACTCTCCTTAGACACCCAGTGAGAGATCCCCCTCCTCCTTGGGACCTTAATTTGGTACTAACCTCATTTAATTATGCCCCCTTTTGAACCGGCAGCTTCCTGCTCCATTAAGTTTCTATCTTGGAAACCTCTCTTTCTGGTAGCTATTACTTCAGCCAGACGTGTCTCTGAACTTCAGGCACTATGCGTCCGTCCTTCACTAAGGACAGGGTCGCTCTGAGGACTAATCCCTCTTTCCTTCCGAAGGTCTGCTCAGAAAATAATTTGAACCAGTCTATAAACCTACCTGTGTTTTTCCGTAACCACACCAACAAGCAGAATACAAGTTACATCAATTGGATGTTCATAGACAGTTGCGTTTCTACCTGCATAGGATGAAGGATATAAAGAAGTCCGACCAACTTTTCCTTTCCTATTCTCTGGGCAAACAGGGTCTCCCAGTTTCCAAAGTGATCTTATCCAGGTGGTTGTCCCATATCATTACCTTTATCTATCAACTAAGGAGCAAAGACTTGCCAGTCAAACCGAAGGGTCATTCTACCAGGGCCTTAGCCACCTCTGTAGCCTTCCAGTCTAGGTTGCCCATGGACTCTTATCTGTGCTGCTGCTGCTGCGTGGGCAAATCCTCACACCTTTATTTCTCATTACAAGCTGGATTTGGTCTCCAGAAATTGAGCTGACTTCAGTTCCATTGTTCTGAAGAGTCTGTTCCAATGAGCCACCCAGGATTCTAGGTGCTAGGGGCGCTGTCCCAACCAGCAAGAAAGAAGTGAGATTGACAACTTAACATAAAGAAGTTATGTACCTAACATAACGTTCCATGTTGGTTGTCTTCATCTCGCCTTCTTTCTTGCATCCTCCCCTCTGTCCTGTTGGACCGAGAGGAATACAGTTTTCACTGGCTGAGTGTTCTCTGGTTTGTTTCCTTTACTGATTTAGACAGTAGGGCAGGTATGTTTAACCATTTGTTTGGAGGGCTTTCTTCCTATGGCTATGCCTGGGGTTAGCTATTTCAAACAAGATCTGGGTAGCTAGCGCTAGGCATCATGGGATAAGGGGTAGCCTCGAGCCAATAAACAGCTCTCGAGCTATTGAAGATGTCCAAGTCGGAGCCGAGTATCGGCTCCAATCTCAACCAGCAAGAAAGAAGGCGAGATGAAGACAACTAACATGGAACATTATGGTAGGTACATAACTTCTTTTTCTCCACTCTGCTAGAATGAAGCCTGTACTTGGTCTATGGTTGAATAGGGTGCTCAATGGCGAAACAGGTTCTTGCTGGAGATGGTGCAGAGAATACAGCTTGGGATCCCACAAAGCTGTGTTCTTTGCCTTGGATATGGCCTTTAACACTTGATCTACAGAAATGTGAGGAGTGAGACAAGTATCGAGGATGTTGAAAGGGCCTTTGAGGGGACAGAGTGAAGTTGGTGCTGAACCTAAATCAACAGGATCAGTGTAAGTGGTACCATTAAGTACTAATTCGGAACAAACCTTGTCTTTGCTGTGGACATTCCTGGCATAACCGAAGAAAGCTTTGTAGTTTCCCTTTGTTTTGGAGACTAGTCTCGATTCATAATTGGCTTTGGAGGTTTTCATTAGTGATCTAATTTGCTTGTTGAGGCAAAGGAGGGAGTTTTTCCAATTTGGAATTTGTTCCTTTTTACATTTGGACAACAGTATATTCCTTTTGTTGTAAAGCCTGTTGATAGAAGATGTCCACCAGACAGGTTTGTTCATAGGTTCATAGGTTCATACTAGGCTATCTGCCCGAGGGCATTTGCAAGCCTAGCCCATCGTTTTGTGGCTTCCGTCACCCCTTTAGTATGGGGAACTATACCCATTATTTTGCTGTGCCTCTGTCGAGCAGTGACACTGAGGTAATCCCTGGGGTATATCTGCGATCTCCCATCCATTGGTCAAGATTTCTCTTGAACAAGGCCAACTAGGTGCTCTGCCTCACATGTACCAGGATTTTGTTCCACAGCATAGGGAGTCTTTGGGTGATGAATCTATCCCTCCAGCACGTCCTATTAATAGCCGTGTCGAGGTTTAAGTCTCCCGCCCTTGTGGCTCTGATGGATCTAGATTTTTTGAGGTGAAGCATATTCATCAAATCTGGGTTTGACATGGCCTTGTATGTTAGGCAAAGGTCACCTCTGAGCAAGCGATGGCGACTGAATAGAGCTGGAGTTCGTTCAGTCGGGCAGCGTGGGACAGATTTTGAGACCCTTTATCCTTTTGGTGAGGAACTTTTGTGGCCTCTCCAGCTGCTGCAAGTGTCGGGTCAGATACATTCCGAATGGGGCATTGTACTCGATCATTGGTCTGATGAGTAAAGGGAGACTATGACCTCCCTTGATCTAGATGAGAATCCCTTCATGATAAGGTGGGCAATGTAGAAGGTCTTCCTAACTACTTTAGCTACATGGGTGTCGAATGACAGACTACTATCAACCTGGGTCCCCAGGTCCCTGATAAATTCTTCTGTGCTCAGTGGATTGCCACCTATTTGGTAGCTAGGGGTAACCTTGTTTTTCCCGAAGGGTATGACTATGCATTTTTTGGCATTTAACTTTAGGCCGTGGCTCTGGCACCAGTTATCCGTTTCTGTGAGACCCTTCTGAAGGATATCTGTGTCAGATGTGTTTTCTACTATGGCGCCTGAGGAGCAGGTTTTAGTTCTGTTGGGTATGGCTGAGTCTGTGCAGTTGTATATGTGCTTGTATACTGTTTGGCGTTCTGTCAGCTTAGTTGTCTGCATTTTCTGAGGTGGGGGCGGTGGTGTGAAGCTACTGATACCCTCCCTTAAGAGGTTGTTGTAGTTAGCTTTTGAGAAGTTTTTTAACCTGGTTATGGCTGGGGGTGGGGGTGGGGTGGGGGGCAGGATAGAAACTTCAAGTGAGACAGACCGATGATCTGATCTCACCTTGGAAGAACTTACTATGGGAGTGGTGCTGCAGTCGCCCATGTTGGCAAGAACTAAATCCAGAATGTTATCTCCCCTTGTGGGGGATGAGACGAGCTGGTCTAGTGTGTTAGAATTGATGAAGTCGAGGAAGCATTGGGTGAGTGCATCAGTCCAGGAATAGTTCATCCAGTCTGTGGTGGAGTAGTTGAAGTAACCAAGGATCAGGGTGTTGGGGGGTACGTTGATGGAGTTAACTAGCTCCAGGTAGGAGGAGTGAGTGTCTTGAGTCATGAAGGTGGGGTCTATAGTTGGCTATAACTTGATGGGTGTCTTGCCAGCTGTCAGTTGCACCTGGAGTAGTTCTAGTGCGTCATGCTGACAAACCAGTCTGGAAGTGTGCTTGTCTTTAGTGAAGATAGACTCCACCACCCTTAGTCTTCCCAACCTCATTTTGGGGTCGGAATGTGTGGAATGAGGTACAGCCTGGTAAGGCAGAGGTGAGCTCCGCAGCCTTGAACCAAGTTTCCATGACTGCACAGATGTTGGGATCTTCCAGTATGAGTAGAGCCTCCAGTGAGTACATTTTCAGGTTAAGGCTGCATTAAGCAGCATAACCTTCTGTTTGCTTATTGACAGATGTTTTATGTTGGAAGATTTGTCTTTGGGACATTGCCTAAAAAAGGCACAATGGGGGAGGCAAGAGCCTTTGCCATAATCCAGAATCCCAGGGGTGACTGGTGGAGGCCATCTCTGACAAAGTATCAAGGCCTGTCAACCATGTCATCCCAGGCAGACAGATACTCTATCTCCTTGGAATGACACCAGAAACTAAGCCAGTTGTTGAAGTCCATTATTTTTTATTACTACTGTAGTATCATTCTTGGTGAAGGTAGGATGCTGCTTAGGGCTAGGGTTATACCTGCCTGGGCACATACTCTGAGAGCTCAGTCATGTCTCTTTCATATAGGCCAGGGAAGTATGTCTTAAGTCATTCACACCATCATAGACCATGACAGTCATACTTGTGCTTATGGAGAGACATCAGTACGTGCGTGATGCGGCAGATTCTGGCACCTGACAACTGACCGTGACCACCACCTTGTCGAACCTGGTGAGGGGAACATCTGTGTGTCTCACAATTGAGTTGCCAATGACTAGTATGTTTGGTTTGTTGTTATGCCTTATGGTTTGTGTTTGTGAGATGGCCATGTGTGATGTGTTTGATGTTGTGTGTGGAATGTTTGTGTGTGTGTTTTGGAGATCTCTGCTGTTGGATAAGTTGTAGAACAAACAAGATAGGACCACCATGATTGTCATAAAATGAAGTTTAATTCTTCTTAAAACAAAAGATAAGTGCTTTTGCGTGCTAGCAGAGCATGCTTCTTCAGATCTTACAAAACAGTTAAAAATGCTTCCTATATATAAAAAGTTCACACCGGGGATCACACCAACAGCACTACTAGATAGGGGCCAAGGATACTAGCTGCTAGTACATGGGTCTAGGGAACTAATAAAGGGGCGGTGAATACCGCACAACGTGGCTGGGCTAATATATGCCTTCGGGCAGATAGTCCAGTACCAACCTATGAACAGATATATATATAAGCATCACCTTCATAGAAAACACCTGAAACAATCATTCAATTAACAATTCAACCTATTATGCCCTAAATACAATTTCATTTAAAGGATAATAGATTAAGATACCTTTGAATAGCAAAAACAGCCATTGCATTCAATCCAGTACTTACATTTAACCTTATATTGGGTTGCCATGAAACTATATAGACACAACATTCCTTCATATAAAATGCAATATATGGCTATACAACTATCATTAATTGTATATGTATATAAAATATATAGAAATATAATATGTAAAAAAAAATATATATATATATATATATATATATATATATATATATATAAAACACTAATGTTAATCATATCAAAAAAGTGTGTATATTAGTGTTATATATATGTTCATACCTACTAGCTATATTCAAACCATATTTAGTTAACATAGAACTATGTAGGCAAAGCATTCCTTTGCATAAAATACAAAATATAACTATACTTCTATCACAAATTTATAAATATATGAGAATATACAAAAACATAATATAAAATAAAATATATAAATACTAATATTTAAAAATGAATATGTGATTGTGTATAGAAAAAATTCTACCACTAACATAGATGCTCTACATGAATTTAAAAGCATATACACTCAAATAGATGTATTCAATTTATATTTGACTGTAGGTCAAAATATATGCATCTTATATCCACACTTAAAAAATACATATAAAAAATACAAACACTACAAATTCATGCTTATTGATCTGAATTCTTTTACACGTTTGTGCTTCTAGCACTGGCTTAATGCTTACAAAATTATTATTGGATATGTTGGATAAGTTGTTATTGAAGGACCTCTGCATAGATGGGTATGTGTGTATGTGTTGCGCTTGGCTATGTGATGTGGGTGGTGTGGTGTTTGTGCTGGCAATCCTCTCTTTGTCACAAGAATGACTGTGGCACGAGAGAGCATGGATTCCAGGTTTCTGATGCAGATGCATTTCTCGCGAGTCGAAGAATTATGTGCTAGGAGAATAGGGCTGTTGGTGAACATGAGTCCGTTGCTACACTGTCTCAGTATGCCAGTGTCGACCAGGTTGGTGGGAGAAACCGCTGGGAATTGTCCTGTTCTGAATATTTGGATGGACTTATGGAGAGAGGGTTTTGATAAGGGTCTGTCTGCAAAAGTGTAGACCACAAAAACCTTCTTAAATGTAAAATAACTGGCCTGACGCCCAAGTGCTAAAATGAAAACTAATGCACTTAGGATAACAGATAAATTTAATCAGGCTACTGACAAGCAGTAATAAATGCAGAAGAATAAAAATGAACACTTAAGAGCAAGCAACAAGCAAAATAAGGTAATAAAGTAGAAGAACACAATTACAGTAAAATCAGCTTGGCTTAATAATGTGTAAAAAAAAATTGTTGTAAAGTGGAGAGGGAGGAAATGGAAGAGAATTCAAGACTAAGAAACTAAGGGGGTTGGCCTTCCCAAATTCTGTCTCTCTAAAACAGTACAATGAGTTGATGAGATAGGACTGGGAGGAGTGTCCATAATCAAAGAAGCAAGGGGGTAGTCCTTCCCAGATGATCTCACTGTACTCGGTAGAGTGAGCAATTGAGATGGGACTGGGAGGTGTGTCTAAAATCAAATTTACAGCAGGGGTGGGCAATTCCAAAGCCATCAAGTTTAAGAATACACCACCACTTGGGCAGGACAGTGGGGGAAAACAGAATGCAGACTGAGACCAGCAATATTCAGTCAAACAGAAAATGCAGACTGAGACTGGCAATACTCAGTCAAGCAAATAAAGAAATGCCATACAGTTTTGTTAACCATCACTGAAACATATCAAGTGCATAGAAGTATACTTGTATCAGCTTTTGTATATCCAGATGGTTGTAGAATTAGTCAGTCAGCTACAAAGAAGCAGCTCTGATACTGAGCACAATCTTACAGAAATGTAACACTTTTTTTTTTTTTTTACACAAGTGGTATAAAAGAAAAGTTAAGATTAGTAATATTTGCTACCTTGAGTAATGGACATCTGGTCTAAGCGTGCCTTTTTTATTCATCTGTGGCATAGACAGATAAGTCTTTGACTGCAGTCATGCTGGGGAAATCCCAGGGAAGGCAGGAGAGAGCAGTCAATGCTGACTTGCCCATAGTGGGAGTGGGAAGGGAAACTGTACGACTTACCATGTCAGCCTCTCCTCGAAGGGGCTGGTAGAATGCACTAGGAGGCACTTTGTCAAGCTGCTCATATGGGTCATTTCAGCATCAAGTGACCAGACTTGAAGCAACCCCGTTTCATGTGGATCAGGCGATGGTTTGATCTACCTGTGGGAGTGTGATAAGCCTACCATTTAGAATGTCAAGCCAAGTGAGTGGTCTTCTCTTACAAGTAGCAGAGGCAGCAGTCTAAGAAAACCTAAAGACTTCCAGTATTTGACTTAATGCTAGGAAGCTCACAGACATCATCATTGGAGCATATTTTGAAGTATTTTAATATACAACTTTCTGTATTTGGACCTTTTGCTTGCTTGTATAACATGAAAAAGTGTTTAGAAAAACTCTGTTTACATTCTGATGGTACTTTTGTTTTGTGGCTGAAACTGAAGTAAGTCCTTATTGGATCAGATCTGTAGCCTGGTTAAGAAATCTAAATAAAACAAACTGGCTTATTCTGGTTATTTTGGATAACTTTGTACTGAGTCTATGTGAAAACCCTTGAGCCACAGAAAATACCTGAAGCTTACGTGATGGAGAGCAGAAAAGAAGTATCTGACTTTGTTCCTGTACCAAGAGAGTAATTTAAGATTTGGCTGGCCTTATAGGGGCATGAGCCATGTCCAGTCCAGATATAAAACCATAGCCTCAACCCTGTTGATTTAATGCCATATCTGAGGCACTGGTTCGAGACTATGTAATAAATAGCCAAGTGAGCTTTAATGTTGTCATTTTTCTGTAATGGGAAGTTGACATTAGGAAGCAAGTGCAAAACTGCATTGCACTTGTTTCACGTTAACCAAGGCCAGTAGAAAGCAAGTGTTGTTTGGCCAGTGTTGAAAGTCTGTCTTACTGGGTTTTATACACAAAAACAAGGAGGACCTCTTCCCCAATGCATTATGTCAGGGTGACAGTAGGTAACCCTGACTTGGGTCTGAGCACCCAAGTGTTGCTAATGTAGCACCCCCACCCCTCTACTGCCCCTTAAAAATACCAGGTTTTCTGAAATAGGGAGTGTTTCCTTTCAAGGCATCTTGTTGTGAAGCTTAAAAATCTTTTATTCTGAAACTTGTGTTGTATGTGTACTTGCAGAGGTGTGAAGTCTTGTGAGGCCATAGAAAAGTGGAGGGCATTAAGGAGGTCTGTATCACTACATTGTCACAGAGGGAAAGACTAATTGACAGAAACTTATGTTAAAATAATTGCTGATAAATTATTAAACTAATGTGACAAAACTAGGTTAGCAAAAACCTTGTTCTGCTGCTTTCATTTATCTTCAGGCATTTTTCTAAATAGTCCATAGATAAACCATTTTTAAGCTCTCATGTGAAATTTGTTCGTAGGTGTATACTAGGCTACCGACCATTAGGGCCTTTAAAAGCCTAGCTGTGCAACCCAAATGCGACTCACAAATTTGATTTATAGGTGTGATTTACTGACTGCCTTTGCCCATCGGAGCCAGATCAGAGGTGAATTTCAGATAGCCCATCCATTGGTCCAGGTTGTGCTTAAATAAGGATAGGGATGAACTGTGCTTCACGTGGATGGGGAGCCTGTTCCAAAGAATGAAGGACAGCAACCAAGAACCAAACAAAGTACAAGTCCACTTGAAAAAAGTCGCAGAAATAACCTTCTTCTTAAAAAACTTTAATATGACAGGATTGATCACTTTCATAAGACTATAATACAACTTCATCAGAATCCAAGTACAAACAACGTAATTCCCCTTAAATAAGAGCATTAAATCACCTGACCTAATTGGTTCTTAGTCCCAACCCATTCCCTTATTAAATGTATATCTAATACAGTGTATAACCTTGTGAACATCAAAATTATAACACTAAATGAATGTTCTTATAGACCAGATAAATTAATTTTTACATATCAAAATCTTTTTTTGTTGTTGTGTCTTTTTCGGCTTTTCCCGGTTAGGGGTTGCCACAGCAGAACTCCGGTCCGCTAATGATTGGCAGTAGATTTTTACATTCCGAGTTGCCAGCTCTGACGCACAACCTTCAACGAAGGTGCGCCCATTCAAGTATGTCTTCACAGAAGATGCTCTAGCTGAGAATCTAACAGGACAATGTCATACTGTGAGGTGACAATGCTACCGCAGCACCACCACCGCAGTTTTAAATTCTAAAAATATTTCTGTAGTAAAACTACTTTAAATAAATTTTATATGTGATAGAATTTCATATATAGTAAGATTTTAACCTTAAGACACCTAGCTATGGAAATGGTTTAATTTAATCCAGGGGGGGGGGCATGGCGTTTAACTTGAGTTGCCATAATAACTCTGTGTATTCTATTAAGTCACACCATGGTCCACCCCAATGCTGTTTAACAACCATATCCAAACCAACAAACAAAAAAACATAGTCAGGAAAATTTTTGAGATGACATTAAAGAGAATTACTCATCTTCCTGTACTTTGTCATTCAAGTGTTTGTATATTCTCTCCTTTAAATTGACGAACAGTCTTTCCAACGTAAAAACTTGGACACTTTTGGCAAATAGCTAGATAAACCACCCCTTCTGTTTTACAATTAAAGTGTGAGTTTATATTTATTTTAATGTTGTTAACCTTAACCTGGTCAGTTTCCATTATACAAAAGCATTGACTACAGCTACCACATTTGAAAGTACATTTTTTTCTTTTGTTGTAAAAGTCTTTACCTCTGTCGTCGACTTCTAAAAAAACTCTTTAGGCATCTAGCACGCCTAGTAACAGACTTGGTCTCTCGCCCAATAGATTTTTTTAAGCCTTCAAAACCCTCAAAAAAGGCCCAACTATTAGTAGTAATCTGCCTAACCATTGGAAAATCTATTGTGTAAGTTGTAATAAAACACTTATAAGTGTCCCCCTTACTATTAGTACGGTCAGTGTGCATGTGTTCAGTTTCATATATAATAGGTTTAATGGATCCCCTATTCCTCCTCAGGAAAATTTTGTCCTGAATTTGTTGAATAACAATTCCAGGGTGGAAACAAACATGCTTTTTTAATTTGTTACACTCCTTTTCAAAAGTTCCATTGTCAGTAATCATACAGGCTAGGGGTTAGGAGGGTGGCCTAATGGTTAAGGTGTTTGCCTTACAAACACAAGGTGCAGGGTTTGAGTCTCACAAGGGATAAATGGCTAGGCTTAAAATGGCTCGCAAGGGCAGTTAGCCTAGTACTAGTCTATAAACCTATAATGTATTGCCCTTTGACAATTTCCTTTTTTTTTTGACGTACCGGTTGGCAATTATCCTAGTGAAGAAGACTATTAGAATAAGTGTTCTTTCTGTAAATATTGCTTTGTATAGCCCTCTGATTCTCGTCCTTGGTGATCAGTAACTAATTTCTGTTGTACTGTATGAATATGTAAACTTAAAAAAAGATGTAGTAGAATGTAGATATTTCAAAAAATCTTTAGTTTCATTTTCACTTAAGTCCCATGCTATAAAAATATCGTCCAAAAACCTAGTATATGGGTACCAACCAGGTAGTTCACTTCTGTTAAAGTTTCTCCCATTGTAAAAGGACAATGTTAGCAAATACAGGGGCACAACTGGTCCCCATAGCTACTACTTTCGTTTGTTGGAAAAACTGTCAGTCAGTGAAAACCAAATTGTTTTTTAAAACCATTTCCATCAATGTGTCCAAAACATTAATTTCATTTATTACTAAAAACTTTAGATTCCAACAAAAAATCGTGGAACAGTTCTAATCCTTCGTACTGAGGTATTACGTTAAACTGGTTAACCACATCGATGGTAACAAAAGCCAATTTGTGGGTATAACATACATTCCTCAGTTTATACAAAAAGTCCCACGAATCCTTGATGATGCGTTTCTCTTTTTGAACAACTGCCTTAACTTTCTGATCTATATACACGGCCATGGGATGGGTAATAGAGGTACTGCCACCAACTATGGGCTGCATGGGAGGGTCAGACAAATTTTTGTGCATTTTGGGAATGCCAAACAGGGTGGGCACCCTTGGGAATTTAACTTGTTAAAACACATATGTTTCAAAGGTAATTTCACCCTGATCAAACATTTCTTTCAGACGCATCCTAATTTTCTGATAAGAAATATTAATAAAATTCAAAGAGGTTTGTTCGTAATAATCTTCGTCAAATACACGTTTGAACATTCTTTCAAGGTAATCCCTTTTAAACATAATTACCATTCCCCCTCCCTTGTCCAGCTTCATGACCCAAATTTCTTTATTCATGCTAAGCTCTTTAAGTAGCTTTCTCTCACTTTCACTCAAGTTATATAAATAGGAACCTCTATTTTGCTGTTGTAAAATGTTCCTCAAGTTCCACTCTCAAATCTTTTCAAACGTGTAAAGGTAGGGAAATTTTAGGATTAAAGATGCTACTTTTTCATAACACATTACTAGTGTATGTGTTTTCCACATCCTTAAACAAAATTTTAAAATTGTTTCCTTAAAAATAGCTGTAAATCTAACATAAGAGTTTCAATGCTAGAGAAAACAGTAGGTACAAAAGTTAATCCTTTGCTCAAAAGTGACCCAAAGTCATTATGTATTTCTAGTTCTGAATAGTTGTATATATTAAAGTCCCCACTTTGATTAGTTGTAATAGAAGGAATTTGTTCGCAAACAGTACCTGGAATGATGGGGACTTCGTCTAGAACGCCACTCACTTCTGCCAGTAATTCTGTGGCCTGTCCCCCCCCCCCTTCTCCCCTGATTCCAAGGGTGAGGATTGTAGTTCTGTTGTTGATCTCCATAGTGGTTCCTCTGCCCGCAATTGGTTTGGTTGTAAATCCTTTCGGATTTTCTTCTTAATGGTGGTCGTTCTAAAGGTTCAACTTCGTCTTGGTTGTCGTACCCTTCCTCATCGTAATCTGGGTTGGACTCAAAAAACCGTCCCCCGTTGCTCACCGTTCGGTGCATTCCTTATCGCCGCAGGCTTAGGATAAGCCCTTCCCTCCAGATACTCCAGCCTATCACGTTCCAGCTTTCGCCACTTCCTCCTTTCAACTTCCGTGACCATCGAATCTATTTTAGAAAAAATAGAGTTGTAGTCAACTTTGTGTACATTAAATAAAATCTCTTTATTTTTGCATCTAGTGAGTCCACCTCCTTAAGTGTTTCAATTTCCGCCAGATTGGGTTTCTGCAGAATGTTTAGCAGAGTTAACCCCTGAGTGTTGAAAAATTCAGCAAGTTCCACATGTAGATGTGAACCTGCTACTAAGCCGCTAGGAAACTTTCAAAGGCGAAGACCCTTGGGGAACCCTTCCGTTCTTAACACATTCCAAGAGAAAAGCATTTTCTATTTGTAGTTTTTTACACCGTAGTAACACCTTCTCTAAATTGTCTAGAGAATCTTTAAAAGTACCTGTGTTACTCATATTTCTTGTTTCCTGGCCAAAATGAATGGTAGTTCGTAGCCAGCTATCTAAATTCACTTGTTCCTGCATAGCTTTAAGACCAGGGGAACGGTGTTCCAAAGCCTCTTTTTTAAACACACTGGTATGCTCAAATACTCATTGCTGCGTAAATGGGAGCCCCCAGGTGCTCCGTTACGTTTCAATAACAACTGTACTAGTTGAGTCAGTTGTCTGATGGTGTACAGTTCTTTTATAGTAGGCACAGGTGATGAAGGTTCCCCATTGACTCCTTCTTCAGAGGACATCGTGCCAACAGAGAATGAAGGACAGTAACCAAGAACCAAACAAAGTACAAGTCCACTGGAAAAAAGTCGCAGAAATAACCTTCTTCTTAAAAAAAACTTTAATATGATAGGATTTGAGCACTTTCATAAGACTCTAACAACAACTTCAAAAGAATCCAAGTGCAAACAACCTAATTACCATTAAATAAGAGCATTAAATCACCTGACCTAATTAGTTCCTAAAGTTCCAACCCATTCCCCTATTAAATGTATATCTAATACAGTGCATAACCTTATGAACATCAGAATTATAACACTAAATGAATGTTCTTATAGACCAGATAAATTAATTTTTGCATATTAAAATCAAAATATAAAAATATTTCTGTAGTAAAACTACTTTAAACAAATTTCATATATGATAGAATTTCATATATAGTAAGATTTTAGATTTTAGCCTTAAGACACTAGCTATGGAAATGGTTTCATTTACTTCAGGGGGGGCCGTGGCGTTTTTACGTTAGAAAGACTGTTCGTCAGTTTAAAGAGAGAATATACGAACATTTGAATGACATAAAGAACAGGAAGATGAGTAATTCTCTGTCATCTCAAAAATTTTCCTCACCATGTTTTTTCTTTGTTAGTTTGGATATAGTGGTTAAACAGCATTGGGGTGGACCATGGTGTGACTTAATAGAATACAAAGAGTTATTATGGCAACTCAAGTTAAACGCCACACCCCCCCCCCCCCGGATTAAATGAAAACATTTCCATAGCTAGTGTCTTAAGGTTAAAATTTTACTATATATGAAATTTGTTTGAAGGCTGCCAATGTCTTTGTTTATAACTTCCATGATAATAGGTTCCATGGCTTTGCAGATCCTTGTTGCTATTCCTTTTGTAGCTTGATGTATTGAATTTTAGACCAATTGTTATAATGGCTGATGAGAAGGGGACAGCAGGTTTCAAACGGTGTGATAAGTTTGACAGGAAAATGCCTAATTCTAATGGACATTTATCCTGCGTTTATTGTCTTGGTGTTCCACACTTGAAGGTTCAACCCCATGTGAACTATATAAGGTTAATTTTAAAGGGTCTATTGAAAACCCCTTTCTCGGAAGCTTTATCTGAGGTGGAGGTCTCAACCCCTCCTAAAAAGGAACTTTAGAAGAGGAGTCAGTCAGTCTGTGCTATCCTCTCCTCATACTAGTGAATCTAAATCTGCTAAGTCCCACATGGAATCTAAATCCAAATGACCAAAACTGACTTCTGAACCAATCCTGGCACCGGAGCCTAAAACTCCATCCATGATGCAGTCCTTGGCTATGGAACAGATTTTTGTCTTAAACTTCTACGATACCGACCACTTCTATGGTATCACAGACCCTCTCGGCACCAAAAGTAGTTTCTCCAATGCAGGTCATTACCCCCTCCCTCCAATGCAACCTTCTGGTCCTTTGACCATGGTGTGACCTTGGCTTGGAACCCAATATTCCCTGTCTGTAGATCCATTTCTGGGGCAACAATTGAGCCCTTTTCTTGAATGGCCTGATTCTCTATCAGGGATGTCAAACAGTTCCACCAGAAGCCTTTTGGAGCTTGACGTAGTGAGATTTATGGATCAGCTCCTGGTGGCCAGAGGAATTCCTACTCTGTCTAAATTCTCCCTCCGGACCCCTCCCACCTAGAGCCGAGGAATTTTCTTCACAGACTTCGACATATATTTTTCCTTCAACCTCACCACAGCTTTTGGAGCCCTCTATGCTGACGCCTGTTCTGGTTCCACTGGTAGATCTTACCATGGTTCCAGAGCTGTCCCATCCTTGAGTTCGTGACTGGTCTGTTGGCACTGTGACTCGTAGTACTGCACCTATTTTTTCTACAGAGCCATCTAAGATTCTGGTTGCTTTGACGGCTCTGAGTCCTTTCGCGGTTCCTTCCCTGGGAACGGGCTCGTCTGAGCGGGGTATGACCACGGTTCTAGGTTGTCTTTCTCTGTTCCGGGCTCCCACTCCTCTTCAGGCGGGCCTGCTTTCCAGGTGATGGAGAGGGCACTCTCCTCAGCAGGTTCACAGCTGGTCCCTTTGGCGCCGGAAGGCCACATGTACATGTCCTCTGGTTTGCAGCTGACACAGTCCATTATCCTGGAACATCGAGCACGGGAACCTCAAGATACCTACCACAGGGCACCCTGTCTTCGGAGTCCTCTTCAGATGTCCCTGCTGAGGAGCCAATCTCATAAGAGATCGTGCAAGAGGAAGCATGTGGATTCCTCTGAAGAATCCCTCACCTAAAATGCAGACTATGATGAGGTGGAAGGGTCGCTACGGTCGCCCCCTGAGGATGTCTCCTTTGGGGATATACTAGAAATCTTAAAGCAGTGGGGAGACTGGAAGCCCACCAACACTTCCTCTAAGGAGTCTGTATTCTTGCTGGCTTTCCGTACTTGAACCTCTTACTTCCTGGGTGACCCCGCCTGCAGATGATCTAGTTCAGCTCACCGTGCAGCATATCTGGAATAATTCTGCCACCGGTGAGCCTATCCCCTGGAGACCGGGCAAAATATCTGGAAGAATTCTGCCACCGGTGAGCCTATCCCCTGGATACAGGACAAAATTCTATCCCTTCCATAGGATCACCCCTATTGGTCCAAAGGCTTGGCAAGTAGATGCTATGGTGGTGGCAGCAGGCACTACAAAAAAACTCAGAGGAGAGTTCTGCTATCCATCCTCCAAACAGGCAGTCTTGGACGATGAACAGACTAGGAGAAGTGGGTGTATGTTTCATCGACCTTTGCCATTCGGTCCTTGAATTACCTGGCAGACTTTACCCGTCTCCAGAGAGACCTGATCACGGAACTCTTGGAAACCCTAGCAGGAGCAGTATCTGATGAGGTACGTGACAGTTTCCTCACAGCTTCCCACCCTGGGATCCATATCGAAGTCATCCATGCGACTGATTTCTCATACTACTGAAGGGCAGCAGGTACAGGCATTGTTATAAAACGTCCCACCTGGATGCTTATGTGAATTTGTGGATCCTTTTAAGTCTTCCTTTGTCAACTCTCCTGTTGATGCTTTCTTTCTATTTTTGGCCTAAAGGTGAAAGACACATTAGCCAGGTGAGAAAAGGATGGCAAGACCCTTTCTGCCTTGGGCATGTGTTTTTCCACTCCCCAAAGATCCTGTGCTAGGAATCGGAGGAGTGGAAAGATGTGATTCAGGAAATCCCAGGGTCCTTTTCGCAACACACCTGGTGAGTTATCCCCCTGGGGCAGAGGGCATAACTCATCAGGAAGAAACCCCTCCCGAAGCAGAGGGGGGGGGGGTCTGCGTAATCAGGGTTCCAGCGATTCTTGCCCTGTCACCTTTCTTGAAGAGTGGCCCAATTGCTTGCCTCTGGAAGCAGTCTGGGGACTATTTTGTCTGCACCATGTAGCCTGGCATTCCATAATGACAGATTCTTGGATGCAGACGATAATTAGCGGAGGTTATCACATCCCTTTCGATCTTTACCAGAGACCGCAAAAGCAAATCCCCGATGTTCCACCCAGTCAGCGGGATGCAGCAGCACATGAAATTCAAAAGCTGCTTCTAAAAAGAGTCATCCAAACAGTCCCACCAGACCAGATAGAATACGGATTTTACTCTAGGTTCTTTTGAGTGCCAAAAAAGACCAGGGACTGGAGGCCAATTTTGGATCTCAGCATCCTAAACAAGATGTCCTTCAAGAATGCAACTGCAGTCATAACATATGGGTTGTCCTGCCTCAGGCAGCCCTCGGTCGGCCGGATTCCAAAGTCTGGGTCCGACGTCAGCTGATGTCGCACTTCTCTCCGACGTCAGAACGGCAGGAGTACATAAGCATCAGCCGACGCCATCTTCTTCAGTCTTTCTTGCCGCGCGGTGCCCAAAGCAGAAGCAGTTCGCAAGTGCCGGTCGGTCAGCTCCTTCTTCGATCCGAAGTCATCAAAAAAGCTAAGTACCCCGTTGGGGACATTTTCTTGCCTCAGCTGATGTCAGAAATTACTGAAAAAGTTAATAATTGTTTGTCTTGTGGTAAACAAATACCTCATAAGGATTTCCATTCTTACTGCCTTCCTTGCTTTAGCCCAGACCACGATGTCTCGGCCTGTGCCGCCTGTGCTCGCTTCAATAAGCGCACTCTCAGGCGCCGGGCGGAGTTCGCTGAAGACTTTTTCGGCGAAAAATACGATTACAAGATGCCGTCGGAATTACCGACAACGCAGACTCCTAAAAAACGTAAAGACCGGGGCCGCCATCCTCGGCCCGCGTCTTCCACCGACACCATGCCAAAACCTACCGCGAGTGCCCCGGTTCCCTCTGAGGTGGTTATTTCACCGCTCCGAACCGAAGCCACCGCATTACCGATACCTCCAATACCGGAGACCACACCGATGCCAGTTATTGATTTTCCTCCGGATACTGTAACCGAGGAAATGCCCGAGAACATTGCTGTGGATAAGGTAACTCCTGCACGTGGAGCTGCTAGGCCTCCCATGTCCATGTCTATCAAGGCCTACACACGTGCTAAGGCAGCCAGCAAGACTAAGCACCTTACTGCAAAAGCCTTTCCTCAGCCTACTCCTGAGACACAAATCATGACTATGGCAGCAGACTTAATCTCCATGATCAGAGGTTCCCAGGCCCATCCTGAGAGAGGATCCCAGCCTCCTCCTGATAAGAGGCCCAGGGTTGAGCCCACTGACCCTCTCCCTTCAGATGAAGATTCTGAGGCCTCTGGCCACTCCGATAGCCAGGAAGAGCCTTTCCAGACCTACGAGGACTCGGATGCAGAGGACTCCATCCCTTCGGCCTCCCCTCCTGAGGATATTTCTTTTGGGGAAGTTCTGCATTCCATGAGGGAACATTAAGTGGCAAGGCCAGGAATTTTCTGATTCCAGAAAGCGCCTTCATACCTTCCTTAAAAAGCCCCAGCACAGGCCCTTAGCTATACCTCCTGTGCTTGATGTTTTGGATGACTTGACTTATACTCTGACTCCAGTGTTACCCCTGATACTCTCCCTCCTGCTCCTGCCAAGCCGGACAGATACTATAGAGTTCCTGAAACACATTCTCATTTCTTTAGGGCCCATGCTGTTGATTTAGAAACTATTTCACAGGGGCCGAAAGGGGTTTCAGCTACCACCTCCAAAAATCCTTTGCCTTCCAACAAGGAAGCTAGGTCATTAGAGAGATTGGGGAAGAAGGTTTACACCTCCACTACTTTATCTATGAGAACTCTCAATTGTCTCTTTCATATGTTTCAATATCAGGATTTCCTGTTAGATGATTTACAGGAAACTTTGGCCTCTCCTGATCCTTTAGATAGGAAGTCTTTGCAGGAGGCTGTACACAACTCTCAGCAAGTTAGCAATCACTTCCTCCAGTGTGGATATGATGCATTGGAAGCTTCATGTAGGGCAGCTATGACAGGGGCGGTCATTCGCAGACATGCATGGTTAAAAGAACAACCTCTACCAGATCATGTTAAGGCAAAACTTCTTGATGCACCCTTGGAAAAGAACAAGCTTTTTGGTGCTAATGCTAAAGATGTATTAAAGACCATTGAGGAAAAAGCCAAGTCAGTTCAGACGGTCAAAGATTTCCTCCAGGTTCAGCCACCCAGATTCAGCAGGAATTGGCCTTCAAAAAACTGGTCCTTTCTTAATACTGAAAGATTTCAAAGGGGCAAAAGCAGGCGTGGCCGAGGAAGAGAACAATACAGAGGTTCCTACAGGGGACAACAATGGCAACCAGCAAACCAAAGAAGTGACACAGGGGCTTCTCCTGCCCCAGAGGGACAATCCCAATGACTTTCCTCTACTTCCACTAACCAAAGAGCAAACAGAAGCTCCCTTGGGCGGAAAATTATCTCTGTTTTCAGACAATTGGCACAGATTGACAAAGGACAAATGGATTTTGGACATTATAGACCAAGGCTACAGGTTCCACTTTCATACCTTACCAAGGAAACAAGGCATGCCAAACCTACCGCAAAACCAGAGGGCAGAGGCTTTCAAGCAAATTTCTCTGCTAGCTCAGATCAATGCAATAGAAAAAGTTCCACAACAAGAACAAGGCCAGGGGTTTTACTCAAGACTGTTCCTTGTTCCAAGGAAAGAAGCACAGTGGAGACCAATACTGGATTTGTCCGCATTAAACACCTTTCTCATAGTACCAAAGTTCAAAATGCTGACCTTATAGCAACTCCTTCCCATGCTGGGCAAGGGGGTCTTGGCTGATTACTCTGGATCTCAAGGAGACATACCTGCATGTCCCTATCGGACACAGTTGCAGAAGATACCTCAGATTTCTTGCAGGGCCAGAGCATTATCAATTCTCAGCATTGCCATTGGCTTATCTACTGCGCCCAGAGTGTTTACAAAATGCCTGGCTTCAGTAATTGCTCATTGCAGGCTCCAGGGGATCCAAATTTACCAGTACCTGGACGACTGCCTCATACAAGCGGACGACAAACTGATTTTGACAAAAAACTTGAATTATGTCATTCAATTGCTACAAGCTCTGGGATACACAGTCAACTTCCAAAAGTCAAGACTGCAGCCATCCCAGCAAATTACTTTCTTAGGAGCCAATCTAGACACGACCTCTCAAATGGCTTACCTGACAGAAGACAAGCAAAAGAAGTTAACTCATTTCAAAGGTTTGGCAAAGCTCACCCAGATGACTGCAAGGAGATTCCTACAGGCCCTGGGTTACATGGCATCATGCATTCTCCTGGTTCCATTAGAAAGACTACACATGAGAAAGCTTCAATGGTACCTAAAAAGTTTATGGTCTCAACACAGCAACAACCTAGAGACAACCATACCACTTATTCCATGCCTACAAAAGTAATTCCTATGGTGGGCCTTGGTAAGCCAGGCAAACACAGGAATGTCATTCAAAAAAACACTAATAACACAAACTATGACCACAGACGCCTCAGACCTTGGATGGGGGGCGCACATGGAGGGCAGATGTATTCAAGGACAATGGTCTCCAAAGGAAACACATCTGCATATCAACCAAAAAGAAATGCTGGCAGTCATGCATGCCATCGAGGCCTTTCGACAACAACTTCAGCAAGGCCACCTGCTAATACGGACAGACAACACCACTGTCATGTGGTACATAAACAAGCAGGGGGGCACCCATTCTTACCCCTTTTGCAGACTGACAATGAATCTTTGGGAAAAATCACTGATCTTAAACATACAGTTGCAATCCCAGTTTGTTCCAGGCAAAGACAATGTGCTGGCGGACAGCCTAAGCAGGAATTTTCTAGATCCCCACGAATGGAGGTTACATCCAGAAATCTTCATAAGGCTCACCTCGACATGGGACAGGCCAGAAGTAGACCTATTTGCCTCCCACCTCAATCATCAGCTACAAATGTTCTGTTCAAGGGCATATCATCCACAAGCATGGAAAACAGATGCTCTCTCATTCAACTGGAACTTCCTAATGATTTATGCATTCCCACCTCTGCCACTGATGACCACAGTACTACTAAAGATCAAAGCAGAGAAGGGATCCTAATAGCTCCAGACTGGTCAAGACAACACTGGTATCCACTACTTCGGAGCATATGCCACAACAAAAAATGGGCCCTTCCCCAATGGCCCCATCTTTTGACTCAAAACAACTTCAAGACAGTACATCCCAACATTCAGACGCTCCAGCTAACAGCTTGGGAGATTCCATGAATAATCTCAATCTATCTCTCTCCAAGGAAGTTCAGCGGATATTAACAGAAGCCCACAGACCATCCACCAGAAAGGTTTATTCTGCAAAATGGAAGAGATTCAGCATTTGGAATACCAGCAAGGGTCATGATGCATCATTACTGAACATCCCACTCATCCTGGAATACTTGACAGATATGCTACAGAAAGGACTCTCATATTCTTCTATAAAGATACATGCTTCAGCTATTTCAGCTAGATACAACACTGATCCACCTGTGTTCTCACATCCTTTGTTAAGGCGGAATCAAGAATATCAAGCCACCAAGAAAGGCCCCAGTACCAGCTTGGGACCTCAACTTTGTCCTAGAAAAACTGACTCTACCCCCCTTTGAGCCAGCAGCTTCTGTGGACCTACAATTCCTCTCATGGAAGACAGCCTTCCTGTTGGCAATTACCTCAGCAAGAAGGGTTTCGGAATTACAGGCCCTAATGGCAATACCACCTTTTATTACCTTTCATAGAGACAGGGTCTCCTTACGAACCAACCCTAGCTTTCTGCCAAAAGTGGTATCCAGGGTTTCTTTGAATCGAGCAATTCACCAGCCTACTTTCTTTCCCAATCCTGAGAACAAAGGGGAAAGACTGTTGCATACCTTGGACATTCACAGACAACTTCGCTACTACCTGGACAGAACCAAGGCCAATAGGAAGTCTGATCAGCTTTTTGTAGCTTACGCCCCTGGAGTACAAGGAAAAGCAGTTTCCAAACAGACTATCTCAAAATGGATTGGACATTGCATCAGATTATGTTATTCCTTCCATGGAAAAGAGTGTACCAGCCAATATCAGACCACACTCTACCAGAGCTACAGCCATCTCTACAGCATTCTTAAGAGGGGTGCCTACAAAAGACATTCTAGAAGCTGCTACATGGAGCTCCGTGCATACATTCTCCAAACACTACAACCTTCCTTTATATTCCAGATCCAGAGCAGGCTTTGCTTCGGCAGTCCTGCAGGGATTGATAGCTACTCCATCCTTTTCTTAGTGCTTTCCACCTCCCCCAGCTAAGCTATGGTATTCAACCCATATGTTATGACTGCAGTTGCATTCTTGAAGGACATAGTACAGTTTTGTACCTACCATAAATGTAGATGTCCGATAGATATGCAGCTGCAGTCGGGTTTTCCCTCCCTCCTTCCCCTCTATTCCTTGGGTCCACTCCTCTCCCTGTTATCCTAGCTGGGGATATCTGTTATGGTGTATCTGTTTATTGCTTATTTATTTGTCTGGAATCCTGTTTTGTCTTCCAAATTGATTACAGCCTTCCTTGGAGGGCACCTGGCATCTGGGGCAAGAAACACTGAAGAAGATGGCGTCGGCTGATGCTTATGTACTCCTGCCGCTCTGACGTCGGAGAGAAATGCGACATCAGCCGACGTCGGACCCAGACTTTGGAATCCGGCCGACCGAGGGCTGCCTGAGGCAGGACAACCCATATGTTATGACTGCAGTTGCATATCTATCGGACATCTACATTTATGGTAGGTACAAAACTGTACTTTTTGTCAGACAGACAAAATTCTGGATGGTCACAGTTCATTCTATCCTCCTGTTTCTGGAGAAAGACGACGATGTACTCGATAGATCTCAAAGATGCGTATTATCGTATAAAAATGGACAAACGCTCCAGGAGATTTCTCTGCTTCCGGCTGGGAGACAGTCAGTACAAATTTAGAGCGCTGCCCTTTGGTCTCTCCACAGTCCCCAGAGTGCTCATCAAATGTGTATGGCAGTGGTAACAGCTCACTTGAGACTGCAAGGATTCCTTTGTTTCCGCATTTAGACGATTGGCTCCTTATCGCCCTTACCAAGCGTCTGCTGCTTGCTAGCTGTCTGGTGCAATGCAAGGCTAGAAGATCCTTGGGGATCTCAATAAACGAAGAAAAGGCCAAATTGCTACCTACTCAAAATCTAGAATTCATAGGTGCAACATTCGACACGGTCTTCTCTGGTGGGTCTCCCGCTTCACAGGCTCCAAAAACTAAGATCTCAACTCCAAGTGATACTTTGTCAGGACAAGGTCCCAGCTCCTGCAGTCCTTCAACTACTAGGATTGATAGAAGCAACGATTACTATAGTTCCTCTAGCAAGAATACACATGAGACTCCTACAGTGGCTCCTAGCATCACAGTGGTCCCATTTATCTCCTTGTATATCCTTCCTGATCTGCATAACAAACCGCTGCAAACAAGACCTAGATTGGTGGATGAAGCCAGAAAAGGAATTGCGTAGGCACCCCTTCTCATCCTGTCAGCCCAAGGCCATAGTGACAACATACGCATCCCTGATGGGGTGAGGATGGGGGGGCATTTCCAGGGAAAGACGGTTCAACACACCTGGTCCCCCGAGGAGGTCATTCTGCATATCAATGTCCTAGAACTGAGGGTAGTGCTTCTGGCATTGCAAGCATTCCAGTCTGTCCTCCCGTCAGGGATAATTGCTATTCAGTCGGACATGTCCGTTATCTGATATATCAACAAAGAAGGGGGAACCAAATTCTACCCATTGTGATAGGAAGCCATGAGAGTTTGGCAATGGGTGATATCTTCCAACCACTTTCTGATAGCAACGCACATTCCCAGGGAATTCAACATGATTGCGGACAAGCTGAGCAAATGCATTCTTCTGCCTCACTAGTTGTCCCTCACTCCTGTCTTAGAGGTGAAGATCTTCAGCCGCTGGGGTCATCCTTGCTGCAATTTATTCGTGTCCCCTGCCAACCACAAATGCAACAGCTACTTTGCCCTAATCCCCCCTCAGGGGGAGTCCCTGAGAGATCCCACAAATTCTAAAAAATTCTTCATTGCACCCTATTGGCCCTGACAAGTTTAGTTCCCCTAACTTTGGCCTTACCTGGTGCACCGACCATGGACTCTGGATCCAACTCCGGAATTACTGTTGCACCCACAAGGGTTGATCCATCTACACATATCGAGTCTCAAGCTGACAACTTGGTTCCTCCACTTCCAGTAATTGCCAGGCAGAATAATCTATCCTCCCTGTACAAAACATTCTTCTGGCTTCCTATAAGCCATCCACCGGAAAAACTTTATCTCAGCAAGTGGAAAAGATTCCTAGTTTGGTCTCGAGAAAGGACTAGACCTCTTTTCGGCTTCGGTTAGCTCAGTATTGGACTATTTATCAAATATCCTACATTCGAGAGTGGTAGCTTCCACTATTCGAGTCCACCTGGCGGCTATTTCAAACTTCCACAATGGTTTCTAGCACTCCTCTTTGATATTTCACTCTCTCTAAGTCCTTTTTGAAAGGGGTCACACACATTAGACCACCCTTCAAAAAGCCAATTGAACCTTGGAATTTTATACCTTGACTCATCCTCCCTTTGAGCTTGCTGCTACTTGCAATATGAAGTGTTTATCTTGGAAAACTTTATTTTTGATAGCAATTACCTCAGTAAGACAAATATCAGAACTACAAGCTTTATGCATAAAATGCCCTTACATGGTTTTCCATAAAGAGAGTGCATCACTTCGGACTAATCCCGCCTTCTTACTTCTTGTTTTGGATTGGAGTATTAATCAATCAAGTGACCTGCCAGTCTTCTTCCCCAGTTTTTCTAATAAAGGAGAACATTTTCTGTATTTGTTGGATGTACATAGTTAATTGCATTTCTACTTGGACAGGACTAAATCACTACGAACATTTGACAAATTATTCTTTCCCTTCTCAGGACCAAAATTGGGAAAACCTGTTTCTAAAGTAACTTTAGCTAAATGGCTGAGAGATTGTATTTCCTTTGCCTGTCAACAAAACCAAATCCATCTAACAACTAAAATCAAAGCTCACTCAACCAGATCAGTTGCAACGTCTGTTGCTTTCCATTCCGGAGCTTCCATGGACGGCATTTGTGCAGCAGCCACATGGGCTACTAGTCATAGTTTTACCGCTCATTACAAATTGGATTTGGTTTCCAGAGCGAGAGCATTCTTTGGCTCAATGGTGCTCAAGAATATTCCTTCATAGGGCCTCCCAGGGATTCAAGTAGTTAGGGATTGTCTCCCATTCATCATAAATGAATGAAGATCAACAACATCAGATAAGAAGTTATGTTCTTACCATAACGTCCCATCTGTGTTGTTGATCTTCATTCATTCATGACATCCCACCCTCCTACCCCCTCTGAAAGGCTCCTGGAGGTTCAGATTTGGTCCTAGCTTCATGATAGGGCATTTGCTCAGACAAAGCCTCCACTTTCCTTTCTTACGGGCAAACTCGACCTGAGGAGACTAAGAGAGGGGCACTATGGGTAAGTCTAGCTTGAGAGTTTTTGGCTGGTGAAAGCTTGTTATAATGGCAAAGTCTGTTCCGAGGACAGAACTGATACCCATTCATCATGAATGAATGAATGAAGATCAACAACACAGATAGAATGTTATGGTAAGAACATAATTTCTTTATTTTCTGGGCCCTTAATAAAGGTCAGGACCCTTTTGTAGCACCTGTGCCTTAGCTTCAGTCTTCAACGAAGGAGCTAGTATCTCCACTATTAAAGTTCAGTTGGCTGCCATTTAAAATTTTCACATGGGTGAGAATAATTCTTCCTTAGCCTCTTCTAAACTATGTAAGGCCTTTCTTTAACTGTTTTTTGTTTAGACTTCCATTAAAAGATCCTAAATATAATGCTTCAGGCCTTCACTCAATCCCCCTTTGAATGTATACATTAAATTTTTATCTTGAAAGACCATTTTTCTGTTGCTATTACATCGGCTAGAAGAGTATCTGAACTCCAGATTCTGCCCTCAAAACCTTCTCACCTGATTTTTTCACAAAGTCAGGGTGTCATTGTGAACAAACCCATCCTTTTTATCTAAGGTAGCTTCTGAATCTCCCAGTTTCTTTCCCAAATTTGCAAAGAAAGGGGAGTACGTGCTATATGGACAACTTCATTTTTACCTTCATATGCCAGAAGACATTAGAAAATCTGACTAGTTTTTCCTTTTCTCCTACTAGTTTAGACAAACCAGTATCTATCTAAAGTTACATCGGCCAAATGGTTGACTGATTTGTATAACCGTTGTTTAGAGTAAATTAGGATTACCTTTACCAAAACCTCCTAGAGCTCATTCCATGAGGTCTGTGGCGGTTTCTTCAGCTTTTTGGTGGAGAGCTTTTTTAGATAATGATTATGCAGCTGCAACTTTGGTTAATCACAGTTTCATTGCTCATTACAAGTTGAATTTAAATTTCAGGAATAGAGTGATCTTTGGCTCAGCAGTGCTCCAGAATATCCTTTCTTAAGGGCCTTGCAAGGTTACAGGAGTTGAAGAATGAATGAATGAAAATTACATCATCAGGTAATGACATGCACTTACCATAATGTTCCATCTTTGTTGTCCATTTTCATTCTTCAACTTTCCGCACACCTCCTCCCATCCTGGAAAGATCTAAGAGTTGTACAGGAGCCTCTATTCCTTGTTTGAGCTCCAGTTTCCTTTTTTTCTTCATTTTCAGTAATGGGTTGTTCCTTTATATCTAGGGGCAGCAAACTCTATCTGAAGTACATTAGGTTGGCAGGGCATTATGGGTAAAGGGAGAAGCTCAAGACTTGTATGATCTGATCAAAGTGGCTAAGTTGTACCAGAGTGTCTGAGCCGAACCCAACAGTTGAGGAAGAATAAAAACAGATCGAACATTATGGTAAGTACATAACTTTTTTTTGTGAAATCCATTTTGCTTCAGTCTTTGACATTCAATAAGAGTGCTATTCTTGGCACCCGCAATGACCCAGAATTGACCTTTTTTGCAGTCCATAAGGGGTTACTTTTATCAGTATCATATTTAGATATGTTTAAAGACTTTTATTAGCCCAGTTGGTCCTACTACAGTGTAAACTATCTGTGTATACTTAGTTCACATTGCTGTAGTTTTTACTTCCAAGCCCTGATATTTTACAGATTTGTGTCTTTTATTTCTTAAGACGCTGTAGTCACTGGGTGTGCCAGTTGTAGATCAGTGTGTGTGATGTACCTTTTAAGAAGCTTTCTGGTGAGTCAGCACATGCATACAAGTACTGAGTATGTGCAAGCAAGAGTGCCATTTTGAGTGAGCAGCCAGAGTGTGTACTACCTTGGTCGACAGTAGCCACAGATATCTTTCGAGTGGAATGGTCAACATTACTTGGTGTTGTAGACTCTTATTCATATTGGTTCAAGACTGACCTACTTTCCAACCTAACTTCTACTACTGTCATTACTAATTTGAAGCAACATTTTTCTGTCCATGGTAGCCCACACAGTGTTATTTCAGAAAATGATGTGCTTTACTAGTCAGCAGTAGAGATTTGCAGAAGAGTCAGACTTTGAGTCGGCTTGGCTGAATGTGCAGTTCAAAGTACAAAACAGCTGTTCGAGAAATCCAGACATGACAATACCGATGCTTTTCTCAACTTTTTAAATCTCAGATACATTTCTGGTGATAAACATCTTGGTTCATCTCCCCAGAGACTTGTGTCTAGACAAACCAGAACCACATTACCAACCAGTAGTAATTTATTGGTTCCAAGTGCTAAAAACAACAAAGCAGTAAAAGCCCAACTGTTGAAAAAGCGTTTGTCCCAGAAGTCTTACTATGATAAAAAGAGCAAACTGCTCAGTTCTTTACAAAAATGAGATATAGTGAGATGTCAGAAGGTTTTGATTGCATCGGATTTGTGAAAAGTTTGTCAGGAACTGAAATCGTGCATTGTGGAATCAGAAGGAATGGAATTCAGACGAAATTGGAAGTATTTGTTACCAGTGTCCGAAGCAGTGTTACAGCATCTTGCCAGTGACATTCTAGTTCTCAGAGTGACTTGTCCAGTGTTTCTTTTCAAGAGAAAATTCTGTTAGCAATAAATGTTCCTGAGAAAATCCCTGTAACTCAAGTGGAACCTTCACAGTGACTGTCCCTTTTGCTAAACCCAGTCCTAACTATTATGTCATAAGATCAGGTCACATCTCAAAACCTAGTTCCAGATGCACGGCAATCTGGACATGACTGTTGTTTTTCTTTATTAGTGTCTGTAATTGCTTGTCTATTCAAGTGTCATTGTTTATATGAGACAGCTCATTAAAGAGGGAGGATGTAGTTCAGTGTGTATGATGTACATTTAAGAACTTTCCAGTGAGTCAGCACATACAAGTACTGAGCACGTGCAAGCAAGAATGCAATTTTGAGTGAGCAGCCAGTGTGTGAGCATGTATGTATGTAGTAAAGTCAGTGAGAGAGTTTAATGTACATGCCATCCATCCTGATGTATTTGTTTACAGTAAAGTACTTAAATGAATATCCAAGCCTCAACATCTATTTAATGCACATAAAAATGATAATTAAAGCTATTTCTGTCTTTTTCTCTTGAACTACTCTTTTTGCTTCTACCTTCTTAGCTGTTGGTCTGCGGTGATTCCACATAATCATTACTTCATAATTTTCAACAATCCTTTGTGGTCCATGTTTCCAGTGTCTCTCAGCTGCCTCTTTGTTTTCAAAGTCTCCTTGCCACATTGTCATATCTTTTAGTAGACACACCTTCAGCCCTGAGTGTGCTGTACCCTGCAACAAGATGTGCAACTATTTATAGTTCTGTACCATAAAATCTACATTTGTCTGTACCTCCTATGTTTTCTGTGGATTTTATGAACCATTTAGTACGTAAACCAATATCTTTGGCTGCCAAAATTAGCCTTTCATCTTTTAATTTAAATTCACCCTTCTAAGCCATTTGCACAACTCTTGGTTAACATCCAGCTGACCAAGCAGATCTCTGTACTTTTTGCAATAATTGTGATATTTCCATTTTATCCTTTCTTTGTTCCTGATGCCGTTCTTTGTATTGTTTTGCATTTGTGTACTTTCTGTTGACAGCTGTTTTTTTTTTTCTTCCTCCCCAAGGCTTTTGCTAACCTAAGCAAAGAGATCACCTTAGACTTATTGTGTCCATCTTTTAGACCGTTTAGTATGTTTGGATCCGATGATGATGATGATAAATACATATGCAATACCACAATCATCAACATATCTGTATAGTCAGTTTCATGGAGGGCAGTGACTCCTTCATATTGAGGGATCTTGGCAAACACTAGTTCTTGTACATCATTTGATGGGCATGGAGCAATTTTCTTGTTTGCCTGTCAAGCTTATCTGGCTGTTGTGTGTCTGTCCAGTCAATCACCCCAAAGCTATATATTAGAACCAGAAGTGCAAGTTCACTTACATACTGTATACAAACCTGTATGTAAACATGCTGTATGCACAACCGTCCTATGTTGCTATCTGCTATACTTTTAATTGTATGTCTAAATCTCTATGCTTGTATAAATATTTTATGCAGTCATATGTTATCTGCTATATTTTTATAAGTGAATGTGTAAATGTGTTATGTATAGCATGTTGGCAATTGTTCTGGAGCTTTTCTCCCCGGGCCTCTGCTGAAAACGGACAGCTCTAAGTCGGACCTCCTCGGTAAACAAATGTAAAATTAAATAAAAGTTGATTTATAGCTTTAACTTTATTCCTAGATGTCAAAGCAGTTTTCAGTATTAATTTTAGTCTTCTAAAGTATTCCTTACTGAGCTGTTTTCGTACTTTTTTCATGCCGTATCACTGCTCCTTCTATTCCCAGATATTTGTACAGTGTTTGTTCCAAATTTTTTATATATCACTCCTCCCCAAGTTTTATATTTTCTCGAGTCTTCAGTTTTCACCTTTCAAATATTGCTTTTGCAATTTTGTTAAGAACAAATGACATTCCTGTCTTTTTGAAAAGGCTTTGACAACTTCTAGCTGCTCTTCTTCAGGTGTTTATTTGATATATAGTTTTAGTTCATCCACAAAAAGTATATGAGCTATCATTTCACTTTATTTTCTTGGTGTCAGACTGAATGCATGACCTAGGCTGTTGAGTAAACAGCTTAGCAGATTGAGAGCAAGACAAAACAGTAGTGCCAGAGAATCGCCCTGAAATATTCCACACTGAATTTTTACAACCTGGATAGCAGTTTCCTTTTTTGTGGTTCATCTAGAAAGTGATTTGCTATTTCTTCATAGTAGCTGTATTAAAATTTACTAGTGCACAATGGATCTTGTACATGTGTAAGCATCCTATAATCCAAGGGTGATGAATACTATCCGATGCTGTCTATCTGAGCCACAGTGATATTCTTGTTCTTTTTACAGGTCTCTGTTTTGGCTTTGTTCAGTAAGACTATCCTTTATTCCCCTTCTGTTCTATGGCCATGACTGAATTTTTATCTGAATGATTGTAAACTGTCATTTGCATCAATTCCCATATATAACTTGTGTGCTGCTGGGAGAAAGGTTATTGGTCGATAATTGTTGGGGTGATCTGCAGGTTCAGTTTAAGTACAAGTATGGATTCGATGTTGTCCATTTTTCTCATTCAATGAATGAGTCTCTGATCCAGCCTTGGCATCTTCAAACCTTCAGATCCAGGGCTCCCATAATCCTGAAGATCCTTAGATTACTTCAGGTCTCGTTTGCCACTTCAGTCAAATGGTTACAGAGGCGCTCTGATCTCCATGCTGGGGAAAGTGATTTTTATTATTGCTCACTTTCCTAGTTTTCTCAGATTTAGAACTCCATTTTTCTAATTAGCATTAGCATTTCCTCCCCATCTTGTCTTTCAAAAAAAAAAGTGTGTGTGTGTGTGTGTGTGTGTGTGTGTGTGTGTGTGTGTGTGTGTGTGTGTGTTGGTACTAGGCTATCCGCCCTAGGGTCTATACAAGCCTAGCCATAACAATTCCCTGGATATTTATTCCCACAGTATTTACTTGTCTGGACACCTGTCTAGCAGGAGACTGACATGATCCCCGGGGTGAATTTCCTATCTCCCATCCAATCATCAAGGTTCCTTTTGAAGAGGGCGAAGGAGGCGCTCTGCTTGACATGCATGGGCAGTCTATTCCAGAGTATGGGGAGTCTCTAGGTCAGGCGCCTATCCCTCCAGCATGTTTTGTTCATTTTGATGACAAGGTTTAGATCCTTGGAGCGTGTGGCTCTGAGGGATTGGGATTTCTTTAAGTGGAGAATGTCCAACAGCTCAGGGTTTGACATGGCCTTGTATGTTAAGCAGAGTATAGCTGGAGTTGTTTTAGACGGTCAGCATATGGTATCTGCTTTAGGCCTGTGATTCTTTGTGAGGTATGTCTGTGGCCTTTCCAGCTGTTGCAGATGTCTTGTGAGGTACATACCAAACTGGGCATTATACTCTATAATGGGTCTAATGAGGGATGATTACAGTGGGGCAATGACCTCCTTTTTTCTGGATGAAAAGCCCTTAGTGATGAGGTGTGCCACATAGGATTTCCTGACTGTTGTGGCGATGTGGTTATCGAAGGTGGGACCACTGTCCACCTGTGTCCCTAAGTCTATCATCACACTTTCGATGTTTAGTGTACTGCCACCTATGTGGTAATTCATGGGTACATGTTTTTTTCCAAATGGGATAACTATACATTTCTTGGCATTAAGCTTGAGCCCATGGCTCTGGCACCAGGCATCTGTTTCTGTAAGGCCCTTTTGTAGAATATCCACATCATTTGGGGATTCAATAATGGCTCCCAGTTTGCAGTCATCTGCGAACTTTATTAGCCAGAGTCCCTTAGTGTTGGCCTGTACTTCAGAGAAGTAGATGCCAAGCAAGAGTGGTCACAGGACTGAACCCTGAGGTACTCCACTTGTCTGGAGTTGGGTTTGAAGTCGGTTACTTTTACAGTCTGGGTTCTGTTGACAACCCACCAAGTGATGTAGGGATTTACGCCCAGCCTATTAAGTTTATCTGTGATTCCAGAGTGGGGGATGGTGTTGAAGGCCTTGGCGAGGTCCAGATAGGCTGTGTGGACCATCTTACCTTCGTCCACAGCTCTGGAGATTGATTCGAAGAAGTCAGTCAGGTTCAGGAGACAAGATCGGCCCTTCACAAACCCAAACTAGGTTGGGGTCCAGTGTTTGAAGGTAGCCAATGTCTTTGTTTATAAGTTCCATGATGATGCGCTCCATGCCCTTGTAGATCAGGCTTGTCAGACTGATAGGATGGTAGTTCCTGGGATCCAAGGTGGATCCCCCCTTGTGGAGTGGGATAACTTTAGCTGTGCGCCACTCAGTGGGCACGAAGCCTGAGGTGAGGCTATGATTAAACATGACACTTGGGTGAGGTGTCAATTCATTTTGTAGTTCATGGAGTACACAGCCTGGGATGTCATCTGGTCCCATGGATGCTGTATTCTTAGCTTTGGAGAGTGCGGTTTCTACCAGTGTGGTCGTGATTACCGGAATTTGGCAATCTTTTGGTATTGAGATGGGACCTTTAGGGGGTGAAGTTGGCACTAAGTTGATCTGCCAGGATATTGGTAATATCCTTGGGATCAGTATATTTAATGCCATTCTGTTGTAGCTCAGAGCAGATCTGAGCATTGCCATTTAGATTCTTGACATAACTATAGAATGCCTTGTGGTTGTTGTTGGAATCTTTGGCAAATTTATTTTCGTAACTAGCTTTTGAGGATTTTATGAGGGATCTCAGCTTCTTACTGAGGCTGGCAAGGGAGTTTTTTGCATCCTTGTTTGCTCGTTTCCCACCTTTCCTAGCCAGTCCATATCCCAGGCTTTGCTTGTCTCAGGACTTTATTTTCTGTGTTCAGAGCTATCCAAACCTTGCTGTGGTAGAGGGAAGTCCTACTGCTTACCAGTGGGAGTGGTGAGCATTGCACTGCCTATCTAACGCTAGAGGAGTGGTTTCCAGCTCTGAAATTGTAATTTTATTAGCATTTTTGGGCTGATTTCTGTCCCTTTCAACTTTTCTGGCTTAAAAACGTGTGTGTTTTCACATTTTTGCGTTGTGCAGCACAACGAGGCTATAGTTAAACTATTCCAGGTGCCAGAAAGTCTGGTCTTAAAATTCTCCCTTTGAACTAGCTGGTTTCTCAGTAGTAGCACTAAAATGTGAACCCCTGTGACTAGCACTTGCTCTAGAACCTGCTGGAAAGCACCAGGAAGCCAGAAACTGATACAAGCACTCAACTTTACTTGTCAATAAGGAGAAATTAATCGTAGGCACTAAACTGCGTATAATTGCAAAGTACCTTGCAAAGGTAAGGGAAAACAGCTCTTGTACTGTATAAAAAAGCACCTAAACAGGCATGTCCAAGGGTCAGCTTCTGGTGATTTTTTTTTTGTCCACCTGGTGAATCTGGGCATACTGGGGCAATGCGGCAACTGCCTCATGTACAGACAATCCTCTCCTCCTACCACCCAACACTACAACCTGCGAGAGATGCACTTACATAGCCAAACTGGAAGCAAAGCTCTCTCTGGCCAAGATTGTGCTAGACAGTCAAGAGGAGAAGGTTAACACCTGCACTACACCTCAAGCAACTCATAGCCCTTCAAAACCCACACCATCAACACCCACACATAGCAACACTAAACCCACATATGCAGAGGCCCTTAACATTAACCTGCCCAAGCAACAAGGACCTCCGAAGCTGAAACGCAAACAAACACCAGTCACAATCAAAGTGACACATAGCTCAACACCAGTGTGCCACCCAACAACAGCCCCTAAGACAAGACAATGTACAGAACACTTTAGTCATAGGTGACTCTCTAGTCAGGCACACTGATGTCCCACTCACCAGGCTGAACAAGGAGAAAATTAGTCAGCTGCCTGTCTGGTGCCAGGATCCGCCACATAATGCATGCACTCAGGTCACTTCACAACAAGTACAAATATGTCACTGTCATTGTCCATGCTGGAGTAAATGATTTGAGATGTACCTCCCGGGACTACATGAAAAAGAGACATGGAAGAGCTGTCTGATCATGTGGCCCAGGCAGGTATGACCCTAGCCCTGAGTAGCATCCTGCCTTCACCCAGAATGATATCACAGTATAAGGACAAAATGATTGACTTCAACAATTGGCTGAGCTTCTGGTGTCATTCAAAGGGGATCCAGTATCTGTCTGCCTGGGAAGACATGATCGACAAACCACGATGCTTTGCCAGAGATGGTCTGCACCTGTCAACCCTGGGATTCAGGTTACTGGCTAAAGCTCTTGCCACCCCTATAGTGCCCTTTTTAGGCAAGGTTCAAAGGACAAAACCACCACCGTAACAGATACAAGCATGCAAAATCTGAAGGTAGTGCTACTCACTGCTAGTATTTGTTGGGTAGTAGTTAGTTTTTGTAATTGCCGTTTGCTGTGCTTTTTTTAGTAGTTGATTTTTGTCACTAGTCTTTAGAAATGACAGATAAAAGTTTTAAAAAGTGAGCCAACTCTGCCCATAGAATTCTCCCACATAATTTCCATTCCCTTTGAGTGTACTTTCTGGGACTGGCACACCTTGACACTGAACATGAAGCCTGTGCTTCTTTTGTCCACAAAGCTCTTCAGAGCAGAAGGGACAAACTGATCTTAAATGGGCCTTATTCCCACTAACAGGTAAATCTGTGTCTTCTCCAACAACTTTGACTCCAAAAGATAAAGAAAAATAAAAAAAAAAAAAAAAAAAAAAAGATTTGAAGCAGAAGGATGCTACTCCCAAAAGTAAGACTTCCAAGAAGAGTATTGAGAGACCAGAGAAATTGTCTGCGGACCACAGAGCTTCCATGGGTCTGGCACTGAAAATTGAGAAATCTTTGGATCCGAAGCCTTTGATCTGTTCACCATGTCCACCTTGACTCTTCTGTCCAGAGCATGTTGGTCCTTGACATCATTCTCTAATTTTGTAAAATCACTACTGGGCATCCTTGGTTGTTTCTTCCAGGTCTTTGCATTTTTCAAGGAGCCTCACCATAGCTGACATTTGCAGAATGATGCAGAGATTCTTTCAGGCACAGATACTGTTGAGGGTTCTCAGTTCTTTTCCTCTGGAGTCGGGAACATGAACATTAGCATCAACCCACCCCCCTTATGACTCCATTTTACGTCTCTTCTTCAGAATTGAAGGATCTGAGCATCTCTGGTGCTCCTGCATCTATGCTGATAGTGCCTTCTAGTTTATTCTTGACCATCACCCAGTCTCTCTCCACTCTGACTTTGTTGGAGCAAGACAAGAGTCAGACTTGAAGCTTCATAGATGGTATTTGGGGAGATTCCCTTTGAGGTGTCATTTCCTGATTGCTCATCTCAGATGTCTGCGTCTGAGCAGGGACAGGTGTTGGAGGCTCTGGCTCTCTCTCTGTTCCACCTATTAGACTTCTTTGGCTCCAATTTTCCCCTATGGCTTTTAAGGTTTTACAGCAGGTTTTCTGAAGGTCAACAGAAGAGGTGCCTCCATCTTATTCAGATCCAACCCAACATTAAAAGTATTCTGCTAAGGAATCCTCTCCTTCTCATTGACAGGAACAGCCAGTTTCTAAGAGCTTCGAGGAGGTTCTTTCCTTGAGTTCCAAGTCTGATTTAGACCCGTCACCAGATATTCTTCAACAACAGGTACATAGAAAACAGGCTGTCATATGGAAGCATTTGGATTCATCTCTGGCATCTGTTACAGAAGACACATTTGGATGGAGGAGAGGGCTCTCTTAGATCCCCTTTGGAGAAATCCTAGAATTGGTGAAGTAGAGAAGGAGATGGTCCTTAGATGCACCTTCCCTGGAAGAATTGGTGTTCCTGGACGCCTCTGGAGCTGGCTCTTCTACACAGTAGTTCCTTCCCCAGACAACGTCATTGACTTAGTGTCACAGTGGTTTGGAAGGAGCCTGATTCAATAGAGCCAGTATCTAAGAAGTCAGATTTCTAGCTGCACCAAAGGCAGATCTCATGGGATTTAAGGTTCCCATAGATGCCATGGTCATAGTGGCAGTCATGAAGAAAGAACACTGCCTGAAGAGAGCTCATCTGTCCATCCCCCAAACAGGGAATCCTGGCCTTGAGACAGATTTGGAAAAAAGGACATCTGATTCAGTGACTTTTCCCCCAAGAGCATTTAACTGTTTTGCCCACATCATTCGATTATAAAGAGAATTGACCAAGGAGATTAACAGTCCTCTTTCGATAATTTGCCAGAGGATATCCAGAAGACTGTGGAATCCCAGGTGTCTACCTTATCTTCTATTGCTAATGTTTCCATACTCCTGCTTTCAAATGCAGCTGATGGATCAGCCAAAGCAGAAGGTATTGACATAACCACATCCAGGAATGGAGACAAATGGCTATGTGATTTTTTGCAGAAGGCTTTAAGACATCCATCATTAATGCTTCCTTTGACGATACCACATTTTTTGTTTGGTTTGAAGGTTAAAGAAACACAAGAAGCAAATGGGATAGTGAGACCCTTTCTGACATTTGGAATCTGCTTCTTTACTGCACATAAAACCTTTTCTGTGAATCACTGGTTAGGGAAAGTGTGGTTCTGAAAGTTGCAGGGTTCTAACCAGGATGCTTCTTTGGAAAGATTGTGTGGCAGAGGAGGAGGTAATTTCATTGGTGTTGCCCTAGAGGTAGAGGTGGTCTGCCAAACTAAGGGTTTTATGGGTCTTTTTCCAAGAAATCCTTTCAGTGCTCTTGAAGGGTTACCCGACTGCTGCACTAGTCAGTCGGGACACTTATCCCTACACCCTCAAACTTGGTGGGACATCACTTTTGATTCTTGGGTGTTAAGGAGAACGACAGGAGGATACTAGTTTGTAATTCTAACATTGCTTTGTGCAAGATCCACAATTCCCGTAGTGCCACCCAATCAGTTGCAGTCTGCAACAGCAGGAGTCGACAAGCTATTGGCGAAGAGTCGTCCAGCAGGTCCCACCAGACCAGACAGGATTCTGTGTCTATTCCAGGTTCTTTATAGTTCCAAAGGAGACTGGGGACCTAAGGCCAATAATGGACCCAAGTCATCGAAATCAGTATGGGAATCAGACAAATTTCCATATGGTTATGATTCAGTACATTTTTACCTCTACTCAAAAAGAATGACTGCATGTGCTCGATAGATCTCTGGGATACCTTCTATCTTTTTTAATTTCTCCAAATCTTTTGGATTTCTAATACCATGATGTGAATGGACCCCATTCCGAAGTCAAAGTACAGTGTTCAAGAAGTTAGTATTTTCACGCTTTGATGTTAGGCTCTTTGCAGCACCCGCAATGTGCCCAGTAATGACTCCTCCTGCAGTTCATATGGAGTTACATGCATTGGTAGAGTATCTTAATATGCTTGTAGACACTTTTTTTTTTTTTTTTTAATAAGAACCTTTGCTCCTACTACTATTGGAACTATTTGGGTATTCTTCCACATTGCTCTTGTTTCTGCTTGCAGATCCTGATATTTTATAACTGTGTCTCTCTCTCTCTCTCTCTCTCTCTCTCTCTCTCTCTCTCTATGCAGGACACTGTAGTCACTGGGTGTGAGGATTTCAATGATCAATGCTACTCTTGTCTTCTTTTCTTGGACTACTATATCTGGTTTTCTAGCATCTATTTTTTGAATTATTGGTAATGGATGATCCTATGTAATGTAAACTTCATAATTTTCTGTGATGCTTTGTTGCTCATGTTTCCAGTGTTTTCAGCCACTTCAATACCGTAATGTTTGCACAATCCCCAGTGTAACAGACTTGCCACACTATTATGCCTTTCAGTATACAGTCCTCCTGCCATTAGTATGTTACAACCAGCAGTGAGGTGTGCGACTGTTTCCAATTCAGTTTTACAAAACCTACATTTGTCTGTTTCTCCCACATGTTCAATGGACTTTGTAAACCAGTGTGTACGTAGTCCACTATCTTGAACCGCCTTTCATCTCTTAGTCTGAATTCACCTCTCCTTAACCATTCCTGAGTTTGTTCCTGATCAATATGAGGTTCTTCCAGAAGTTTTCTGTACTTGCAACTATACTTATGCATTTTCCACATTTCTTGCATTTTCACCTGGTCCCTTCATCTTATATTCTTTTTGTTTTTTGGCACATTTAGTTGCCGACTGATTTTTGTCTACTTCTGGTTTGATTTCCATTCCTGCTCTATGGCAATATGCTTCTGCTAGGTTAAGCAGAGAAGTCATCTTAGATTTATTTTCCTCACGTTTCAAAATGTTCACTGTTTGACTCTTGTGAGGTCAGCAGATGTGTGGAGTCCCATGATTGTAGATCTGTACATGTAATCAATTTCAAGGAGGCCCATCTCTCCTTCAGAATGGGGAATATATAATCTTGGTTTGCACAAATTTTTATGGACCATTTGGTGAGAATGAAGCTGCAGTCTATTTTTTCATTGACTTTAATATATCGTATCTATGTCTGTTAAATAAACTCTTCCCTTAGTTTATTTTCTTCCAGACTGAGGGCACATCCTTTGTTTTACACTTCCTGTGGGGCTTTCTATAGAAAGTTCAATAGCATCTTCCTGTGGTACCTTCTCCAATTTCATCCTGTGCCATCCGTTGCTCTGTCATATGGGAACTCACTGGCCTTTCACTCCTCAACATTGAATGCATCAGAGTTTCCGCAGTCTCCTGTTCCTTCCCTTGCTGTCTAGCTTTAAGTAAACGTTTATACTGATTTCCTGTGGAAGGTTCCAAAATATGTTGATATGGCACCTGACCAATTGCTTCCTGTTCTGCTGGTTTCCCCTTAATTTGGATATCCATAGCTCTATCCTGTTGTTACTTTCTGCTTTAGATTTTCGACACCAAATTCTTCACTTTGTAGGTGCTCCGTAACCTGATTTTCTGTTTCTTTAACTTCTCCATTACTGATCTCTCTTTCTACTTTTTCCTCCGTCGTCTTATTTTTTGTGTTGTAAAGTTTTCCATATCCAGATTCCTTTGCCTGTATTTTTCATCAAATGTCTTTGGTGCTGCACTTTTTGTATTGGTTAGTTTTGCTTTTGCCTTTGCATAAATATTACACCATATTAAATCTTTGTTTTTCCCATGTCCACATTTCTTCTTCAGATGTTTCCTGATCTTCCTGCTTCCCCTTACTTTCGGGACTCGCTCCATCATTCTGTGATGTAGTCTGTGTTGGACTTTCTACATTAAATCCTTCACTTTACAGGCACTCCATAACTTCAATTTCTATTTATTTAACTTCTGCTTTACTCATCTTCTTTTCCACATTCTATCTTTGTGATATTAATTTTTTTATTGTGAAATTTTCCATATCTGGATGCCTTTGCCTGTATTTCTCTCTGAATATCTTTGTGGCTGCTTTCTCTATATTAATTAACTTGACTTTCTCCTTTGCAGAAGTATTGCACCATATCAAATCTCTCTCTTTCCCTTGTCCATATTTCTTTTTTGTACTTTTCAGAAATGTCTAGGTTTTGTTTACATTTTCGCACTTCCTCCGATGCTTCTTTTTCCAAACAGATCAAAGATGTTCATAATGTTTCACTGTTGCAGTCATTACAATTGGGTTATCCTGCTGACAGGCTACCTGCAGTCGGCCCGAGTTCCAAAGTCTAGGTCCGGCGTCTGTTGCGGTCGCCTCCTTGACATCAGTGCGCCAGGGCTATAAACGATACAGCCAACGCCATTTTCTTCAGTTTTTCTTGCCCCAGATGTCAGGTGCCCCTGAAATGGTAGGCTAAATTATGCCAATAAGCATGCATACAGAAAAAAAACACTTTTCCTTCATCTACAAGCAAATACACCACATAGGTAAAAAGGAATGCGAGGAAAAGTGGGATGGAGGGAGGGTAACTTGGACTGCAACAGTGAATACACTCTAACATCTACATTTATGGTAGGTACACAACTGTGCTATGTTCATCGTGTTTCACTGTTGCAGTCATTACAATTGGGTTGAATCCCAAAGCTAAGGTTGGGAGGCTGGTGCTAAATAGGATTAGGAGAAGCTATCAGGCCCTGCACAACTGCAGTGGCAAAGCCTGCCCTGGATTTAGAGTAGAGAGGTAAGTGATAGTGCTTTGTAAAAGTATGCAGGGGTATAAAAGATGCAGCCAACGCCATTTTCTTCAGTCTTTATTACCGCGCGGTGCCCGAAGCAAAAGCAGTCCGCAAGTGCCGGTCGGCCGACTCCTGAGATTTTCAAGTTTTAATTTCAGATCCGAAGTCTTCATTAAAACTAAGTACCCCGTTGGGGAAACTTTTTTCTTGCTCCAGACCGATGTCAGAAAAAGTTAATAATTGTATTTCTTGTGGGAAGAAAATACCTCATAAGGATTTTCATTCTTACTGTATTCCTTGCCTAGGCCCTGACCACGACATTGCTAGTTTGTCAGTTTTGTGCTAGATTTAACCAATGCACTATTAAGTGTCGGTACGATTTTGCATTTCATTACTTTGGCCGAAGATTCAATTATATAATGCCGTCGGAACAGCCGACTACCAGAGTTTATAAAAAGCGCAAAGAAAAAGAAAGGGACAGGCATCCGAGGTCAAAAGCCAACGACGAGGCTTCTGCTAGGACTGTCGCTGGTTCACCGGTTCTCAGCGAGGCGCTTTCACAGCCCCCGATGCCTGCTACCTCAGAGCCACAGGCCGCTTCCGACTCCCACGTGGAGCCAACTAGGCCGCTGAAAACTCAAGGTATTGAACACTCTGAAACTATTCCCTCAGATGGGTCTGGAGCCGCTGAGCATGCATCGGCTTCTGAGGGTGTTTTCAGGCCTGCACAGTTATATGTAAAGCCAACTTCAGCTTCAAAGGCAAAGACTAAAGCAGCTCTAAAGACAAACAAGTACAGCAAAGACTAAAGCAGCTCTAAAGACAAACAAGTACAGCATTCTCCTGGACAGGCTTTCATGCCTAAAATACAGATGCTTAAAATGGCTGAAGACCTAATTACTTTGATCAGGGGTTCCCATCCCTCTCCTGATACGAGGCCTAGGCAAGAGATAGAATATGAATCTTCAGATCAGGTTTCCATTTCCTCTGATTCCTCTTCCGAACACGAATATTCCCTTCGTTCCTATGAGGATTCTGATGCTGAAGAATCTATCCCTCCTGAGGATTATTCTTTTGGGGCGACCCTGCATACTATGAGGGAGCATTTCCATTTGGAGAGCCAAGACTACTCAGAATCCAAGAAAAGGCTCAGACTTCCTTTTATTACCCCAGCACAGGCCCCTTGCCTATTCCTCCTGTTTTAGACATTGTAGATGATGTTTTTACAGAGTCCGGTCTATCTCCTGACTCTTTACCACCAGCTCCTGTTAAGCCAGACAGATACTACAGGGTTCCGGATTCACAAACATTTCTTTACAAAAACCCTGCTGCTGACCCAGAAACTATTTCTCCGGGTCCCAAGGGGGTCAAGGCTTCCACTGCAAAAAACCCTATCCCCTCTGATGGGGATTCAAGGGCCCTGGAAAGATGGGGGAAAAAGATTTATACTTCTGCTACCTTGGCTGTAAGAGCTTTAAATTGTCAGTTTTATATGCTTAAATATCAGCAATATCTTATGTCACTGCTTAAACAGAAAATGTTGACAAATTCAGAATGTGCAGGAACAAAGAAATGCAGGATTTATTGTATGCAGCTGAACAAGTGTGAAAGCATACTTTGCTATGTGGTTTTGATTCTCTAGAGGCCTCCTGCAGGGCCGCAGTTACGGGTTCTGCCATTAGCAGGCATGCTTGGTTAAAATAACAGAATCTGCCTGATAATGTTAAAGCAATACTATTAGATGCTCCATTTACAACATGATACCTTGTTTGGTGTTAAAGCAGAAGTAGTGTTGAAGAAAATGGAGGACAAAGCTAAATCTATGCAAACAGTGAAGGATTTCTTACAGGTACAGCCTCCTAGATTTAGCAGGAACTGGCCTACAAAGAATTGGTCCTTTCCGGTGTCAGACAGGCCAGAAAGAGGCAGATACAGATGCCCCAGAGGCAGATCACAGCCCCAAGGCTCATACAGGCCTAAACAATGGGGTGCTTCTACCTCAAAAAAGTGGAGAGGAAAAATCACAGCCGTACAGGAAACTTGTCTCAATGACTGTCCCCTGTAAATACCAAGCACTTATCTTCTGGCAGCTCCTTTGGGGGGAAAACTAGCACTTTTTTCACACAATTGGCACGATCAACCAGGACAAATGGGTCTTAAATATCTTATCGCAAGGCTACAGGTTCCACTTTCACACCCTGCCAAGGCCAAATGGTATGCCAGACCTGCCACGCAATCAATGGGCAGAGGCACAAAAACAAGTTTCATCCCTCATGGACATGAGAGCCATTCAACAAGTACCACAGCAAGAGCAGGGACTAGGATTTTACTCAAGGCTATTCTTGGTACCCAGAAAGGACAAAGCCTGGAGACCAATACTGGACCTGTCTATCCCAAACACATTCCTGCATATTCCAAAGTTCAAAATGTTAACTCTGCAGCAGCTTCTGCCCATGCTGGGCAAGAAGGCTTGGCTTGTGACTTTAGACCTAAAAGAGGCATACCTGCATGTCCCAATCAGGCAATCATGCAGAAGATGCCTCAGATTTATAGCTGGCACAATGCACTACCAATTCTCTGCACTGCCCTTTGGCTTATCTACTGCGCCCAGGGTCTTCACCAAATGCCTGGCACCAGTGATTGCATTTTGCAGACAAAGAGGAATACAAATATATCCTTACTTGGACGACTGCCTTATTCAAGCAGAGAACAAGGACACTCTACTACAGTATCTGGCGTTTGTAAAAAGGTTACTAACAGGTCTAGGGTACACAGTAAACAAAAAGAAATCAAAACTCGTACCCTCTCAAGAGATAATATTCCTGGGTGCAAGCTTAAACGCAACTGCCCAGATGGCTTATCTCATGCCAGGCAAACACAGACAACTGACTACTTATTTCAAAATATTGGCAACAAAGACCCAGTTATCTGCAAGAAAAATTCTGCAGGCTTTGGGCTTTATGGCATCCTGCATTCTACTAATTCCATATGCAAGACTGCATATGAGGAAACTTCAGTGGTATTTAAAAAGTGTTTGGACTCAAACATTGCAACAGCCTGGAAACAATAATTACCCTCATTCCTGCCTGCAACAGGAGTTTCGATGGTGGGCAAAAGCCAGTCACCTCAACACGGGACAGCCATTCACCATATCCGCAGCCAGGCAGACATTGACAACAAATGCATCAGATTATGCCTGGGGGGCCCATATGGCAGGAAGATGTTTTCAGGGCACATGATTCTACAAGTCAAATGCATCTACATATCAGTCAAAAAGAGATGCTAGCTGTACAGAATGCCCTGACCGCCTTCAAGGATCTACTTCATCCAGGACCACTACTGATAAAGACGGACAATACTACAGTCATGTGGTTACATAAACAAGCAGGGGGGCACACATTCCTACCCCCTCTGCAGACTAACCATGAACTTGTGGGACACAGCATTGACTTACCAAGTACATCTGCAAGTATAATTCCTGCCAGGAAGGATAAATACTCTGGCAGACGAACTAAGCAGAAACCTAATGGATCCCCACGAGTGGAAATTGGATCCACAAGTTTTCAGCATGATAACAAAGAACTGGGGATGCCCGGGCATAGACCTATTTGCCTCCCCTCACCACTGCCAACTATAGAGATTCTGCACAAGGACTTATCACAAGCAAGCATCGAAAGTTGATGTTCTATCTTTCAGCTGGAAAAACCTAACGGTATATGCCTCTCCTCCCCAAGGTACTCCTGAAGGTCAGACAAGAGAAGCCAAAAATGATACTGATTGCCCCAGACTGCCCCCGCCAGCACTGGTACCCAATTCTAAAGAGCTTGTCTCAATGCCCAGCTTGGACATTACCTCAAATTCCTCACTTATTGACCCAACAAGACAGATACTGCACAGCCAACTCAGGACCTTAAACCTGGCAGCATGGCGGATAAGGTAGCCAAGACCACTCAAAACACACCTTTCTCTAAAGCAGTGATGGATGTTACTTTGGAGGTCAGGGGCCTAGCACCAGAAAATCTTATGCAGAAAAATGGAAGAGATTCTGTGCTTGGAACCAGGCACCAAGGTATTGACACGATTGTTCCAAATATTCCTCAGATTTTGCAATACTTGACTGAGATGCTGGATAAAGGCCTTTCCTTTTCATCAATTTAAATTCATGCCTCTGCCACTTCAGCTCATTACAATACAGAACCACCTATTTTTTTGCATCCATTACTAAGGCAGTACCTCAGAGGGGCCAAAAACATAAGACCTCCAAGGAGAGCCCCAATACCTGCATGGGACCTCAACTGTGTCATGGAAAAACGCTGCCTCCGTTTGAGCCAGCCTCTGCAGCTGATATAAAATTCTTATCCTGGAAAACAGCTCTGCTCCTAGCAATAACTTCCGCTAGACGAGTCTCAGAGTTACAGGCACTCATGGCTGTGGAACCTTTTATCATTTTCCATCATGACAGGGTTTCTCTGAGGACAAACCCTACATTTATGCCTAAGGTATTGTCCAGTGTGGCTCTTAACCAAACAATTAATTTGCCTACCTTTTACCCAAACCCACAGAATAAGGGTGAGACTTCTACATTCTTTGGACATTCACAGGCAGCTGTGCTTCTACTTGGACAGAATCAAAGCTTACAGAAAGACTGAACAACTTCTAGTGGCATATGCTGCAGGATCACAAGGAAAGCCTATCTCAAAACAGATTATTTCAAAGTGGATAGGCCACTGCATTCGTTTCTGCTATTCACAGCATGGCAAATCAGTGCCTAAGGGTATTGGGCCACATTCAACCAGAGCAGCAGCCACTTCAGCCTTCCTTAGAGGAGTACCAACCAAAGACATCTTAGAGGCTGCAACTTTGACTTCAGTGCACACTTTTACAAAGCACTACCACTTACCTCTTTACTCTACTCTAAATCCAGAGCAGGATTTGCCACTGCAGTTCTGCAGGGCCTCATAGCCACTCCTAATTCTCTTTACGCCTAGCCACCCAACCTCAGCTTTGGGATTCAATCCAAGTGTAATGACTGCAGCAGTGAAACACGATGAACATAGTACAGTTGTGTACCTACCATAAATGTAGATGTTCGAGTGTATTCACTGTTGCAGTCCAGTTTACCCCCCCCCCCTTTTCCTTGCTGGGACTTGTCTGTACTTCTCTAATCTATACAACCTATGTGGTGTATTTGCTTGTAGATGAAGGAAAAGTTGTTTTTTCTGTATGCATGCTTATTGGCATAATTTAGCCTACCATTTTAGGGGCACCTGACATCTGGGGCAAGAAAAACTGGAGAAAATGGCATCGACTGCATCTTTTATACCCCTGGTGCACTGACGTCAGGGAGGAGGCGACAGCAACTGATGCCGGACCTAGACTTTGAAACTCGGGCCGACTGCGGGTAGCCTTCCAGCAGGATAACCCAATTGTAATGACTGCAACAGTGAATAGACTCTAACATCTACATTTATGGTAGGTACACAACTGTACTTTTCTTGATCTTTGTACCGTTTTTTCAAAAATCTGTCGTATTAATGAACGCAAATTTTTATTTGACGCTTCTGACAGTTTTTCCTTTGAAAGTATTTTTCTTTCCTCTAATTTATCTCTTAATCTCTTTGTATATCCTCTGCAAATTCTGGGCTTTTTGCATAATAATAACAATGCATAATTTCTTTCTTGCCCTCAATAGTCCACTCCATCTTCTTTATGGTTCATCTTTGGCCTATCGTTTTTTGTGATTTTTGTGGATTGCTACTCCCTTCTGCAACAAGGGGGTCATCCTCCCCTTGGGCCTGGTCCCACTGTAGGAATGTTTTCGGATTTTGGGGATCCTACACTGTCATTTTTTCCAGTCCTGGTACCAGTGTGCCTACCAGGATTGGGCACTTTTTTATCCTGGGACTTGTGCACCCAGCTATCGTTTTTTTGTTTTGACTTACTTCTGTCCATGATATATGTTATATAAAAACAGTCTATATGTCAGTGTCACCTTGGTGAGATTTTGTGAAAAACAGGGTCCGGCTTGCAAAGGTACTCGCCAAGACTTGAGGATGAATTCAACTTCAGCAGTACTACTCTCCTTTGCTTGCTGACATTTTTCATCTCTCCATTTGGACCCTTCTATTTTGTAAAGATGCATAGATGTTTCAGGAGATTTTTCCATTTCAGGCTGGAAGCCAATCACTTCCCATTAAGAGCTCTACCCTTGGACTCACTACAGCCTCCCAGATGTTTTCCAAATGTATGGCAGCAGTGACAGCCTACCTGAGACTGCAGGGGGTCCAGGTGTTCCCGTACTTAGACAATTGGCTCCTAACAACTCCAACCAGGGATCTGTTAATTCTCCAGCGGGACCTCCTACTGCAGTTACTTCACAGCTTGGAGATTATGGTCAAGCTGCAGATTTATCAAATGCTACCTCTGTTCAGATGGACTGTCCGTGGTCTGGTAAGAAGTAGGGGGTAACCAATTCTTAATTATGTAGAGAAGCCATGAAGGTTTGGCAATGAGTGATGTGTTCTCATCACTTTTGCTGGCAATGCATACCCCGGGGACTTCCAGTGTACTAGCAAACAGATTTGACAGGTGTATTCTTCTGACTCGAGAGTGGTCCCTCAGTGTAACACTGGCAAATGAAGTCTTCAGTTGCTGGAGTGAACCTTACTGTGACAGATTTGCTTCATACCTGAACAGCAAGTAAAGCAGTTATTTTTACCCTAATCCCTCCACAGGGTCAGTTACCAAGGAAATCTGCGATTTTATAGTTGGCCCTTTGGTCTCCTTTATGCATTCTCTCCATTTCCTGTGACTACAGAATTCATTCAGAAAGCCAGAAGGTGCAGGGAAAAAGTGATCCTCATTGCCCCTTAATGTCCCTGGCAATTTGGTTTCCATACCTCTGGTTCCATCTTTTAAGTCCACCCTGGATGCTGGCTTGCAGACCATATCATATGTCCCATTTTTCCAGGCATCCTCACCTGGACTTGGAGACACTGAAATTAACTGTTTGGTTACTGCATTTTTAGCAATGGCCAGCAATGCCAGGTCTTCAGAAAATGTAGTTCAGATCTTCACTGCCTCCCAAAAGTCTAGCAGAAGACTGTAGCAAAACAAATGAAAAATATTTTCCTTTTGGGCTATGGGGAAAGGTTTAAATCCCTTCTTGACACCCCTTCCCCTCTATTTTAGAATTGCTTTCTGAATTATTCCAAAGTTTCTAGATTTTCTGCAATAAACGTCTCAACTTTCAGCCATTTCCATTTTTCATGTTGGCCGTAATGTGACTTCAGTAACTTAGTTTAAGGTATGTAAAGCCTTAAAGGGATATTTCTTCTTCTTTGACCCCCCCCCCCCCCATATGAGAATCTGTCCCATCAAGGGATATCCCAGTGATGCTTCAAGCCCTCATGCAACTCCCTTTTTGAACAAGAAGCTTTCTGTGATTTTAAAGTTCTTGACGTGGAAAGTGATCTGTTTGGTAGCAGTTATTTCTGCTAAGAGAATTTCAGAACTGCAGGCTCTTTCATGTAAACCACCATATTTGGTATTTCATAAAGATGGGGTCTTCCTGAAACCAAACTCTTCTTTCCTTCTTAAGGTGGCTTCCGAATCCATCATAAATCAGCCCATTAATTTAACTGTCCTCTTTCCAAAGTTTTAGTATACAGTACATTTACCTGATGTTCATAGGCAACTTCACTTTTACAATATACATAGAACTAAAGACGTCAGAAAATCAAACCAGTTATTCATTGCATTATCCACATTAAAACTGGAATTGGGGTATAAGTGATGTATAATGTTTGCAACTGAAAATGTCAGTCTGTTTTGTTTTCAGTTATATAAATGTATGATGGTCTATGACATTTTAATACAGATGCATCTTGCTTAAAAGAAAAAAAAATGGGATGAGGTGTTTCAAAAGTCACTCTCTCTCTCAAGAGGGCTGTCAAGTTGTATTTCATTGGTGTCTCTTTCTAAAAAAAAAAAAAATGACAGCTCATTCAACAAGGACGGTGGCAAACAATACAAATTTTCAACATCTGTTTCCTAGTAACAAGTTTTATGCAGCTGCTACTTTATCTACAGTGCATACCTTTGTGTCTCATTACAAACTGCACAGTCCAGAGCTTGTTCCTCATTTGGCTCTGCTGATGTTCATCGTGCATACAGCTGCAGTCATAACAGATGGGTTATCCTGCCGTCAGGCTGGTCCTCGGTTGGCCGAATTCCAAAGTCTAGGTCCGGCGTCGGTTGTCGTCGCTTCTTCCCTGACGTCAGTGCGGCATGGGTATAAAAGAGGCAGCCGACGCCATTTTCTTCACTCTTTCTTGCCGCGCGGTGCCCGAAGCAGAAGCAGTTCGCAAGTGCCGGTCGGCCAGCTCCTGAGATTTACGAAAATATTTCAGCCGAAGTCTTCTTGAAAGCTAAGTACCCCGTTGGGGAAACTTTTCTTGCCTCAGACCGATGTCAGACAAAGTTAATAATTGCATTTCATGTGGGAAGCAAATACCGCATAAGGATTTCCACTCTTTCTGTATACCTTGCTTAGGCCCAGACCACGACGTCTCAGCCTGCCGTTTTTGTGCTAGATTCAACAAACGCACTAAGCGTCGGGCAGAGTTCGCCCTTCACTTTTTTGGCAAAAAATGTAATTATATTATGTCGTCGGATACTCCGACTCCAGTTTTGAGCAAAAAACGCAAAGATAAGGACCGACATACGAGGTCCGCACCACCTACTGAAACTATGCTAAGGCCGACTACCGGTTCTCCGGTACTCAGCGAGGCGTCTATGCAGCCCCTAAGTACCGATGACAATGCATTACCGGTGCCTTCAGTACCCGAGGTCGCAGGCTCCTCTGCTCCCATTCCTACTACTGATACAGACGCCACTCCTGGCGGAGAAACTCAGAATTTAGACAGGCCTCCCACTTCTCAAGGGGTCTTCAGGCCTTCCTCCTTCTCTATTAAAGCCTTCACTAAATCTAAAACAGCCATGAAAACCAAAAAACAAGTTCCTCAGACCCCCTCTCAAGGCACCATGCCTAAAAAACAGATGCTTAAAATGGCTGAGGATTTGATTACTCTTATCAGGGGTTCTCAACCCCCCTCTGACAAAAAGCCCAGATTAGAGGAAGACTATACTTCCTCAGATCAAGCTTCTATTACCTCAGAACTATCTGAGGACCAGGATTATGCCTATTCTCCATTCGAAGACGGATGCAGAGGAGTCTATTCCCCTCAGCCCCCCCCCCCCCCGAGGACTTCTCTTTTGGGGAAACCCTGCATACATTGAGGGAACACTTTCACTGGGAAGGCCAAGATTACTCAGATTCAAAGAAAAGGCTCAGGGAATTTCTTCTGCTACCCCAGCATAGGCCTCTGGCTATCCCTCCTGTTTTAGATATATTGGATGATGTGTACACAGAAGCCAGCCTTAATCCTGATTCTTTGCCTCCAGCTCCTGTTAAACCAGACAGGTATTACCGGGTTCCTGATTCTCACCAGTTCCTATATAAAAGCCATACTGCTGACCCAGAAACTATTTCACAGGGTCCCAAGGGAATTAAGGCCTCTACTGCGAAAAACCCATTACCTTCAGAGAGAGAGATTCCAGAGCTTTAGAAAGGTGGGGGAAAAAAGTGTACACCTCGGCCACTTTAACCATGAGGGCATTAAACTGTCAGTTCCATATGTTAAAGTATCAACAGTTTTTGATATCTCCGCTGAAAAGCAAGATGACACGACCAGATTTAAGAGTTGCAGGATTTGTTGCATGGTGCAGAGCAAGTGGGTAAACATACCTTGCAGTGTGGTTTTGATGCTTTAGAGGCCTCATGTAGAGCTGCTGTTACGGGGTCTGTTATACATAGGCATGCTTGGCTCAAAGAGCAAACCTTACCAGATCATGTCAAAGTTAAATTATTAGATGCACCTCTTCAAAAAGATTTATTGTTTGGTGTTAAAGCTGAGAAGGTGCTAAAGAAAATGGAGGAAAAAGCGAAATCAATGCAAACAGTGAAAGATTTCCTGCAGGTACAGCCTCCACGTTTCAGCAGAAACTGGCCTTCAAAAAATTGGCCCTTTCCAGCCACGGACAGACCTCAAAGGGGCAGATACAGGCGTCCAAGGGGTAGAGGGCAATCTCAAGGATCTTTCAGAGCCAGACAGTGGCAAGCACCAACCCCAAGAGGTGGAGAAGATAGATCACAGTCTTTTAGAAAACTGACACAATGACTTCCCCCTACACCTGCCAAGCAAAGCTTTAATGGCAGCACCTTTGGGCGGAAAACTGACATTATTCTCAAAAAATTGGCATATTGTTACAAAAGACAAATGGATTCTGGACATTATAGACAGAGGCTACAGGTTCCACTTTCACACCCTTCCAAAAATGAGAGGCATGCCAAACCTGCCACAAAATCAAAGAACAGAGGCACAAAAACAAATTTCAGCTCTCATGGACGTGAAAGCAATTCAAGAGGTACCTGCAAAAGAACAAGGTCAAGGGTTTTATTCCAGACTATTCCTGGTACCAAGGAAAGACAAAGATTGGAGACCTATTTTAGACCTATCCATCCTAAACACATTTACAGGTACCAAAATTTAAGATGCTCACATTACAGCAGCTTCTTCCCATGCTGGGCAAGGAGTCTTGTCTGGTAACATTGGACCTCAAGGAGGCATACCTGCATGTCCCTATCAGACAAGATTGCAGAAGATACCTCAGATTTCTTGCAGGTTCAACCCATTACCAATTCTCTGCATTGCCCTTTGGCTTATCTATTGCGCTCAGAGTGTTTACGAAATGCCTGGCATCAGTAATCGCCTTCTGCAAGACTACAAGGGATACAAATCTACCCATATCTGGACGACTGCCTGATCCAAGCAGACAGCAAGGACATACTATTGCAACACCTGGCGTTTGTAATAAAACTTTTGAACTTCCTGGGATACACAGTCAACAAAAAGAAATCAAAACTAATACCCTCTCAACAAATAATTTTCCTGGGTGCCAGCTTGGATACAACCACCCAGATGGCCTACCTCACGCCAGACAAGCAAGGGGAACTGTCTCAATACTTCAGAAAAATGGCAACTTACACCAGGCTAACTGCAAGGAAAGTCCTGCAGGCTCTGGGATTCATGGCATCTTGCATCCTACTAATCTCATGTGCAAAGCTGCATATGAGGAAACTTCAATGGTACCTAAAAAACTTACGATCTCAACACAGCCACAGCTTGGAAGCAATTATACCACTCATTCCATGCCTTCAAAAGGAATTTATGTGGTGGGCTCAAGCTTGCCAAAGAAACACAGGATGTTCTTCATTCCACATTGCTGCAGTCCTAACAGTAGGGTAGTCCGCTGTCCAGTCGGCCCGAATACCAAAGTATATGGCTGACGTCGGTCAGGGCGCATTAGACTGACGTCAGTACGTCAGGGTACTAATGCGCATGACCGACGTCATATCCTCAGTCTTTTTTGCCGCATGGTCCGATGCAGAAGCAATTTTGCGAGTGCAGGTTGGCGTTCTGAAAGTTTCTGAAGTCAGAGTTTCAGACAGAATCAAAGTTGGCTAAGTACCCCGTTGGGGAATATTTTGTTTTTTTCTTGCCTCAGTATTTAACGGATGTCAGAAAAAGTGAATAACTGTATTTCTTGTGGGAAACAGATACCTCATAGGGATTACCATACTTTGTGTATACCTTGTTTAGGGCCTGAGCACGACGTTGTTGGATGCCGCTCTTGTGCTAGATTTAACAACGCACTATTAAGAGAAGGTTAGACTGTGCCAGGTTAGTTTTGGGAAGCGTTGTAATTATAAAATGCCGTCGGATGCTCCGGCGCCCGCTTGACCAAAAGCGCAAGGACAAAGCAGCAAAGCCTAGAGTTGAAGAACCGACAGTCCCGGACGTCGGTTCTCTAGAAAACTCAGTGGAGCCGGAGGTTCTGCCAGGAGTTTCTTTGGAGTCTCAGGGAGAGACTTTACTGTTACAAGATGTGTCCTCTCAGGAAGTAGGCCAGGCTGAGGGGCTTCTCAGGTGGCTGTTCTTCCCTCTCTTCCTAAGGTGGTTAGGGCCTCCCTTCTGTTTCCAAGGCTTTTTTGAGAGGCAGGCCAAGTTTAGCTTCAGTGGGGGTTTCTCCTAGTGCTTCAGGGTCTTTGCCTAAGAAACATATGCTTAAAATGGCAGAGGATTTAATTACTATGATTAGGGTTCTATGCCCCTCCTGATAAGAGGCCTAGGGTGGAACCTGAGTTTGAGAGTTTTGAGCAATGTTCGGAGGCTTCTGAGTCTTCGACTGAAGACTTGCAGGAGTATCCTCCTTATTCTGATTCTGATGTGGATGATTCTACTCCTTCAGCTTCTCCTCCTGAGGATTTTTCATTTTCAGAGACTCTGCATTCCATGAGGAGCATTTTAAATGGGAAGGTCAAGATTTCTCTGATTCCAGGAAGAGGCTTAGGGAATTGTTGGTTTTACCCCAGCATAGGCCTTTAGCTATACCTCCTGTTCTGAATGTGGTGGAAGATGTTTTTGCAGAGGCTTCCCTGAATCCTGATTCTTTGCCTCCTGCCCCAGTTAAACCGGATAGGTACTATAGGGTGCCTGAAGCTCATAAGTATCTTTTTAAGAGTCCTAGGGCAGACTGTCTCTCAGGGGCCTAAAGGTGTGAAGGCCTCTGTTGTTAAAAATCCTGTTCCTCCTGATAAAGAGGCAAGGGCTTTGGATAGATGGGGAAAGAAAGTGTATACTTCTTCCACTTTAGCCATGAGGGCGTTGAATTGTCAGTTTCACATGTTAAAATATCAGAATTACCTCCTTTCACAGTTGAAATCTAAGGTGGATGCTCTGGCAGCAGGTATTGAGTGTAAAGAGTTGCAGGATTTAGTTCATGTGTCTGAACAGGTGGGTAAACATTCCCTGCAATGTGGTTTTGATGCTGTGCAGGCCTCCTCGAGGGTGGCTGCCACTGGTTCTGTTCTTCGTAGGCACGCCTGGTTGAGGGATCAGAATTTAGCTGAGCATGTTAAAACAAGGATTTTGGATGCTCCTTTACAGTCTGATGTGTTGTTTGGTGCGCCTGTGGAAGCAGTTTTGAAGAAAATGGAGGACAAGGCTAAGTCTATGCAAACTGTTAAGGATTTTTTGCAGGTTCAGCCTCCGAAGTTTAGTAGAAATTGGCCTACTAAGGGATGGACATATCCTGCTTCTGATTCCCAGTCTAGGGGTAGGTCTAGACGTGGTAGGGGCAGAGCACAAGGTTCTTTTAGGCCTGGAACAGGGAGTTCACCTGCTCAGTCTTCTGGTGAAGGCAGGGGTCAGTCCTTTCGTAAACAGACCCAATGACCTACCTTTTCAGCTGCCAGTACATTCTCGCCTGGCAGCACCTTTGGGAGGAAGGCTGGCTCTTTTCAAAGAAAATTGGGATTTAATTACCCAAGACAGATGGGTTTTGGATATCATTCACCACGGTTACAGGTTTTATTTCCATACCTTGCCTCCTTTCAAAGGCATGCCAGACATTCCTCCTCTACAAAGAAAAGAGGCTCACAAGCAAATTTCTCTGTTGCTTCAAATAGGGGCCATTCAGCCAGTTCCTGTGCCAGAAAGGGGCCTAGGATTTTATTCTCGCCTGTTCCTAGTACCGAAGAAGGGGAACACGTGGAGACCAATTTTGGATTTATCTATCCTCAACACTTATCTGGACATTCCCAAGTTCAAAATGTTGACGTTACAACAGCTTTTACCTCTGCTGGGCAAAGATCACTGGATGGTAACTTTAGATCTCAAGGAAGCTTACCTTCATGTGCCTATAAGACTAAGTTGCAGGAAGTATCTGCGTTTTCGAGCTGGAAATTCTCATTATCAATTCTCTGCATTGCCCTTTGGCTTATCTACTGCCCAGAGTATTCACAAAGGTTCTGGCTCCAGTGATAGCTTACTTCAGGCTAAAAGGAATTCAAATCTATCCTTACTTGGGCGACTGCCTGATTCTGGCTCAAGAAAAGGAAGACCTTCTACAGCATTTGGAATATGTCATAGCAGTGCTTAGGTGCCTACGGTATTCTGTGAACGAAATAAAGTCCAGTCTAGTACCCTCTCAAGACATGTGCTTTCTGGGTGTGAGACTGAATACAGCAGCCCAGATGGCCTTTTTAACCCCGGACAAACAAAAGAATCTTTCCAGTTACTTCCATCAACTATCTCTTCAGTCCGGGCTGACTGCAAGGACAGTCCTTCAAGCCTTAGGGTTCATGGCATCTTGTATTCTGGTGCTTCCCAATGCCAAACTGCATATGAGGAAGCTGCAATGGTATCTCAAAAATGTATGGACACAGCACTGCCAGGATTTGGACACTGTCATTCAAATAATACCTTGCATTCAAAAGGAATTTTTGTGGTGGGCTCAGGAATGTCACCTAAACAAGGGACTCTCTGTGACCCGGCCAGAGGCGAGTCAGATTCTAACGACAGATGCCTCAGACTTTGCTTGGGGAGCTCATCTAAATGGAAAGTGGATACAAGACAAGTGGCCTGCCAGACTACAGCATCTACATATCAACATGAAAGAGATGTTAGCAGTCCAGTTTGCATTAATGGCTTTCAAGGAGTTACTTCTTCCAGGGCAGGTGTTGATTCTAACAGACAACACAACTGTCATGTGGTACATCAACAAACAAGGGGGAACACATTCTTACCCATTGTGCAGGCAAGCAATGATTCTATGGGAGACTGCGCTCAGCTTGCAACTAACTCTTCAGGCAAGGTTTCTGCCGGAGCACAGAACTCCTTAGCAGATGTGTTAAGCAGACAAATCATGGATCCCCAGTGGAAACTGGATCTTCATGTATTTCAAAAATTGACAGTGTCATGGGGAACTCCAGACATAGATCTGTTCGCTTCTCCACTAAACCACCAGCTGCCAAAGTTTTGCACAGAGGTTTCATCACACAGCTTGGAAAGTGGATGCTCTTTCTTTCAGTTGGAAAAATCTTCATGTGTATGCTTTTCCACCTCTGCCTCTTCTCTCAAAGGTGCTTCTAAAGGTCAGACAAGACAAGCCAAGGATGATTTTAATAGCTCCAGATTGGCCTCGGCAGCACTGGTACCCATTACTGAGGAGTCTGGTAAGGAAGCCTCCATGGCCTTTACCCTTGATTCCACACCTGTTGTCTCAGAGGGACGGTCACCTGCTCAATGTCAAGCTTCACTCTCTTCATCTAACAGCCTGGCATATTCTGTTTTGAAAGACAGCAGGTCTCAACTTCCTCAACAAGTTTTAAATGTGATTATGGAAGCCAGAAGACCTAGTACAAGGAAAGTGTACATGAAAAATGGAAGAGATTTTTATTTTGGACTGCAGCAAAGAATTTGGAGATTTCTGAGCCTAATTTGAGTGTGGCTCTTCAATATCTTACTGAGTTATTGGACAAAGGTTTGTCTTTCTCTTCCATTAAGATTCATGCTGCAGCAATTTCAGCTCACTATGATTGTGACCTACCATTGTTTTCACATCCTTTGTTCAAGCAATTTCTTAGAGGGGCAAAGAATATAAGACCCCCACGTAGAGCTCCTACTCCTGCTTGGGATCTCAATTTTGTGTTGGAGAAACTTACTCTACAACCTTTTGAGCCTGCGGCTACTGCTGAACTGAAATACTTGTCATGGAAGACTGCTTTTTTGTTGGCCATTACTTCTGCAAGAAGGGTTTCTGAGTTGCAGGCCCTTATGGCGGTTGAGCCTTTTTTGATTTTTCATAAGGATAGGGTATCATTACGTACTAATCCTTCCTTTATGCCTAAGGTGGTTTCTAGTGTGGCTTTAAACCAAACTATTCATTTGCGTACTTTTTATGCAGATCCTCAAAATAAAGGGGAAAAGATTTTGCACACTTTAGATGTACACAGGCAATTGCGTTATTATTTAAGCAGGACTAAGGATTTTAGGCAGTCTCAGCAGTTGTTTGTTTCTTTTGCTTTGAGTTCGCAGGGCAAGCCTGTGTCAAAACAAACTATTTCTAGGTGGATTGGGTTTTGCATTGCATTTTGTTATTCCCATCATGGCAAAGAGATTCCAGCTGGGATTAGGCTTCATTCCACTAGGGCTACTGCCACTTCAACAGCATTTCTAAGGGGGGTGGCAACTAAGGATATTTTGGAGGCAGCTACTTGGAGTTCAGTGCATACTTTCTCTAAGCATTATCACCTTCCTCTCTACTCTAAGTCTAGGGCTGGCTTTGCCACAGCTATTTTGCAAGGCATATTGTCAGCTCCTGCTTCTTTATGATTTGCCAGCCTCCCTTACCTCTGCTTTGGGATTCTACCCAATTGTTAGGACTGCAGCAATGTGGAATGAAGAACATAGTACAGTTTTGTACCTACCATAAATGTAGATGTTCGAGGATCCACATTGCTGCAGTCCAATTTACCCACCCTCCTTCCCCTCTGTGTTTAGGGGTGGTTGTGTAGGTGAGGTTATTTGCTGGTAATGTTGTATATATTTTACATATTTTTGGTGCAGGTATTTTTGGCCTTGTCTTTTTAGGGTCTTCTGACATCTGGGGCAAGAAAAGACTGAGGATATGACGTCGGTCATGCGCATTAGTACCCTGACGTACTGACGTCAGTCTAATGCGCCCTGACCGACGTCAGCCATATACTTTGGTATTCGGGCCGACTGGACAGCGGACTACCCTATTGTTAGGACTGCAGCAATGTGGATCCTCGAACATCTACATTTATGGTAGGTACAAAACTGTACTTTTTCCTTTCTCTGTACCTCAAGCAACTCAAATCATCACAGACGCCTCGGACTACGCCTGTGGAGCACACATGACAGATCAGTGCATTCAGGGAAAATGGACCCAAAAACACACTGGCAGACAACCTAAGCAGAAATATGACAGATCCACATGAATGGAAGTTGCATCCTCAAGTTTTCACAAAGATAACTTGGGCATGGGGACAGCCAGACATAGATCTCTTTGCTACCCACAGAAATTGCCAGTTGGAAAAAATTTTGTTCAAGGACTTATCCACAGGCCTGGAAAGTGGACGCACTTTCCTTCAATTTGGCAACATTGACAGTCTATGCCTTCCCGCCTCTTCCTCTGCTGCCAAAAGTTCTATTAAAAGCCAGAGCACAGAGGCTGAAAATCATTCTCATTGCTCCAGACTGGTCAAGGCAACACTGGTATCCGCTCCTGAAGAGCCTGACACTTTCCCCACCATGGATCCTACCTCTAGTCCCTCTTCTGTTGTCCCAGCACAACTACAAAACTCTTCACAGCCATCTCAAAACTCTAAATCTAGCTGCATGGAGAATTCCTTGATTTCCCAACAGTTTCTCCTCTCCAAGTAGGTGCAGGATGTCATCTTGGAGACCAAAAGACCTTCTACTAGAAAGGCCTACTCTGCCAAATGGAAACTATTTTGTGCCTGGAATCAAAAGAAGGGACAGAATCCTTGGGTAATAAATATACCTCAATTTTTACAGTACCTAGTGGAGATGTTAAACAATGGACTTTCCTTCTCCTCCATCAAGATCCACGCTTCAGCCATTTCTGCACAATACAACACAGATCCTCCTTTATTCTCTCATCCTCTCAAGGCAGTTCCTCAGAGGGGCAAAGAATATAAAACCCCCAAGGAAACCACCAGTCCCTGCTTGGGACCTCAACTTCGTATTGGAAAAACTGACCTTTCCTCCCTTCGAGCCAGCTTCTTCATCAGAGTTACAGTATTTGTCATGGAAACCCGCCTTTCTTCTGGCTATCACCTCAGCTCGCAGGGTTTCGGAGCTACAGGCCCTCATGACTGTGCACCCATTCATCATTTTCCATCAGGACATAATTTCCTTACGAACCAACCCTACCTTTATGCCAAAGGTAGTATCCAGTGTAGCTTTGAATCAGACTATCCACTTACCTACCTTTTATCCTAATCAAAAAAACAAAGGGGAAAGACTACTACATTCCTTGGACATTCACAGACAGCTTTGTTATTATTTGGACAGGACAAAGCCATTCAGGAAATCTGAGCAACTCTTTGTGTCCTATGCTACAGGTGCTCAAGGAAAGGCTATTTCCAAACAGACAATTTCAAAATGGATAGCCCACTGCATACGCTTTTGTTACTCATTTCATGGAAAAACTGTGCCTGCATGCATCAGATCCCACTCCACCAGAGCCACAGCTACCTCTGCAGCCTTCCTCAGGGGGGTCCCTACCAAGGACATTTTGGAAGCAGCCACCTGGAGTTCAGTGCACACTTTCTCCAAGTGCTATCGCCTCCCACTATACTCTAAATCTAGAGCAGGCTTTGCCACAGCAGTCCTGCAGGGCATCCTAGCCCCTCCTAGTTCCACTTAGTGTGCCTACCACCCTTACTTAGCTTTGGGATTCTACCCATCTGTTATGACTGCAGCTGTACGCACGATGAACATAGTACAGTTTTGTACCTACCATAAATGTAGATGTTAGAGTGCTCATACAGCTGCAGTCCAGGTTTCCCTCCCTCCATCCCCTCTTAGGACAGGCCTTGTGACACACACTTTTCATATAACCTCTTTCGGGTATTCTTTTATGGTGTACTTGCTTGCAACTACTGTTTTTGATTTATCAACATTGCATTTTTGCATAACATTATGTTTGCCTTCCTTCTGGGGGCACCTGACATCTGGGGCAAGAAAAACTGAAAAAAATGGTGTCTGCTGCCTCTTTTATACCCCTGCCGCACTGACGTCAGGGAAGAAGTGACGACAACAGACGCCAGACCTAGACTTTGGAATTCGGCCAACCGAGGACCCGCCTGACGGCAGGATAACCCATCTGTTATGACTGCAGCTGTATGAGCACTCTAACCTCTACATTTATGGTAGGTACAAAACTGTACTTTCTCTGGAACACCCTTCCTTAATGCCACCCAGAAATTATGTTGCTAGTGATTCTAGTCCATTTGTTGAATCGGACAAAAATGGACAGCATTGGATACAAATCTTATGTACTCACCATAACAACAGATCCGTATTGTCCTGTTTGCGTCTGGTTCAATGTCCCTCCCTCCAGCCCTCTTCCAAAATTGTCACCCATTGGGCGATGCCTCCTCTTCTGAAACCTCCCCAGAGCACCCCTCTGACAATGTCCCTAGGAAGACTACATGCAAGAGGAAGCATTTGGACTCCCCTGAGTCTCTGACATTGGACACGGACTTGGGGGACTCAAAAGGGTCCCCACGGGTCCCCTTCTGAGGATGTCTCATTCTCTGACATCCTGGAAATCCTCAAGCAGAAGAGGGGTGGCTGAAAGTCCCTTTCCCCTTCTGAAGATGAGTCCGTGTACCTGGATGCATTCGGTTCCCGACCCTCCACCTCTTGGGTGTCTCCACCCTTTCACCCGCTGCTAGTGGTAGTAAGTCGAAAGGCATGGAGCTCCCCGGAATCGATGGAACCAGTTCAGCAGAGGCCCAATAAGTTCATAATTGCACCAGACAAATCTTTCCTGACCAAGGGCGTGCCAGTTGATGCTATGGTGGTGGGGGTGGCCACAAAGGAGGAGTTAGCAGAAACCTCTACTTCTGTCCATCCACCGAACAGAGTCCTGTATGATGGATAGCTACGGGAAGCGTGTCTCTTCCTCAGTGGCCTTTACCCTTTTGTCACTGAATTATTTATCCCATTTCACCAGTCTCCAGAGGGATCTCCTGAAAGAGCTAGGAGATACCCTACAGGATCCTACAGCTGCAGGAGCTACAGATAGACCTGCTTCTCCGCTTGCGACCTTATCTTCTGTAGTCCACTCCTCCATGTGGCTTATTTCCTGTGCAGCCAATGGATCGAGCAGGGAAGCAGGCACAGGAGTTGCATTAGAGAGACATTCCTGGATGTGCCTTTGTCAGTTTGCAGAGCCCTTAAAGTCCTCCTTTACCATTGCCCCTTTTGATGGCTCATCGTTGTTCGGGCCCAAAGTAAAAAAAAGACTCTCACCAGGTGCGAGCAGGATGGTAAGACCCACTCTGCTCTGGGAGTACATTTTTCCACACCTACTAGATCTTATCCCAGAGGTCAATAAGGTGGAAAAATGTGGTTCCGGAAATCCCATGTAGCTTTGCCTGATGCACATGGTGATTTTTTTTTTTCCCCCAGGGGCAGAGGGGGGGAATAATGGGAGATGCCGCCCTTGTAGCAGAGGGGGTCCACAGAGTCAGGGAGACGTATGTTCTTTGGTAGGCCCTTTCAGCGCTCCTGAAAGGAGGCCTGTCTGTCCACCTCTGGAGGCAGTCGGGGGCAGATTTTCCCTGTACCCAGAAGCCTGGCAAAGTATCACAAAAGACACATGGGTACAGTCGGTCATATCTAGGGGATACAGTATTCCTTTTTCCATGCCACCTCTCCCCAGAAAATGAAAATCCATCCTAGATGTGCCACCCAGTCTAAGGGAACAAGCAGCCCTAGAAGTCCAAAGGTTGCTAAGAAAATGGGTCATCCAAGAAGTCCCCACAGACCAAATCTGATCCGGAACTTACTCAAGGTTCTTTTTAGTACCGAAGAAAACCGAGGACAGGAGGCCCATTTTGGATCTCAGCAGACTCGACAAGTCTGTCAAGAAGACAAAGTTCTGGATGGTGGCACTGCAGTCCATACTTCTCTTCCTGTAAAGGACAATTGGATGTGCTCCAATCTCCAGGATGCGTACTACCGTATCAAGATTGACAGGCGATCCAGGATATTTGTTTTTTCCGGCTGGGAGCCAGTCAGTACCAGTTCAGAGCTCTCCCATTTGGCCTCACCACAGTCCCAGGGTGTTCACCAAATGCATGGCAGTAGTCACGGCTCATCTGAGGCGTTTGATTCCGGGTGTTTCCATATCTAGACTACTGGCTCCTTAACCACCACCACCGAGCATCGACTAACCAAGACAGGGGACACCACAATCCACCTCTGCTGTTAGGTATCACTGTAAACTATGAAAAGTCTGCTTTGTTGCCCTGTCAATATATTACATTTATAGGGGCAGATTTAGATAACAAAGACATAACAAAATTGCCTCGGGAGAGGGTGTTGACCATTCGACATCAGGTTGCAATCGTAATCGGGAGGAAAAAGACTCTAGCAAGATTTGTTCTAAAAGACCTGGCCTCAATGGTGGCAGCAATAACACTAGATGTTCTTCGTGTTTCACTGTTGCAGTCATTACATTTGAGTTATCTGCTTGAAGTAGCCCTCAGTCGGCCTGATTAACTAAGTCTTGGGTCCTGCGTCAGTTGCTGTCCCCTCTTCCATGATGTTAGGTCATCAGGGGTATAAAACATGCTGATGCCATTACATCAGTCTTTCTTGCCATGCGGTGCCCGAAGCAGTTCGCAAGTGCAGGTCGGCCAACTTCTGAAATTTTCATTTTTGAGTTACAGAACCGAAGTCTTCAACCAAAGCTAAGTACCCCGTTGGGGAAACTTTTTCTTGCTCCTTACTGAGATCAGTAAAATTTATTAATTACATTACTTGTGGAAAGCAAATAGCTCACAAAGATTTTCATTCGTACTGTATTCCTTGTCTAGGCCCTGGCCACGACGTACCTTGCTGTTGGTTTTGTGCTTTATTTAATCTGCAGACTTATCAGTCGTCCTGTATATTTTCGCCTCTAAATATTTTGGTTCTCTGTTTAATTATCCAGAAATGTCGTCTGTTAGCCATCCGACTACCAGGATTGTGAAAAAATGCAGAGACAGGCCGTCGAGGTCCAAAGCTGCCGACGACGCTTCTCCTAAGCCAGTCGCCAGTTCGCCGGTACTCAGTGAGGCACTTTCGCAGACCCTGATACCCGCTACTTTTGACTCGCAGGCCTCTACTGACACCCAATCGGAGTCCGGTATGCTGCGAGATGCTTCAACTGTGGAACCTGCAGATGTCTCTACCTTGGATGGGTCCAGAGCCGATGTGCAGGCACCGGCTTTTGAGGGTGTATTCGGGCCTACAGACTTGCATATTAAACCGACATCTCCTTCATTTAGGACAAAATCTCGAACCATGCCTAAGAAATCGACGCCCAGGCCGCATGCTCAGGCCTCTATGCCTAAAAACAAATAAGAATGGCTGAAGATCTTATAACTCTAATCAGGGGAAGCCAACCTCCCCCTTCTAAGAGACCTCAGACTGAAGTTGTTTATGAATCTTCTGACCAGGATTCTGATTTTTCTGATTCTTCTGATGATTTGGATTTGCCCTTATCTACTTATGAGGATTCTGATGCAGAGGACTCTATTCCCTCTGCTTCTCCTCCAGAGGATTTTTCTTTTGGTGAAACCTTATATACTGTAAGGGAGCATTTCCACTGGGAAAGCCAGGATTTTTCTGATTCAAAAAAGTGGCTTAGGGATTTCTTTCTCCTGCCTCAGCATAGACCTTTAGCTGTACCTCCTGTGCTAGACATTGTTGTTGATGCCTTTTCAGAATCTAGTTTGGCCCCTGATTCTTTGCCTCCTGCCCTCAGAAAACATGACTGATATTGCAGGGTTTCTGATTCACACAAGTTCCTTTTTAAAAATCCTGTTGCGGATCCTTCACAGGGACCCAAGGGCATTAAGCCTTCTACTGCTAAAAATCCTACCCCCTCTGATAGAGACTCCAGGGCGCTGGATAGATGGGGTAAGAAAGTTTACACTTCTACAACCTTGGCCATTAGGGCTTTTAACTTCCAGTTTCATATGTTAAAGTATCAACAAAATGTTGTTGGACTTTTCAAACAGAAAATGATGTTGATTCCTGACTGTGCTGAAAATAAAGAATTACAGGATTTAATGCATTCTGCTGAACAGGTTGGAAAACTTACTTTGCAATATGGATTTGATTCATTAGAGACCTCTTGCAGGGCTGCTGTTACTGGGTCTGTGCTCGGAAGGCATGCCTGGCTTAAGGAGCAATCTTTGCCTGATCATGTTAAAGCTAAATTGTTGGATGCTCCCTTAAATCAGGACCACCTGTTTGGCAACAAGGCTGAGGAAGTTCTTAAAAAGATGAAAGATAAAGCTAAATCTATGCAAGCTGTTAAAGGTCTCTTACTAGTTCAGCCTCCTAGATTTAGTAGGCACTGGCCCTCTAAAAATTGGTCCTTTCCAGCCCCTTCCAGGTCTTCTCAAGCCAAGCCCAGACACAGCAGAAACACCAGGTTTCAGTCCCAAGGGCGCTTCCCAACTGAATGCTCCTTTACGCATAAAGATTGGTCTGCAGGCCAAAAACTGGGAACTCATTACCAAGGACAAATGGGTTTTAAATAAGTGTTCCAAGGATACAGATTTCACTTCCATTGTTACCAACACCAAGCGGGTGGCGAGATCTACCCCCAAATCAGTGGGCAGAGGTCCAAAAGCAAGTACTCTCTCTCTTAAACACGGGGGCTATTCAGTTGGCACCAGAAAAGGAAAAGGGACAAGGTTTCTATTCGGGACATTTCTTGGTACCCAGAAAAGGCAAAACATGGCATCCTATCCTGGACCTTTCTACTCACCTTTGTGGTGATTCCAAAATTCAAAATACTGACTCTTCACCAGCTGCTTCCTATGCTAAGCAAAGATGCTTGGTTGGCAACAGTAGACTTAGGGATGTGCAGGTATGCTTCTTTTATCAGGGAGTCTTACAGAAGATACCTACGCTTCAAAGCAGGCTACATGCACTATCGGTTCTCTGCACTGCCCTTTGGCTTATCTACTGCGCCCGGGATATTCACAAAGTGCCTAGCTCCAGTCATTGCTTTTTGCAGGAAAAGAAATATTCAAATATACCCATACCTGGACGATTGTCTAATTCAGGCAGAAAGTCAGGACATTCTTTTGAATCATCTGGCCTTTGTTCAAAGGGTACTAACTTGTCTGGGGTTCACCATAAACGAAAAGAAATCACATCTGGTACCCTATCAACAAATTATATTCCTGGGAGCAAGCTTGAATACAACTTCCCAGATGGCTTTCTTCACGCCAGAGAAACTGATTAATTTTACAACCTACTTCAAACAAGTGGCCACAAAAACCCAGTTATCTGCAAGGCAAATACTGCAAGCCTTTGGGGTTCATGGCCTCCTGCATTCTTCTAATTCCATATGCAAGGCTGCATATCAGGAAACAACAATGGTATCTCAAAAGCCTATGGTGTCAACATTCACAGGATCTAGAAGCAAGGATTCCTATCATACCTTGTCTACGCCTAGAGTTCCTTTGGTGTGCGGAGGCCTGCCACCAAAACAGGGGACTACCATTCATATTACCCTCTGCCGCCCACATCTTAACAGACACATCAGACTATGCATGGGGGGGCTCACCTGGTAGGAAGTGCATTCAGGGCAAATGGAACCCAAGCCAAATGCACCTGCACATAAATCAAAAGGAAATGTTAGCTGTACAGAATGCTGTGGCAGCCTTCAAGGACCACATTCTTCCAGGACAACTAATGATAAAGACGGACAACACCACTGTCCTGTGGTACATAAACAAGTAGGGGGGTACACATTCTTACCCCTTCTGCAGACTAGCCATGGCATTGTGGAACACAGCCTTGAACTACCAAGTGAATTTACAAGCTCTATTCCTGCCAGGAAAACTAAATACACTGGCAGACAGACTAAACTGAAACCTCATGGACCCACACGAGTGGAAACTGGAACCAAGGATTTTCAACATGTTGACAAGCAAATAGAGGAGCCCAGATATAGACCTGTTTGCCTCCCCCCATAACCATCAACTGGACAAATTTTGCACAAGGATTCCCCACAAGCTAGTTTGGAAAGTGGGTACTCTATACTTCATCTGGAAAAACCTATCAGTTTATGCCTTTCCTCCTCTGCCTCTGCTCTCCAAGGTACTACTAAAAATCAAACGGGACAAGCCAAGGACAATTTTAATTGCACCAGACTGGCCTCGCCAACACTGGTACCCACTCTTGCGCAATGTGTCACACTTGCCTCCATGGCACCTACCTCAGACTCCTTCCCTGTTGTCTCAACAGGAGAACCAGATTCTGCGCCCTCAGCTGCAAACCCTGAACCTAGCAGCCTGGCTAATTACCTAATCTGTCCTTTACCATCCTCTCAGTACATCAGTGATGGATATCATTTTTGAGGCAAGGAGGCCTAGTACTAGAAAATCTTATGCTGCAAAATGGAAAAGATTTTGTGCCTGGAACCAATCTCAAGGAATGCACGCAGCAGTGCCCAGTTTACCTCCGATTCTACAGTACTTGACAGAGATGCTTCAATAAGGGCTTGTCCTCCTCCTCCATCAAAGTTCATGCCTCAGCCATTTCAGCTCATTATAGCACAGAGCCTCCCCTCTTCTCTCACCCACTGCTCAAGCAGTTCCTCAGTGGGACCAAAAATTTAAGGCCACCCAGGACAGCTCCAACTCCAGCCTGGGATATTAATTTTGTCTTGGAGAAACTCACTCTTCCTCCTTTCGAGCCAGCTGCTACTGCATATTTAAAATTTATTTCCTGGAAAACAGCTTTCCTTTTAGCAATCACTTCTGCAAGAAGGGTACCTGAATTACAGGCCCTTATGGCAGTGGAACCTTTCCTCATCGTTCATGCGGACAGGGTGTCCCTCAGAACCAATCCCTTCTTCATGCCCAAGGTGGTATCCAGTGTGGCTCTTAATCAGTCCATTCATTTGCCTACCTTCTTTCCTAACTCACAGAACAAAGGGGAATGGATACTGCACTTTAGATGTGCGCAGACAGCTTAGAGTCTACCTGGACAGGACTAAACCTCAAAGGAAATCTTAACAACTGCTGGTGGCTTTTGCTGCAGGGACAGAGGGGAAAGCTATTTCAAAACGAACCATTTTGAAATGGATAGGCCACTGCATTCATTTCCCTATTCAAGCAGGGCATCTACCTGTACAGCCTTTCTCAGGGGCGTCCCTACTAGGGACATCCAAGAAGCTGCTACCTGGAGTTCTGTACATATTTTCACCAAGCATCATCATTTGCCAATTTTCTTTAAATCCAGAGCTGGTTTTGCCACTGCAGTCTTGCAGGGCCTTATAGCTGGTCCTAATTCTATTTAAATTCCTCCTCCCAACCTTAGCTTTGGGAATCTACCCAAATGTAATGACTGCAACAGTGAAATACAAAGCACATAGTACAGTTGTGTACACTTACCATAAATGTAGATGTTAGAGTGTATTCACTGTTGCAGTCCTGGTTACCCTCCCTCCAGCCCCCTTTCTTCTTTTGGCTATACCTCTACGCTCACTTACTATGCTCAGAAAGCTTTTTGGTGTATTTGCTTTTTTGTTGGAGGTATATCCTTGTATTTATAGATTTAATTGCTTCCCATTAGTGGGGCACCTGACATCTGGGGCAAGAAAAACTGATGTAATGGCATTGGCTGCATGTTTTATACCCCTGATGACTTGGCGTCATGGAAGAAGGGACAGCAACCGACGCAGGACCCAAGACTTTGTTTATCAGGCCTACTGAGGGCTACTGCAAGCAGATAACCCAAATGTAATGACTGCAACAGTGAATACACTCTTAACATCTACATTTATGGTAAGTGTACACAACTTTACTTTCCCTTGGCGCACTTTCACATGAGGTTATTAGTGGCTTCTGTTTGCTCAATGGTACATGCACGATCTACCCATGTCCCACGAAATTCTCATCATGGAGACCTACAAGAAGGACCTAAAATGGTGGCTTCACTCTACGCAGCTGATGTTGGCAGACCGTTCGTCCTCCCCCAACCAGTGGTCACAGTGACCACGGACGCTTCCCAGATAGGGTGGGGTAGGCATTATCTGGGACAGACTGTTCATGGGACTTGGCAACAACACGAGTACTACTTGCACATCAACGTCCTTCTACGCAGCTGATGATAGGCAGACCGTTCGTCCTCCCCCAACCAGTGGTCACAGTGACCACGGACGCTTCCCAGATAGGGTGGGGTAGGCATTATCTGGGAAAGACTGTTCATGGGACTTGGCAACAACACGAGTACTACTTGCACATCAACGTCCTAGAGGTAAGTGTGGTGCTCCTGGCGTTGCAAGCAATACATAACTCTCTACCCACAGGGATGATTGCAGTTCAGACGGGCAACATGTCAGTAGCATGGTACATCAACAAGCAAGGCGGAACCAGATTCTTCCCCTTGTGTTGAGAGGCTCTAAGAGTTTGGCAGTGGGCAATGTCTTCCCAACGCTTTCTGATTGTGACCCACATTCCAGGGATTCCAATGTGATAGCGGACAAGCTGAGCAGGGCTATCCTTATGCCTCACGAATGGTCCCTGAAGCAGGATATTATGAACCAGATTTTTCGCAAGTGGGCCCGGGCTTGCTGTGACCTTTTTGCCACCTCCATCAATGCCAAGTGCAGCAGCTATTTCGCCCTAGTCCTCCCACCGGGACAATCGCTCAGGGATGCACTTGTTCACGATTGGCCCCCGAGACTTCTGTATGTCTTTTCCCCTGTTCCCTCTGATACCCAAGGTTCTTCAGAAAACAAAATTGTTGGGTTGCAAGCTAATGCTCATTGCCCCTTAACTGGCCTCATCAACTCTGGTTCTCGTTTCTATGGCCCCATCTTCAGGAGGAGCCTTGGATCCTGGACCCAGTTCCAGATCTGCTGGTGCGTCAGTCGAGCACTCTTCACCCTTCCTTACAAACCCTCAGGCTGACAGCTTGGTTCCTCCACTTCCTGTCTTAGCTGGGCTTCCTGACATCTCCCCTGCAGTGCAACATATTCTAATTTCCCTCTTGCAAATCCTCAACAAGAAAACTAGCAAATGGAAATGTTTCTCTTGTTGGGCAGCCAAAAATAATATTGATCCTTTTACTGCACCTATTTCAAAGATCCTCAAATTTCTCACTGAAACCCTTAACCAAGGAGCAGCAGCAGCAACAGCAACTATCTGAGTTCAGCTGGCTGCTGTTTCCAAATTTCATGTGGGAGAAATGGGTTCCAGCATTATGTCCCACAGGCTATGCAAAGCTTTTCTAAAGGGTACTGTCCTTTTGAGACCCCCCACCAATAAGAGAACCACCTCCTCCTTGGGATCTAAATTTAGTCCTCGCTGCCTTGATTCTTCCTTCGTTTGAAATTCTCTAAAATGTATTACTTGGAAAACTATTTTCTTGACCGCCATTACTTCAGCTAGGAGTGTATCAGAATTACAACTCTATCCATTCGTCCTCCTTATTTAATTTTCCACAAAGATAGGGTTTCTCTCAGAACCAGCCCCTCCTTCCTACCAAAAGTTTGCTCGTAGTTCAGTCTGAACCAATCAGTAGAACTACCTGTATTCTTCCCGGATCATGGCAACAAGGCAGAGTATAAACTCCACCCCAACAGGATGTTCATAGGCAGTTATGTTTTTATTTGCACAGGCCACAGGAATTCAGGAAATATGACCAATTGTTTGTATCCTTTGCAGAGAATAGAAAAGGAACTACAGTCTCAAAAGTAACTGTATCGAAACGGCTTTCAGACACCATCACTTGTGTCTATAACTTGCAGAACAAACAGCTGCCAGGACACTCAACTAGGGTCTTGTCTACCTCTACTGCCTTTCAGGCCAGACTGCCTTTAGACTCCATTTATGTAGCAGCTACGTGGCTTAAATCCCATACCTTCATCATTCATTACAAAGTAGATGTGGCCTCCCACAACAGGGTATCCTTTGGTTCCACGGCTCTGAAGAGTGTATTCAATTGAGATACTCAAGAAGAAGGTGCTGTAGATGTAGTCCCAACCAAAAAAGACTGTACATAAGTCTCCAGTTCAAGGCCCCATGCCTAAGAAACAGATGCTTAAGATGGCTGAAGATGTGATTACCCTAATCAGGAGTTCCCATCCCCCACCAGATAAAAGACAAAGACAACAGGAGGATTATGCTTCCTCTGACCAGGTTTCAATTTCCTCAGATTCTTCTGAGGAACAGGATTACGCTTTTCCCCCTTATGAAGATTCTGATGCTGAAGACTCTATTCCCTCAGCATCTCCCCCTGAAGACTACTCCTTTGGGGAAACTTTACATACCATGAGGGAACATTTCCACTGGGAAGGCCAGGACTACTCTGATTCTAAGAAAAGGCTCCGAGAGTTCCTTTTACTACCCCAGCACAGACCACTTGCTATCCCTCCAGTTTTAGACCTTGTGGATGATGTTTACTTGGAGTCTAGTCTAAATCCAGACTCTCTACCTCCTGCTCCAGCCAAACCAGACAGGTGCTACAGAGTACCTGACTGTCACAAATTCCTTTATAAAAGCCCTGTGGATGACCCAGAAACAATTTCCCAGGGTCCCAAAGGGGCTAAAGCTTCTATGGCTAAAAATCCTGTACCCTCTGAAAGGGATTCCAGAGCCCTAGATAAATGGGGAAAGAAGATGTACACCTCAGCTACTCTGGCTATGAGAGCATTAAATTGTCAGTTTCACATGCTGAAATATCAGCAATTCCTAATGTCTCCATTAAAACAAAAAATGAGCACACATTCTGAACAGTCTGAATTCAAGGAAATGCAGGATCTGTTGCATGCAGCTGAACAGGTGGGCAAACATACTTTACAGTGTGGATTTGATTCATTGGAGGCTTCCTGTAGAGCAGCTGTTACTGGGTCTGTCATACGTAGACATGCTTGGTTAAAAGAACAAACCCTACCTGATCATGTTAAAGCAAAATTATTGGATGCACCTTTACAGCAGGATGTATTATTTGGTGTCAAAGCAGAAGAGGTTTTAAAGAAAATGGAGGATAAGGCAAAGTCTATGCAGACTGTCAAGGATTTATTACAGGTACAACCCCCTCGTTTCAGCAGAAATTGGCCAACAAAAAACTGGTCCTTTCTAACTTCTGACAGATCACAGAGGGGCAAATACAGATGCCCAAGGGGCAGAGGTCAGTCACAAGGCCCTTACAAACCTCGCCAATGGGGTACTGCTACCCAGAAAGCAGGAGAAGACAGGCCCCAAGCTAGCAGAAGACAAACACAATGACTCAACCCTCAAACTAAAAAGCAAATCTCTCTTGGCAACTCCCTTGGGAGGAAAATTAGCACTTTTTGCAGACAACTGGCACATCATCACAAAAGACAAATGGGTCCTAAACATTGTCTCAAGGATACAGATTCCACTTTCATACCTTGCCAAGGATAAAAGGAATGCCAAACCTGCCACCAAATCAATGGGCAGAGGCACAAAAACAAATTACAGCTCTCATGGACATGAGAGCCATTCAACAGGTACCTACACAGGAGCAAGGAGAAGGATTTTACTCAAGGCTCTTTCTAGTCCCACGAAAGGACAAAGCATGGAGACCCATTCTGGATCTTTCAATTCTGAACACCTATCTGCAAGTACCAAAATTCAAGATGCTAACACTACAGCAGCTTCTTCCCATGCTGGGCAAGAATGCTTGGCTAGTAACGTTGGACCTCAAGGAGGTATACCTGCATGTCCCTATCAGACAAAATTGCAGAAGATACCTCCGCTTCATTGCAGGTTCAACCCATTATCAAGTCTCTGCACTGCCCTTTGGCTTATCTACTGCACCCAGGTTCTTCACAAAATGCCTGGCACCAGTAATTGCATGCTGCAGACAAAGAGGAATTCAAATATACCCATACCTGGACGACTGCCTTAATCCAAGCAAAAAGCAAGGACATTCTTTTAAAGCATCTGGCATTTGTCAAACACCTAAGTTGCCTAGGGTACACAGTAAATGAAAAGAAATCAAAACTAGTGCCCTCACAAAACATAATATTCCTGGGTGCCAGCTTGAATACAACGGCCCAGATGGCTTATCTCACACCAGACAAGCAACAACAGCTGGCTCAATACTTCAAAATAATGGCAACAAAGACCCAACTCCCTGCAAGAAAAATTCTGCAGGCCTTGGGATTCATGGCATCTTGCATACTACTACTACCACCATTTGCAAAACTGGATATGAGGAAATTACAATGGTACCTGAAAAGCATATGGACTCAGCACAGCCACAGCTTGGAAACAATGATACCACTCATTCCCTGCCTTCAGCATGAGTTTCTGTGGTGGGCACAGGCATGTCACCTCAACGGTCAGCCTTTCACCTTACCCACAGCCAGGCAAACTATGACAAAAGATGCATCTGACTATGCCTGGGGAGCACACATGGCAGGACAGTGCATTCAGGGCAAATGGACTACAGATCAAAGGCATCTGCATATCAATCAAAAAGAAATGCTAGCAGTACAGAATGCCCTAACAGCTTTCAAGGACCTCTTACACCCAGGACAACTTATAATAAAGACTGACAATACCACAGTAATGTGGTACATAAACAAGCAAGTGGGCACACATTCCTACCCTCTATGCAGGCAAGCAATGACCTTGTGGAACACAGCACTGTCTTACCAAGTTCACCTACATCATGGATCCCCTCGAGTGGAAACTAGATCCAGAAGTATTTGCAATAATAACTCAAAAATGGGGACGCCCAGACATGCATCTGTTTGCCAACCCCCAAAACTACCAACTTCAAAAATTTTGCTCAAGGACATTCCACCCACAAACTTGGAAAGAGGACGCCCTCTCATTCAGTTGAAAAACATTAACAGTGTATGCCTTTCCTCCACTGCCTCTTCTAGCAAAGGTACTGCTGAAAGTCAGATTAGAGAGGCCGCAAATGATACTCATTGCACCAGACTGGCTACGCCAGCACTGCTATCCAATTCTAAGGAACATGGCCCACGGCCCACCATGGATTTTACCACAAATTCCTCACCTGCTCACCCAGCGAGATAATCAGATTCTACACAGCCAGCTCTAGACTTTAAACCCGGCTGCATAGCAAATTACCTAAACAACCGGCCAACACCTCTAGCCAAAGCTGTTATGGATGTCATTCTGGAGGCCAGGAGGCCCAGCACCGGGAAAACCTATTCAGACAAATGGAAAAGATGTTGCGCCTGGAACCAGGCTCAAGGCCAAAAGCCCCTTGATCCAAACATTTCTCAGATTCTACAATATTTAACTGAGATGTTGCACAAAGGACTTTCCTTTTCATCTATTAAGATCCACGCCTCAGCAATTTCAGCTCATTGCAACACGGATCCTCCTTTATTTTCACATCTACTCCTAAGACAGTACCTCAGAGGGGCTAAGAACATAAGACCGCCCAAGAGAGCACCAACACCTACTTGGGATCTCAACTTTGTTCTGGAAAAGCTTACACTGCCACCCCTTCAACCAGCTTTTTCAGCTGATTTAAAATTTCTTTCATGGAAAACTGCCCTGCTACTAGCAATAACTTCAGCTAGAAGAGTCTCAGAGCTACAGGCACTAATGGCAGTGGAGCCTTTCCTCATTTTTCATCAAGACAGAGTCTCTTTACGAACTAACCCTTCCTTTATGCCAAAGGTGGTATCCAGTGTGGACCTAAACCAAACCATTCATTTGCCCACCTTTTTCCCAAATCCCCAGAACAAAGGAGAAAGACTCCTGCACTCTTTGAACATTCACAGGCAATTACGTTGCTACTTGGATAAAACTAAGGCTTTCAGAAAATCTGGCCAGCTCTTTGTAACCTATGCTGCAGGATCACAGGGAAAAGCTATCTCAAAACAGACCATTTCAAAATGGATAGGACATTGCATACGTTTCTGCTACACGCATCATGGGAAACCGGTACCTGCTAACATTAGGTCCCACTCCACCAGGGCTACAGCTACATCAGCAGCCTTTGTCAGGGGGGTGCCAGCCAAGGATATTCTGGAAGCTGCAACTTTGGAGTTCAGTGCACTCCTTCACAAAACACTATCACTTACCTCTATATTCTAAGACTAGAGCTGGTTTTGCCACTGCAGTTTTGCAGGGCCTACTAGCTTCTTCTAACCCTGTTTAACTCCTCCACCCATCCTTAGCTTTGGGATTCAACCCAAGTGTGATGACTGCAGCAGGGTAACACGATGAACATAGTATGGTTTTGTACCTACCATAAATGTAGATGTTCGAGTGTTCACCCTGCTGCAGTCCAGGTTACCCTCCCTCCATCCCCTCTGAACTAGCTGGACTTATCTGTACCATTCTATCCTATACAACCTCTGTGGTGTATTTGCTTGTGCCTGAAGGTATTGTTTTATTTTTATATGGACATTTTTGTATGGCAATATATATATTGCCGACCTATTGGGGGCACCTGACATCTGGGGCAAGAAAAACCGAAGAAAATGGCGTTGGATGCCTCTTATATACCCCTGGCACACTGATGTCAGGGAAGAAGCGACAACAACCGACGCCGGACCAAGACTTTGGAACTCAGGCCGACTGCGGGACCGCCTGATGGCAGGATAACCAAAGTGTGATGACTGCAGCAGGGTGAACACTCAAACATCTACATTTACGGTAGGTATAAAACTGTACTTTTCGGCTACGAGTTCCTCTTCGGCACTGGGGATTGTACCTATTTTGCTGGATTTGACCCCTTTACTCTAGGTCTTGAAACTAGAGACTTCGGTGCTGGCAGACCTTGCATGCCTGACCCGATACTCCCCTTACATAGATCCAATTCTGGGCCAGGTGTATAGCCTGTTCATTGAACGTCCTGACTCTCCATCTGGAGTATCCACTAGCTCCACCCAGGAGCCTGTCAGAACATGATGTGCTGCGTCTTGTGGACCAGCTGTTAGCCAGGGGAATACCCACACTTTGTAAGACCCATCCACCTGCTGTACTTGGGTTGGTTTATCCATGGACTCCATCTTGCACTCCTCCTTCGAACATCTCTGTTCCAAAGCCTTCTGCTCCGACATCCTTCTTGGAACCCATCACCTCGGTGCCTACAGTGCACCTCACTCCGGCTCAGAGTTTGCCCCTTTGGTCTTCAGTTCCTGCAGAACCAGTCATTCCTCAGTCTGGGGATTGGGGGACGGGCACTTTGACCCAGGGCATGGAGCCGTCTTTCTCCTATGTTCCATCCTCTGCGCCGATAGCCGCTACTGCACCGATCCTGCTTGAGGCTCCATCCGTGACGGCAGGTTCATCGGAGTGGGATGTGTGACCCTGGTCCCGAGGTTGTCTTTCTCGGTTTCGGGCTCCCATCCCTCTTCAGGCGGGCCTGCCTTCCGCGCAATGGATAGGGCTCTCCGTTCTGGAAGCACTCCTTTAATGTTGGAATCCCAGTTTTCGCCCGCTAAACTACAGCTGCCACAGACCACCCCACCCCCGGGACACTGGGCAGAGAAGCCACAGGACACCCCTGTTCAGGGTACCCACTCTTCTGAGTCCTCCTCAGAGAACCCCACTGAGGAGCCCCCTCGAAATAGGACGTGCAAGAGGAAGCACATTGACTCGCCTGAAGAGTCCTTAACTGAAGACATGGATTACGATGATGATGAAGGGTCCCCTCAGTCACCTCCTGATGATGTCTCCTTCGGAGATGTCCTAGAAATCCTACAGCAGAGAAGTGACTGGAAGTCCTCCAACCCTTTGTCTAAGGAGTCAGTGTTCCTGCAGGCTTTCCGTGCCAGGCCTTCTACTTCTTGGGTGACCCTGCCTGCCGACGAGCTTGTCCAGCTCGTCCTGCAGTGTGCTTGGAAGAACCCTGATTCCATTGAGGCGGTCCCTCGGAGACCAGACAAAATTCTTTCCCCTCCCGAGGAGAACCTGCATTGGTCCCAAGGGTTACCAGTCGATGCTATGGTGGTGGCGGCAGCCACAAAAAAAAGACTTGGCTGGGGAAAGTCCCGCTGTCCATCTGCGCAACAGGGAGTCCCAGGCGGTGGACAAACTTGGGAAGTGAGTTTTTGCATCCGGGACCTTTGCTATATGGTCCCTGAACTATTTGGCACAGTTTTCGAGGCACCAGATCTCCGAAATCCCTGGGATGGGACACTCGCAGGACAGTTGTCTGAGGAGGTCAGGGACAAAGTGAACTCGCAGCTCGCAACCCTGGAATCTATATCCAACTCGTCCATGAGGTTGCTTTTACATGCAACCGAAGGGGTGGCTAGAGCAGCGGGTTCGGGCATTGTCATGAGGCGTTATGCCTGGATGCGCATTTGTGACCTCGTGGACCCTTCAAGTCTTCCTTTTTGAATGCTCCCATTGAAGCTTCATCTTTTTTTGGCTCCAAAGTGAAGGACAAGCTAGCCAGGGGTGAGCAAGACGGAAAGACCCAGTCTGCCGTAGGCCTATGGTTTTTCAGTCCTCAATGTACTTTCTCCAGGAATCAGAGGAGTGGAGAAATGTGGCTCAAAAAATCTCAGGGTCCTTTCCGTGCCACACGTGGTGATGATACCCCCAGGGGCAGAGGGGGTAACAATCCAGAAGACGCCCCCATAGAGGCAGAGGGGGTCCTCATAACCAAGGCTCCAGGGATTCCTTTTATGGACGGGCTTACCTGCGCTCCTGAGGAGCAGCCCAATTGATTGCCTCTGGAAGCAGTCGGGGGTAGTTTCTCTCTTCACCAAGCCACCTGCCAATCTGTTACCACTGATCGTTTGGTGCAGAGTATCTTCACCAGAGGGTACACCATTCCTCTTTCTTATCAACCAAACCTTCCAAGAAAACTTCCTGATGTCCCACCCAGTCAAAGGGAAGAAGCAACTTCAGAGATGATGAAGCTGTCTCAAAAAGAGTCATTCAACCAGTCCCACAAGACCAAAGCGGATTCGGAGTTTATTTGAGATTCTTTTTGGCGCCAAAAAGATAGGTGACTGGAGACCCATTTTGGATCATAGCAGCTTAAACAAGTCTGTCACCCAAACCAAATTACAGATGGTCACGGTTCAGTCCATTCTCCCTTTTTTAAGAGAAGGTGATTGAATGTGCTTGATAGATCTCCTGGATGTGCATTACCACATCAAGATGGACAAATGCTCCAGGAGTCTGCTTTGCTTCCACCTAAGGACCAGTCATTATCAATTTGGTGCCTTGCTGTCCGGTCTCTCTCTACAGCCCCCAGTGTGTTCACGAAATGCATGGCAGTTGCCACAGCTCACTTGAGACTACAAGGATTCCAGGCGTTTCCATATCTGGATGACTGTCTCCTCACCGACCGCCCCCCACTGAGCATCTTCTGGTAACAGCACTGCATTATACTCTCTCCCTCTGGCAGAATTGTTGGGAATAATGATACATTGGGAGAAATCAAACCTTACTCCTACACAACAAATAGAATTCATTGGAGCAGTGTTCAGCACCCAGTCCTGTTTAGTATCCCTTCCAATTCACAGACTCCACAGACTGAGGCTCCAGCTCTGCGTGATACTCTCTCAAACAAAAGTTTCAGCAAGGGAAGATGTTCTTCGTGTTTCACTGTTGCAGTCATCACATTTGTGTTATTCTGCCAGGGGTAGCCCTCAGTTGGTTCGAATACCAGAGGCTTAGTATTTCTGCGTCAGGTAATGTCACTCCTGGACTAACATCATGTCGTCAGTGATGTAAAAGCAGGCAGCCGACACCATTACATCAGTCTTTCTTGCCGAGGAGTCTGAAGCAGAAGCAGTTTGCATGAGTGCCGGTTGGCCACTACCAGAGTCTTCGTTTCCGAATTGGAGTTGGTCTTCTGAAGCTAAGTACCCTGTTGGGAATCCTTTTTTCTTGCTCTAACTGATGTCATAAAAAGCTAACAATTGTCTCGCCTGTGGAAAGCAAATACCACACCGAGACTTCCATTCTTACTGTGTCACCTGTTTAGGCCTAGACCACGACGTCCCCCGCTGTCGCATTTGTGCTTTGTTCAACACCAGAACTTTGTAATCAGGCCCTTATTGTAGCTAGATATTTTCGCTCTCAGTCCTTGAATTCTGATATAGCTTTGGTAAGCTATCCAACCACTGATCTTCCGAAAAAATGTAAGGATAAAGACTGAGACAGACCGCACAGGTCCAAAATCGCCGACGATGCTTCCATTAAGCTAGTCTTCAGTTCTATGGTCCTCCGTGAGGAGCTTTCGCAGCCCCTGATGCCTGGTTCTGTGGATTCACAGGCCGCTACTGAGACCCTTTCGGAGTCTGGTATGCCGCGAGACTCTTCTTCGACTAAGGATCCTGTGGATGTCTCTAGCTTGAATGGGTCCGGAGCCACTGAGCAGGCACCGGCTTCTGAAGGAGTACTTCACACTACCGATACTCGACACAGACAAACTTCTTTCGCGTCTTCACTTCTTTCAAAACCTACTGAGTTTCTAAGGTCCAGGGTATGAACCACACCCAAAAATCTGACAACCCAAGCTCAGGCACCCGCTTCCTTGCCTCAGTGTCAAATGCTTAAAATGGCGGAAGATCTTGTAATGCTTATTAGGGGAAGCCAGGCTACCCCTTCCAAAAGAGAGACTTGTCCCCAGTAGTTTTATCTGAACAGGAGTCAGATGACTCTGATGCATCTCAATATGAAGATATGCAACCCCTCTCTGCTTATGAGGATTTTGATACAGAGGAATCCATCCCTTCAGCCTCTCCACCTGAGGACTTTTCCTTTGGGGAAACCCTACATACTTTAAGGGAGCATTTCCAATGGGAATGTCAGGACTATCCTCAGTCAAACGAGACTCAGGGAATTCTTATATCTACCACAGCACAGACCTCTGGCCATTCCTCCTGTTCTGGATGTTGTGGATGATGATTTTATGGAATCCAGTCTGATTCCTGACACCCTTCCTCCTGTTCCCAGGAAAACCTGATGGATATTAGAGTTCTTGGCTCACACAAATTTCTTTTTAAATATCCTACTGCTGACCACAAGGTCCTCTCTCGAGGACCTAAAGGAATCAAAGCAACTTCAGCTAAGAATCCCACCCCCTCAGATAGGGATTTCCGAGCATTAGACAGATGGGGTAAAAAAGTATACACCTCTGCTGCTCTTGCTTATTCGAGCATTAAATTGTCAGTTCCACATGCTGAAATGTCAGCAACATACCATGGAACTCCTCAAACAAAAAATATCATTTTTTTCCAGCTTGTGCAGAAAATGGTTCTAAGAGTTGATGCATTCTGCAAGTCAAGTAACTAAGCACACCTTACAATGTGGTTTTGATGCCGTAGAAGCATCTTGCAGGGCAGCAGTCATTGGTTCTATCCTTGGAAGACTTGCTTGGCTTAAGGAACAGACCTTGCCAGACCATGTCAAATCCAAATTATTGGACGGACCCTTGAACAAAAACAACTTATTTGGCACCAAGACAGAAGAGGTCTTAAAAAAGATGGAAGAAAAAGCTAAATCTAGGCAGACAGTTAAAGACTTCTTACAGATCCAGCCACCGAGGTTCAGTAGGCATTGCCCCTCCACGTACTGGTCCTTTCCTGCCCCCTCCAGGCCAGCTCAGCCTAGACCCAGGGGAAGCAGACCCACCTGAAAACAGCCCCAGGGAATGCAGATATTTAAGCAATGGAGTACCTCCTTTGCAAAAACAGGGAGTGCAAAGTCGCCCCCTTATGGTAAGACCTCACAATGACTTTGCACTTCCACCCCACCCTCTTTCCACCTGTTCGTGCCCCTAGGAGGAAAACTCTCCTTCCAAGCAAGCAACTGGGCCACCATTACCAGCGATCGCTGCGTCCTCAACATAGTGTCCCAGGGATACACATTTTATTTCCACACTCTGCCAACCCCAAAAGGGTTCCCAGATCTTCCTCCAAACGAGTGGGCAGAGACCAAAAAGCAAGTCCTTTTCCTGCTCTCAATGAGAGTAATGGAGCATGTTCCTGCAGAACAGATAGGCCAAGGTTTCTACTCCAGACTCTTCTTGGTACCCAGAAAAGAGGGCACATGGTGCCCCATCCTAGATCTATCCATTCTAAACACCTTTCTGGTGATACCAAAATTCAAAATGCTCACCCTCCAGCATCTTCTACCAATGCTTTCCAGGGATGTTTGGTTAGCCACCCTAGACCTAAAAGAGGCCTTACCCTACACATCCCAGTCAGGGAATCATGCAAAAAATTCCTTTGTTTCCGGGCAGGATCTATGCACTTTCAGTTCTCTGCACTTCCCTTTGGCTTATCTACTTGCTCCCAGAGGTTTCACAATATGTCTGGCTACCGCCATTACTTTTTGCAGACAAATAAATATTCAAATTTACCCATACTTAGACGACTGCCTGATTCTGGCAGACAGTCCAGTCAGGAAAAGCTGCTACAGCACCTGACCTTTGTAAAGGACCTGCTGACCTCTCTGTGGTATACTATCAACGAAAAGAAATCAAAACTTGTCCCCCACAAAAATTTGTATTCCTGGGAGCAAGCCTGGACACAGCATCCCAGGTGACATTCCTTACTCCAGAAAAACAAGCCAACCTGACAGACTACTTCTCTCAACTAGCCACTAGAACCCAGTTATCCGCAAGGAAAATCCTGCAAGCTCTAGGGTTCATGGCCTCTTGCATTCTACTCATTCCATATGCCAGACTGCATATGAGGAAACTGCAGTGGTACCTAAAAAGCCTTTGGTGTCAGCACTCTCAAGACCGGGAAACTCTTTTATCCCAATAATACTTTGTCTATGGAAAGATTTTCTTTGGTGGGCAGCAGTTTGCAACCACAACAAGGGACTTCACTTCTCACAACCCCACGCCACCCAAACCCCCCCACCACATACGCATCAAACTGTGCCTGGGGTGCTCACCTAGACAACAAGTGCATACAGGGCCAATGGAGCCCAAATCAAATACATCTGCACATCAACCAGAAAGAGATGTTAGCTGTTCAGCATGCCCTGATAGCTTTTGGACCCATACTCTTCCCTGGGGCCTCTACTGATCAAAACAGACAGCAGGCTACAACTCTTAACACACTTTTCGGCCACCAAACCAGGATTGGAACACTAAAGGTGGAGGAGTGTCCATATTCACCAAAGGATATTTACATGACCAGGCTAGTTTCCCAACACAATGCATCTGAAATTCTCCAGGTGCAACTAACACTAGGTAAGACTGCAGTTCAAATTGTAGCTTGCTACAGATCCCTCACCATGCCCCAAGATTCTCACTACACCTTTCTAAACATAACCAAAAATGGTAGCAGGGAAGAAAGCGCTCAATCGTGTACAATTATTTAAATAAAGATTTTCGTGGTGTGGATCCCTGCCGTTGCAGTGTTTATTTTTGGTTATAATTTGTGGACTTGACACTGTTTGGCTCTCTTTCATAACCTTTCTAAACATACTGGAAAATATTAAGATACAACTAAACACCCTAATACTGGGTGATTTCAACTACCCTGCCATTAACTGGGAAAACTACTCGTGTACCAACACCTTTGCCCAACTGTTCTTGGAATTCATAAATTCCAACGCCCTGGATCAACCAATCCATTGCCCCACCAGGGGGCTTCAATATCCTAAACCTGGTAATTACAAACATGGGAAATCGATGCTCCACATCTATGGTCACCCCCTTGTTGGTCAGGTCAGACCATAAGCTAATCACCCTAAACATCCACATCCCACCCCCACTCCCCAGTAAGGAAACCTCCATGAAAAACTTCTCCAAAGCCAACTTCATGCTACTCCATTCACAAGTGACAAACTTCATGACACCCATGCAGACGGGAACTGAAAGTTCGACTGCTGAGTCCTACACTAAGGCAATGTATGAGCACATCCACTCATGCATGAATCGTGCCATCCCAAATAGAACCAAGATGCTCTCCTCCAAAAAAAAGGAAGCCAATCTGGTGGTCCCCTGCCATAAACTAACTTTACAACAAAAGGAAGAAACTGTTGCAGAAAAGAGGAAAATCCCATGATGCAAAAAATTCCCTTACAGCCTCAGTAAGAAGCTGAGATGCCTCATAAAGTCCTCCAAAGCTAGTCATGAAAATAAAATTTCCAAAGATAACCAAAAGGCATTCTATAACTATGTCAAGAATCTAAATGGCAATGCTCAGATCTGCTCTGAGCTACAACAGAATTGCATTAAATATACTGATCCCAAGGATATTGCCAATATACTGGCAAATCGATTCATTGCCAACTTCACCCCCTAAATGTCGCATCTCAATACCGGAAGATTGCCAAATTCCGGTAGTAATGGCCACACAGGTAAAAAACGCACTCTCCAAAGCTAAGAATACAGCATCCATGAGACCAGATGACATCCCGGGCTGTGTACTACATGAACTACAAAATGAACTGGCACCTCACCTACGTGTCATGTTTAATCATACCCTCACCTTAGGCTTCGTGCCCACTGAGTAACGCACAGCTACTGTTATCCCACTCCACAAGGGGGGATGTGGATCCACCTTGGATCCCGGGAGGTACCGCCCCATCTTTCTGACAAGCCTGATCTGCAAGGCCATGGAACATATTATGGATCTTATAAACAAAGATATTGGCAACCGTCAAACACTGGACCCCACCCAGTTTTGGTTTGTGAAGGGCTAATCTTGTCTCCTGAACCTGACTGACTTCTTCAAGTCGGTCTCCAGAGCAATGGATAAGGTAGTCCACACAGCCTATCTGGACCTCGCCAAGGCCTTTGACACCATCCCTCACTCTGGAATCATAGATAAACTTACTAAGCTGGGCATTAATCCCTATGTCACTTGATGGGTTGCCAACTGGCTTACTGACAGAACCCACACTGTAAAAGTAGCTGACTCCAAATCCAGCTCCAGACAAGTGGAGTACCCTAGGGTTCAGTCCTGGGACCGCTCCTGTTTGGCATCTACTTCTCTGAAGTACAGGCCAACACTAAGGGACTCAAGCTAACAAAGTTCGCAGATGACTGCAAACTGGGAGCCATTATTGAATCCCCAAATGATGTGGATACTCTACAGAAGGGCCTTACAGAATCAGACGCTTGGTGCCAGAGCCATGGGCTCAAGCTCATTGCCAAGAAATGTATAGCTATTCCCTTTGGGGAAAAAAACATGTACCTGTGAATTACCACATCGGTAGCAGTACACTAAACACTGAAAGTGTGATAAGAGACTTAGGGACACAGGTGGACAGTGGTCTCACCTTCAATAACCACATCACCACAACAGTCAGGAAATCTATGTGGCACATCTCATCACTAAGGGCTTTTCATCCAGGAAAAAGGAGGTCATTGTCCCACTGTACTCATCCCTCATTAGACCCATTATAGAGTACAACGCCCCATTTGGTATGTACCTCTCAAGACATCTGCAACAACTGGAAAGACCGCAGAAATACCTCACTAAAAATCACAGGCCTAAAGCAGATGTCCTATGCTGACTACCTTAAAAAAACTCCAGCTATACTGTGTCGCATATCGTCTACTCAAAGGCAATCTCTACTTTACATACAAGGCCATGTCAAACCCAGAACTGTTGGACATGCTATACTTAAAGAAATCCCCAATCGCTTTAGAGCCACATGCTCTGGGGATCTAAACCTTGTCATCACAATAAACAAAGCATGCTGGAGGGATAGGTTCCTGACCCAGAGACTCCGCAGACTCTGGAATAGACTGCCCATACATGTCAAGCAGAGCGCCTCCTTGGCCCTCTTCAAAAGGAACCTTGACGATTAGATGGGAGAAAGGAGATTCACCCCGGGGATCACGTCAGTCGCCCTGCTAGACAGGGGTCCAGGAAGTAAATAGTGTGGGAAGGAATAGCCAGGGAATTGTTATGGCTAGGCTTGTATAGGCCCTAGGGCCGATAGCCTAGTTCCAACAGTGATGTGGTATATCAACAAGCAGGGAGGGGACTCACTCTTATCCTCTCTGCAGGCTCGCCATGACCCTTTGGCACACTGCCTCAGCCATGCAACTACACCTGCTAGCACAATTCCTACCAGGCTCATTCAACTCTCTGGCAGACAACTTAAGCAGAAACCTGCTAGACCCACACAAGTGGCATCTAGACCACAGAACCTTCACCCTTGTAACCTAGAAATGGGCACCCCGAAGGTTGACCCCTCTGCCTCCCTCTCCAATCATCAGCTCAGCAAGTTCTTCACCAGGGAACCTCGCAACAAGGCCTGGAAAGTGGATGCTCTATCCTTCCAGTGGGTAAACCTCTCTGTCTATGCATTTCCCCCCACCACTCATTTCAAGGGTACTGCTCAAAATAAGAGGGGAAAAACCAAGGGCTGTCCTGAATGCACCAGACTGGCCACACCAGCACTGGTACCCACTGCTGTGCAGCCTGTCATCCCTGCCACCGTGGCACCTACCGCAGATCCCAACACTCCAGACCCAGAGGAATGGAGAATTCATGCATCCCCAATTGCAGGCACTCAACCTGGCAGCCTGGCTTGTTCCCTGACCTCTCCTCAATCTGCCAGCCTAAGCAAACAAGTTCTAGATGTTATACGTAAGGTCAGACGCCCCAGCACTAGAAAATCCTATGCTGACAAGTGAATAAGGTTTTGTACCTGGATCCAGGCTAAGGGAGCTGGAACGTCACAGCCATCCCCCTACCCCTCATCCTGGATTACCTGGCAGACTCTACCACAAAGGGGTCTATCCTTCTCTTCTATTAAAATTCATGCCTCAGCCATCTCTGCTCATTTCAGCACAGAACCACCTCTCTTCTCACACCCTCTCATCAAACAGTTCCTAAGAGGGGCTAACAACTTAAGGCCACCCTGAAGAGCTCCTACCCCTGCTTGGGACCTTAACTTTGTGTTGGAAAAGCTCACGCTACCCCTCTTTGAACCTGCTGCTTCAGCAGAGTTAAAATTTCTCTTTTGGAAGACCGCCTTTTTCTCTGGCCATCACTTCAGATAGAAGAGTATCAGAGCTACAAGCACTTATGGCTGTAGAGCCCTTCATCATTTTCCATACTGACAGGGTCTCCCTCAGGACTAACCCAATCTTCATGCCTAAAGTGGTGTCCACTGTGTCCCTCAACCAATCCATTCATTTGCCCACCTTTTTCCCTAAGCCACAAAACAAGGGTGAAAGTATTCTGCACTCTCCAGATGTGTACAGACAACTCCGATTCTACCTGGACAAGACTAAATCTTTTAGAAAAACTGATCAGTTGCTAGTCAGCTTCACTGCAGGAGCAAAAGGCAAGGCCATATCCAAACAATCTCCAAATGGATAGTGCACTGCATCTATTTCTGCTACAAACAGCAGGGGAAACCACCCCCAGAGGGGGTCAGGACACATTCCACCAGAGCAACCTCCACCTCTGCAGCTTTTCTCAGAGGGTTCCCCACCAGGGACATCCTGGAGGCTGCAACATGGGCATCTGTTCATAATTCCACCAAGCATTGCCACCTGCCTATCCTCTCCAAATCCAGGGCAGGCCTTGCCACCGCAGTCTTGTATGGCATCATAGCCAGCCCCCAGTCTTCTTGACTGCCTCCACCCTTTTCTTCAGCTTTGGGAATCAATCCAAATGTGATGACTGCAACAGTGAAACACAAACAACATAGTACGGTTGTGTACACTTACCATAAATGTAGATGTTCGAGTGTATTCACTGTTGCAGTCTTGGTTTCCCTCCCTCCATTCCCCCTTGTCTGTCTCTTTTTCTCTCTCTCTCCCTCTCTCTCTTTACAAGGAAATTTTGGTGTTTACTTTCTATTGGTGGTGGTCTTCCACCATAACCTAGCTCCCTGTTTGGGGGGCGCCTAACAGGGCAAGAAAAACTGTAATGGCGTTCGCTGTCTGTTTTTATACCACTGACGACCTGACGTCTGTCCAGGAGCGACAGCAACCGATGCAGAAATACTAAGCCTTTGGTATTCGGGCTGACTGAGGGCTACCCCTGGCAGGATAACCGAAATGTGATGACTGCAACAGTGAATAGACTCTAACTTCTACATTTATGTTAAGTTTAGACAACTGTACTTTCTTCAGGCTCTATGGCAACTTCAATTCCAATAGTCTCTAGCAAAGCTTCATATGCAGATCCTGCAATGGCTCATTCTTTGTAAATGGTTCCCAAACTATCACCTCCTCTGTTACCAGATTTGAATAACCAACTCCTGCAAACAGGACCTCCCTTTAGTGGATGAGGCCAGACGTAGAACTTTGGAGTCACCCATTTCAATCCCCTTAGCCCAGAGCCATTGTGACCACGGATGCTTCCCTGATCGGGTGGGGGGGGGGGGGCGGCCATTTCTGGGGAAAGACCGTCCAAGGCACATGGTCCACCTCGGAGCCCCACCTGCATATCGGCATTCTGGAATGGAAAGCAGTGCTGTTATCGTTGCAGGCTTTTCATTCGGCTCTCCCTTCCGGGACAATTGCAATTTAGTCAGACAATATGTCCGTGGTCTGGTATGTCAGCAAGCAAGGAGAAGCCAAGTCCTACCGCCTATGTCGAGAAGCCATGAGAATTTGGCAGTGGGCGACAGCTTCCAACCGCTTTCTGATGGCAACGCATATCCCGGGGAGCTCCAATGTAATTGCGGTCAGACTTAGCAGATGTATCCTCTTGCCTCACGAGTGGTCCCTCAATCCTGAGGTGGCGACAGAAATCTTCAGTCACTGGGGCCAGCATTGCTGTGATCCTTTCGCCTCCCTATCGAACAAGTGCACCAGCTATTTCGCCCTACTTCCCCTGGAGGGGCTCTCTTAATATATGACTGACCCATAGGACTTCTTTACTCTTATCCTCCCATTCCCCTGATTCCACAGTTTCTAAAGAAAGCTCTTTGGTAGACTGTGAGTTTTTTATTCAGTCTGAATAAGCTGATTCACTTGTTTCAGTGAAGGTGCTAACTTTAAATAAAAATGTCGAAGGATCCGTTGCCTGCTCGGTTTACTTTTTTTGTTTAGTTTGGCAGTAGTAAGTTTTTGCTCTTTGGTTGAGATGCAAGGTGATCCTCATAGCTCTGTTCTGGCCTCGACAAGTTTGGTTCCCCTTCCTTTGGCATCCTCTATCCACCCGCCATGGATTCTGGACCCTCCACCAGATCTGATTACTCACCCCCAAGAGTTGTCACCCAAATCTGTCCAGTCTCAAGCTGACCGCTTGGTTTCTCCACTTCCATTAGCCGCCAGGCAAGCTAATCTCTCCTTGCCTCTTCGAGACATCATTCTGGTCTCTCATAAACCATCCACCAGAAGACTATATCAGGATAAATGGAAAAGGTTCTCCATCTGGTCCAAGGATAACATACTAGACCCGTATTTGGCTCCAGTAACTGTGGTGCTTTAATACTTGGCTAAGTTTTTTGATAATGGAGCCTCTGTCTCTAACGTATGAGTACACTTGGCGACAATTTCTAATTTCCACAATGGTATAGATGGCACCCCTCATTTCTTTACGCCTATGCAAGTCCTTCCTCAAGGGGACCTTTCATATCAGGCCTCCTGTCAGCCGGTGGAGCCATGGAACCTCACATTAGTCCTTCAGTCTTCGACTCAAAAACCTTCTGAACCTGCTGCAAAGTGTGACCTAAAGTTTTTGTCTTGGAAATCTTTGTTCTTGGTAGCCATCACGTCTGCCAGAAGTGTCTCGGAACTGCAGGCATTGTGCATCAAGAGGCCCTATCTGGTCTTTCATAAATACAAGAATATCACTTCGGGCAAATCCATCCTTCCTCCCCAAAGTTGTTTCAGAGTTCTCCATAAACTTAGACCATTGACCTACCAGTGTTATTTCTGAAATTTGCCAGTCGAGGAGAGTATTGCCTTCACTCCTTGAACGTACAAAGGCAAGTGATATTTTACCTAGACAGGACCAAACCTATCTGTAAGTCTGAACAGCTTTTTATCTCTTTTTTTATGGGCCCAGAATGGGAGATCCTGTTTCCAAGGTTACATTATCAAAATGGCTAAAGGACTGCATACGTTTCATCTGTTCCCTCCGTAATGAACCTGTGCCAAAAGTTAATGTTCACTCCACTAGATCTATGGCAACATCTGCAGCTTTCCATTCCAGGGCTTCCATGAATGACATCTGTGCAGCAGCTACTTGGGCTAAGCCTAATACCTTTATCAGTCATTACAAATTGGACTTGGTCTCCAGAGGGAGAGCTGCCTTCGGCTCAGTGGTACCCAGGAATGTTCTTCCATAAAGGCCGCCCATGGACCTCAAGGTAGCTTGGGATTCTGTCCCATCAGTGATGAATGGAAAGAAGATTAACGACATCAGATAAAAAAGTTATGTCTTCCCATAATTTTCCATCTGTGGTGTTCATCTTCTTTCATTCATCACTTCCCACCCCCCTTCCCCCACCAAAGGCTCCTGGGGATGCTTTGGATCCAAGTGGTGTCCTAGGGTATTTGTGCAGAAGTGGCCTCTGCTTTACTTCTCTTTCTCTAGCAAACTCGATCTGAGGTAGCAGGGAGAAGGGCATTCTGGGTAGAAACCTAGCTTGAGAGTCTTTTGGCTGGCACGAGCTTGGTAAAAAGGCAGACTCTATTCCGAGGGCTCGGAAGGCGAACCCATCAGTGATGAATGAAAAAAGATGAACAACACAGATGGAATGTTATGGTAAGATGTAACTTTTTTTTAAGATTTTCTTTTCTGTATTCTTCCATTGCTGATACTACGAAATGTATTTGCACGTGTTTCTAGTTTGTACTTCATGGTGGTGTCTATTTGCCACTTCATTTTCCTTTGCTAATTTATGCATTTTGGTGTTACCTTTTCTGTTATAAGTTTTGCTGCATGGTGTATTCTGTTAGATCCACACAATATAACAGAAATTATCTTTTAAAGTTCCAATTATTTTATTAATTTGAATTAATTTTTTGACAGTGTGTCTTACTCACTTTTGGCAGCCTTTGATGTTCTTCATTCCACATTGCTGCAGTCCTAACCATTGGGTAGTCCGCTGTCCAGTCGGCCCGAATACCAAAGTATATGGCTGACGTCGGTCAAGGCGCATTAGACTGATGTCAGGACGTCAGGGTACTAATGCGCATGACCGACGTCATATCCTCAGTCTTTTTTGCCGCATGGTCCGATGCAGAAGCAGTTTTGCGAGTGCAGGTTGGCGTTCTGAAATTTTCTGAAGTCGGAGTTTCAGACCGAATCAAAGTTGGCTAAGTACCCCGTTGGGGAACATTTTGTTTTTTTTTCTTGCCTCAGTATTTAACCGGATGTCAGAAAAAGTGAATAACTGTATTTCTTGTGGGGAACAGATACCTCATAGGGATTACCATACTTTGTGTATACCTTGTTTAGGGCCTGAGCACGACGTTGTTGGATGCCGCTCTTGTGCTAGATTTAACAAACGCACTATTAAGAGAAGGTTAGACTGTGCCAGGTTAGTGTTTGGGAAGCGTTGTAATTATAAAATGCCGTCGGATGCTCCGACGCCCGCTTCGTCCAAAAAGCGCAAGGACAAAGCAGCAAAGCCTAGGGTTGAAGAACCGGCAGTCCCGGACGTCGGTTCTTTAGAAGGCTCAGTGGAGCCAGAGGTTTTGCCAGGAGTTTCTTTGGAGTCTCAGGCAGAGACTTTACTGTTACAGGATGTGCCCTCTCAGGAGGTAGGCCAGGCTGAGGGGCTTCTCAGGTAGCTGTTCTTCCCTCTCTTCCTAAGGTAGTTAGAGCCTCTCCTTCTGTTTCCAAGACTTCTTTGAGAGGTAGGCCAAGTTTAGCTTCAGTGGGGCTTCTCCTAGCACTTCAGGTTCTGTGCCTAAGAAACATATGCTTAAAATGGCAGAGGATTTGATTACTATGATTAGAGGTTCTATGCCCCCTCCTGATAAGAGGCCTAGGGTGGAGCCTGAGTTTGAGAGTTTTGAACAGTGTTCAGAGGCTTCTGAGTCTTCGGCTGAAGACTTGCAGGAGTATCCTCAGTATTCTGATTCTGATGTGGATGATTCCACTCCTTCAGCTTCTCCTCCTGAGGATTTTTCATTTTCAGAGACTCTGCATTCCATGAGGGAGCATTTTAAATGGGAAGGCCAAGATTTCTCTGATTCCAGGAAGAGGCTTAGGGAATTCTTGTTTTTACCCCAGCATAGGCCCTTAGCTATACCTCCGGTGTTGAATGTGGTGGAAGATGTTTTTGCAGAGGCTTCCCTGAACCCTGATTCTTTGCCTCCTGCCCCTGTTAAACCTGATAGGTACTATAGGGTGCCTGAAGCTCATAAGTATCTTTTTAAGAGTCCTAGGGCAGACCCAGAAACTGTTTCTCAGGGGCCTAAAGGTGTTAAGGCCTCTGTTGTTAAAAATCCTGTTCCCTCTGATAAAGAGGCAAGGGCTTTGGATAGATGGGGAAAGAAAGTGTATACTTCTTCCACTTTAGCCATGAGGGCGTTGAATTGTCAGTTTCACATGCTAAAATATCAAAATTATCTCCTTTCACAATTGAAATCTAAGGTGGATGCTCTGGCGGAAGGTATTGAGTGTAAAGAGTTGCTGGATTTAGTTCATGTGTCTGAACAAGTGGGTAAGCATTCTTTGCAATGTGGTTTTGATGCTGTGCAGGCCTCCTCGAGGGTGGCTGCCACTGGTTCTGTTCTTCGCAGGCACGCTTGGTTGAGGGATCAGAATTTAGCTGAGCATGTTAGGACAAGGATTTTGGATGCTCCTTTACAGTCTGATGTGTTGTTTGGTTCGCCTGTGGAAGCAGTTTTAAAGAAAATGGAGGACAAGGCTAAATCTATGCAGACTGTTAAAGATTTTTTGCAGGTGCAGCCTCCAAAGTTTAGCAGAAATTGGCCTACTAAGGGATGGACATATCCTGCTTATGATTCCCAGTCTAGGGGTAGGTCTAGACGGGTAGGGGCAGAGCTCAAGGTTCTTTTAGGCCTAGAACAGGAGTTCTCCTGCTCAGACTTCTGGTGAAGGCAGGGGTCAGTCCTTTCAGAACAGACCCAATGACCTGCCTTTTCAGCTGCCAGTACATTCTCGTCTGGCAGCTCCTTTGGGAGGAAGGCTGTCTCTTTTCAAAGAAAATTGGGATTTAATTACTCAAGACAGATGGGTGTTGGATATCATTCACCACGGTTACAGGTTTTATTTCCATACCTTGCCCCCTTTCAAAGGCATGCCAGACGTTCCTCCTCCACAAAGGAAAGAGGCTCACAAGCAAATTTCTCTGTTACTCCAAATAGGGGCCATTCAGCCAGTCCCTGTACCAGAAAGGGGCCTAGGATTTTATTCTCGCCTGTTCCTAGTACCAAAGAAGGGGAACACGTGGAGACCAATTTTGGATTTATCTATCCTCAACTCTTATCTGGACATTCCAAAGTTCAAAATGTTGACGTTACAACAGCTTTTACCTCTGCTGGGCAAAGATCACTGGATGGTAACTTTAGATCTCAAGGAAGCTTACCTTCATGTGCCTATAAGACTAAGTTGCAGAAAGTATCTGCGTTTTGAGCTGGAAATTCTCATTATCAGTTCTCTGCATTGCCCTTTGGCTTATCTACTGCCCAGAGTATTCACAAAGGTTCTGGCTCCAGTGATAGCTTACTTCAGGCTAAAAGGAATTCAGATCTATCCTTACTTGGACGACTGCCTGATTCTGGCTCAAGAAAAGGAAGACCTTCTACAGCATTTGGAATATGTCATAGCAGTGCTAAGATGCCTAGGGTATTCTGTGAACGAAATAAAGTCCAGTCTAGTACCCTCTCAAGACATGTGCTTTCTGGGTGTGAGACTGAATACAGCAGCCCAGATGGCCTTTCTAACCCCGGACAAACAAAAGAATCTTTCCAGTTACTTCCATCAATTATCTCTTCAGTCCGGGCTGACTGCAAGGACAGTCCTTCAAGCCTTAGGGTTCATGGCATCTTGTATTCGGGTGCTTCCCAATGCCAAACTGCATATGAGGAAGCTACAATGGTATCTCAAAAATGTATGGACACAGCACTGCCAGGATTTGGACACTGTCATTCAAATAATACCTTGCATTCAAAAAGAATTTTTGTGGTGGGCTCAGGAATGTCACCTAAACAAGGGACTCTCTGTGACCCGGCCAGAGGCGAGTCAGATTTTAACGACAGATGCCTCGGACATTGCTTGGGGAGCTCATCTAAATGGAAAGTGGATACAAGACAAGTGGCCTGCCAGACTACTGCATCTACATATCAACATGAAGGAGATGTTAGCAGTTCAGTTTGCATTAATGGCTTTCAAGGAGTTGCTTCTTCCAGGGCAGGTGTTGATTCTAACAGACAACACAACTGTCATGTGGTACATCAACAAACAAGGGGAACACGTTCTTATCCTCTATGCAGGCAAGCAATGATTTTATGGGAGACTGCGCTCAGCTTGCAACTAACTCTTCAGGCAAGGTTTCTGCCGGAGCACAGAACTCCTTAGCAGATGTGTTAAGCAGACAAATCATGGATCCCCACGAGTGGAAACTGGATCTTCATGTATTTCAGAATTTGACAGTGTCATGGGGAACTCCAGACATAGATCTGTTCGCTTCTCCACTAAACCACCAGCTGCCAAAGTTTTGCGCAAAGGGGTTTCATCACACAGCTTGGAAAGTGGACGCTCTTTCTTTCAGTTGGAAAAATCTTCATGTGTATGCCTTTCCACCTCTGCCTCTTCTCCCAAAGGTGCTCCTAAAGGTCAGACAAGACAAGCCAAGGATGATTTTAATAGCTCCAGATTGGCCTCGGCAACACTGGTACCCACTTTTAAGGAGTCTGGTAAGGAAGCCTCCATGGCCTTTACCTTTGATTCCACACCTGTTATCTCAGAAGGACGGTCACCTGCTCAATGTCAAGCTTCACTCTCTTCATCTAACAGCCTGGCATATTCAGTTTTGAAACACAGCAGGTCTCAACTTCCTCAACAAGTTTTAAATGTGATTATGGAAGCCAGAAGACCTAGTACAAGGAAAGTGTACGCAGAAAAATGGAAGAGATTTTTATTTTGGAGTGCAGCAAAGAATTTGGAGATTTCTGAGCCTAATTTGAGTGTGGCTCTTCAATATCTTACTGAGTTATTGGACAAAGGTTTGTCCTTCTCTTCCATTAAGATTCATGCTGCAGCAATTTCAGCTCACTATGATTGTGACCCACCTTTGTTTTCGCATCCTTTGTTCAAGCAGTTTCTTAGAGGGGCAAAGAATATAAGACCCCCAATGAGCTCCTACTCCTGCTTGGGATCTCAATTTTGTGTTGGAAAAACTTACTCTACAACCTTTGAGCCTCGGCTACTGCTGAGTTAAAATACTTGTCATGGAAGACTGCTTTTTTGTTGGCTATTACTTCTGCAAGAAGGGTTTCTGAGTTGCAGGCCCTTATGGCAGTAGAGCCCTTTTGATTTTCCATAAGGATAGGGTATCATTACGCACTAATCCTTCCTTTATGCCTAAGGTGGTTTCTAGTGTGGCTTTAAACCAGACTATTCATTTGCCTACTTTCTATGCAGATCCCCAAAACAAGGGAGAAAAGATTTTGCACACTTTAGATGTACATAGGCAGTTACGTTATTATTTAAGCAGGACTAAGGATTTCAGGCAGTCTCAGCAGTTGTTTGTTTCTTTTGCTTTGACTTCTCAGGGCAAGCCTGTGTCTAAGCAAACTATTTCTAAGTGGATTGGGTTCTGCATTTCATTTTGTTATTCCCATCATGGCAAGGAGATTCCAGCTGGGATTAGGCCTCATTCCACTAGGGCTACTGCCACTTCAACAGCATTTCTAAGGGGGGTGGCAACTAAGGATATTTTGGAGGCAGCTACTTGGAGTTCAGTGCATACTTTCTCTAAGCATTACCACCTTCCTCTCTACTCTAAATCTAGGGCTGGTTTTGCCACAGCTATTTTGCAAGGCATGTTGACAGCTCCTGCTTCCTTATGATTTGCCAGCCTCCCTTACCTCTGCTTTGGGATTCTACCCAATGGTTAGGACTGCAGCAATGTGGAATGAAGAACATAGTACAGTTTTGTACCTACCATAAATGTAGATGTTCGAGGATCCACATTGCTGCAGTCCAATTTACCTCCCTCCTTCCCTCTGTGTTTAGGGGTGGTGGTGTGGGTTAGGCTATATTCTTGTACATTTGTATATATTGTATATATGTTTGGTGCTGGGCCTTGTCTTTTTAGGGTCTTCTGACATCTGGGGCAAGAAAAGACTGAGGATATGACGTCGGTCATGCGCATTAGTACCCTGACGTCCTGACATCAGTCTAATGCGCCTTGACCGACGTCAGCCATATACTTTGGTATTCGGGCCGACTGGACAGCGGACTACCCAATGGTTAGGACTGCAGCAATGTGGATCCTCGAACATCTACATTTATGGTAGGTACAAAACTGTACTTTTCTCATACATATTCTATTTATCCATTTCTATCAAATCCAGCCGGATTTCTCCTAAATTTTCTTCCTGACTGAGAGTTTCCTCTGCACGTTGTATTTCCTGCTCTTTCTGCCTCTGTCTGGAAAGATTTTGGCTTTGAAATGACTGACATTTGATTTTTGTTGAACATCTTTATCTCTTTCAACATTAAACTGAATCGACAAGTGATTTTCTCTACTAATGCACTGCTCTGCATCCTTAGTCACTTCCTCAGACTGTACCTGTTTTAGTAAATCAGCTTTCTGAAATTATCTTTACATCTGAGATTTCCATTCATATCCTTGACTTCATAACTGATCTATCACTTAATTTTCAGTTTCCTCCATTTCTGTATCGAACCATTTACCTGTCACTACATTAGACTTCTGTGATACCATTGTCTTTTTTGTAATATTTACTATGTCTGGGTGCCTCTGCTTATGTACATTTTCAAATATTTTTAACTTTGCATTACGATCATCAGTTATTGATTTGTGCATATACACTGCACCATATTATGTATCGCTTCTTCTCTCAAGTCGATTACTCTAATGTTGCAAATACATGTGTACTGTTTTCCTTAATGTCTTAATGTTTCATTTTTATGTGGCTCCTTTTCCAAGTCGCTCAGTGTTGTCTTGTCTACATATTTTGTTTTTACTCAGTTGATTAATTATCTTAGCATCTGTAATGTTTTTTTTTCCATTTCAGTGATTTTTTTTTTTCTGTATTTTCCCTTGTTCTTCTAGTGTAGCCCTATTTTTTTGGAACTCTGGGTTGGTTGCATAGAAGAAACAATGTAGTTTATTTTTTGTCCTAAACTTTCTAGTTCTCTGTTTACATGAATCTTGTCTGGCTGGTCATTTTTTTTAAGTTTTTGTGGATTTTTTTTATTGCCACAGTGAATCCTCTTAGAATAATGTATTGCATCAGGGCATAATACAGCAGCAAGATCTTTCATTCTTGGAGGACGTTGTACTACTCTTTTTATCAGCCCTGGCCTTAGTGCCTTTGCCAGGGCTGGGTTCTTTTTTATCCTAAGATGTGTGTTCCCAGTTCTTCCTTTTTTCCTATGATATATGTGACATTTTATATCAGTTTCACTGTGGTGGGATTTAGAAAGCAGGTCCACTATGTAAAGATACTCATAAAGATACTCATAAAGGCTTGAGGATGATTTTGGTTCTAAACAAAACCTCCCTTTCATTTTGTTTTTTTGCGCTGATTTTCTGTCTCCATCCAGGGCCAGCTTGTGTTGTAATGTAGTGATTTTGAAGGATATTACCTAAATTTGTTTTAGCAAGAAATATATTTTAGTTCACTGTACATTTCTTTGAGTAGTGTAAGAAGGAAGCATTGTCCACTACTAAGGTTCAGTTTATTAGGTTAATGGTCATGGTCTACATTTTTGAAGTGAGGGGAGTACTACAGGGGTGACAAAATAGGTGCAGCTGTTCCTTTCAAGTATTGGCCCTTTTTAGTTTGTGGTCTGTCTCAGTGAAGATTAATTGGACAGGATGCATTAAACTGACCAATAACAGATGTTTGAACAGGTTACTGTTGTAGTAGCCACACCCCCCTTTTTTTTATTCAGGATGTGGTATTTTATTACTGTTCCTGTTTGGCAAGACTCAAGCCCTGGCTATTTTGAGGAAAGAAACATCTGAAGCTTTGGTGCCCAAGGCACTGATTTCATACAGCTCTCCTCAAGCTGTTCACGGATTAGAATGCATGGAGGGTGCCTTAAAACCTTGGAACCTGGCTGTCTAGTCCAGTCCTTGGCAAGACATTCCATATAGTGTAGGCTACTGCACCAGTAATCTATTGAAGCATCTGTTATGGTAATTTGGTTTACTTATCTGTATTTTCAGTTCCTATTAGTAGTTGTCTTGGAGTACACAGCCAAGAAAAAGCTTCTGTTCCCCAAATGGACCAAGCAGTAATGCAAGTTTAATATTTAAAAAAGTCTGTATGATGCAGACGGATGTGGGTTTAGTTAGCATATATGGATACTGGAAGAGGTACTTTGGGGAGTGGTGAGTGTGAGTAGTAGAGGTGAGCTTACCTTTTCCAGGTAGAAAAAAGGAAGCTGAGATTGCTGTATGATTACCTCTGTGTGGAATCTGCCTGGGTATTGTACCAGCAGCTGCAAAAACTGGCAGTAGGAGCTTCAGCCTGTGTAACATTTATGTATGTGTGCATTTGCGTGTCCCTGTGTGATTGATAATATATATATATATATATATATATATATATATATATATACTATATATGCATGTGCACAAATACATATACATAGCTATATATACTGATTTTCATTAAAGTGCTGTTGATCTGTGGTAGGCAGTCAGAACATTAAAGTGCTGTAGACCTTGCTTTGGGTATAGATTAGTAATTTAGCAGACACATTCATGAGTTCATGTTGTGTACTAATATACAAATAGTCTGGTACATATTTGCATCTCCTACTTTCTGTTTACCCACTATCAGTGTGCGCCTCACGCTGAATCATAGTTCACTTGTTAAGTATTTAAAGAAGTTCATATGCTATAGATTTATTGTACAACTTTTAAAATACTTAGGATGCACATGTAGCTGCCATACTTAAGCAATTTGTCACCCCATAGCTTTACTCTATTTAACTTGTTCTGTTGCTCTGACAACTCAGAAGTGCAGAGGCTTCTGCCTGTGCATTGGCTTCCATTGATGTGTGAGCTATTACTCACTTCACAACCCTGCCCACTCCTTAGGCTGAAAGACTTGTACCATTCCTCCCCTCCCTTTGCATTCCACATGCCATGCCTATTAAAGGAAAAGTATAGTTTTTGATAATTCCACTTTCACAGCCCTTTTTAGACTCCTGATCTGATGTTAATCATCATTCATCCCTTACTGATGGGTGTTGGTTCCGTCCTTGGAACTTCGTCTGCCGTTATAGGTTCATAGGTGTGTACTAGGCTAATGGCCCTAGAGCCTTTACAAGCCTAGCCCATAGGATTACCCTGGCATCGTCGTGCCACCCGACCTTAATTCCCAGTGCCTCTGTCGAGTAAAGCCAATGGGGTGAATTTTCTATTTCCCATCCACTCATCAAGATTTCTCTTGAAGAGGGCCAGTGAGGTGTTCTGCTGTATTCCGTAGCATGGCCAGTCTCTGAGTTATGAACCTGTCCCTCCAGCATGTTCTGTTTGTGGTAATGAGGTAGAGGTCCTGGAGCTTGTGGTGTGGAGGGATTGCTATTTCTTTAGGTGTAGCATTTCTAATAGCTGGGTCAGACATGGCTTTGTAAGTCCAGCAGAGATCACCTCTAAGTAGGTGATATGAGACGGAGAATAGTTTGAGTTTTTTGATCCTGTCCATATAGGACAAATGTTTAAGGCCTGGGATCCTCTCTGTGAGGTATTTTTGTTGCCTGTCCAGTTGTTGCAGGTGTTTATTGAGGTACATGCCAAATGGGGCATTGTACTCAATGATTGGCCCAATGAGTGAAGAGTAGAGGGAGACAATGACCTCTTTCTTCCTGGATGCAATGAGATGTGCCTCATAGCAGGACTGTTTGACCAGTGGCAGTGTGGTGGTCAAAAGAGAGGTTGCTGTCAATCTGCGTTCCCAGATCTGTTATAACGTCTTGTGTGTTCAGTGGACTACCATTGATGTGGTAATTCATGGGAGTCAGGTTTTTCCCCAAAGGGGATGAAGACACATTTTTTGGCATTGAGCTTAAGGCCATGGTTCTGACACCAGTCGTTGGTCTCAGTGAGGCCTTTCTGTAGGATGTCAACATCACTTGGGGAGTTAATATCTCCCAACTTGCCATCATCTGCAAACTTTGTCAGCCAGAGTCCCTTCGTGTTGGCCTGGACTTCAGAGAAGTAGATACCAAACAGGAGAGGACCCAGGACCGAACCCTGCAGGACTCAACTCATGACTGATTGGCAGTCTGACTTGGAGTCCACTTTCACACTCTGGTTTCTATCTGTGAACCAGTTTGCAACTCACCTGGTGATGTAGGGGTTGATGCCTAGCTTAGTGAGTTTTTCTATGATTCCTGAGTGGGGAATGGTATCAAAGGCCTTGGCCAGATTAAGGTAGGCTGTATGAACCACCTTGCCTTCATCTACAGCTCTGGTGACTGACTCAAAGAAGTTGACCAAGTTGAGCAGGCATGATCTACCCTTCACAAAACCAAACTGTGTGGGATCCAGTGAGAGGGATGTAGATTTCCAAGGTGATTAGTTTGTGGTCTGATCTACCCAGGGAGGAGTTGACTATTGGTGTAGAGCAACGGTCGCATATATTAGTAATGACCAGGTCAAGAATGTTGCTAGCTCTAGTGGGGGTAAGAATGAGTTGGTCCAGGGCATTGGAATTGATAAATTCCAGGAAACATTGGGCAAGTGTATTGGTACAGGAATAGTTTTCCCAGTTAGTGGAGGGGTAGTTGAAGTCACCCAGTATGCGATTAGGTTGGACCCTAATATTCTCCAGGGTGCTTAGGAACGTGGAGTGTGAGTCTTCGGACATAGTTGGGGACCTATAGCAAGCTACAACCTGAATCGCTGTCTTACCCAATGTTGGCTGCACCTGAAGTATCTCAGAAGCGTTATGATGGCCTACCATTCTGGAGGTGTGCGCATCCTTTATGAATATGGAAACACTACCACATTTGGCGCTTCGGTCCAAGTTCTGCGGTCGAAAGGTGTGGAATGAGTTATAGCCTGGTAGTGCAGGGGTGCTTTCTGCTGCCTTGAACTAGGTCTCTATTATGACACAAATGTCGATGTTCTCCATTTTAAGGAGTGCTTCGAGTGAGTGCATTTTGAGATTTAGACTTCTAGCGTTGAGCAGCATGACCCTGAAATTGCATTTGTTTGTAGCTGTTAGTGGTAATTTGGTCTTTGGAACACTGCCTAAGAAAAAGCACTGTAGGGGTGACAAGAGCCTTTGCCAGTATCCAGAAGCCCAGGGGTGACAGATGCACACCATCTCTGGCAAAGAATCGAGGTCTGTGAATCATGTCATCCCAGGCAGATAGATACTGGATACCCTTAGAATGACACCAGAAACTTAGCCAGTTGTTGAAATCTATCATTTTTTGCTTGTACTGTGGTATCATTCTGGGTGATGGTAGGATTCTTCTCAGGGCCAAGATCATACCCGCCTAAGCTACATAATCCGAGAGCTCCTCCATGTCTCAGGTCATTCACACTCACATGTACAATGATAGAGTCATATTTATACCTGTTGTAAAGGAACCTGAGTGCGTGCATTATGTGGCGGATACTGGTGCTTGACAGGCAGCTGACTGTTTAATTTCTCCTTATGCAAGCCCGCACCAGCCAAAAATCTCTCTAGCTAAGCTTTTACCCATAGTGCCACTGTCAATATTACCTCTGATCTCGTTTGCCACGCATGAAGCAAGACATGTCCAGACCAGGTCTCATCTAAGTGAATAGTTGTTTTTCAGTATTATCTAACCACTTAATTTTGTGTCCCTCTATCCCCCCCCCTCTCTCTCTCTATATATATATATATATATGTGTATAAGTATATATATATATATATATATATATATATATATATATATGTGTATAAGTATATATATATATATATATATATATATATATATATATATATATATATGTATGTATAAGTATATATATATATATATATATATATATATATACACTTTTTCTACCAAGTTTGGTACTCTTTACCTGTTTGTGAGAGATTTTTTTGGTCATTGGAGTTATCGCAGAAAAGAAAGGGACTGTTGGCTTCATATGCTGTGATCAGTGTGATAGGAAGATGCACAGTGTCAACAACCATTCATCTTGTGCATACTGTTTGGGGGTTCCTCACCTTTCTGTGAAACCCCCTTATGATATTTGTAAAGGCTTCAGCTCCCGTACGTTAGCAGTTTGTAAAAACAAACTAATGCTAAAAGGACTTCTGAAATCTCCTTTCATGGAGTTTATCTCTGAGTCTGAGGGCTCGCCCCCTCCTGAGAGAACAAAAGAGGAGCAAATCCTTACCCTTCTCTCCTCATGATACTGAATCCAAACTATCAGAACTGAAGGCTAAAATTCCCAAGCTACCAATACCCTCGGTACCGAGGCCTAAACCTTCATCCTCTGCACAGACTTTGGTTCAAAGGTAACCAACGACTTTGGAGCAGTCTTCTTTGGCACCTAGGCCCACATCGACCACAGCTCTGACTATTTCTTCACTGGCTCAGACTCGCTTTTCGGCACCAGAAATAGTTGTCCCATATCCGGTCACCCCCCCCCCCCCCTGTACTTCATATTGGTCTTTGAACCTTGCTGCCGAAAGGTGAAATTACTCCTCAGACCAGATATTCCCCCTTGGTGGACCCATTTTTTGGCCAGCAATATAGCCCCTTTTTAGAATGCCCTACCTCACCTACGGGGATGTCCACCCAGTCCACCAAGAGTCTTTCTGAACTTGACGTACTGAGGCTTGTGGATCAGCTTTTGGCGGCCAGAGGAATTTCTACTCCATCAAAACCCTCCCTCCTATTCGGAGCTGATTGTTCTTCTCCAAGAACTCCACAATATTTTCCTCCTTCAAACTCTTTGCAGGTTTTGGAGCATTCGTCACTGGCGTTGACCCCGGTTCCAGCTCCTTCGGTACTGATGGTAGAACTCACCACAGTTCCGAAGACTACCCTTTGGCTTTCGACTCTTCCAGAGACGGGCCATCCTTGGGACTGAGACTGGCCTGTTGGCGCCGAGTACCCTGGTATGGCGTCTCCCGTTTCAAATGTCTGCCATGGTTCTGGTTGCCTTGACAGAGCCGCCTCCTCCCGGGGCTCCCTGCTTGGCAGTGGGATGTTCTTCGTGTTTCACTGTTGCAGTCATTACATTTGGGTAATCCGCTGGCAGGTTGCCCTCAGTCGGAATGATTAACAAAGTCTTGGGTCCTGCGTCGGTTGCTGTCCCTTCTTCCATGACGTCAGGTCGTCAGGGGTATAAAACATGTAGCCAATGCCATTTTATCAGTCTTTCTTGCTGTGCGGTGCCCGAAGCAGAAGCAGTTCGCAAGTGCCGGTCGGCCGACTCCTAAAATTTTCGTTTTCAAGTTTCAGAACCAAAGTCTTCAACTTAAAGCTAAGTACCCCGTTGGGGAAGCTTTTTCTTGCTCCTTACCAATGTCAGTAAAAGTTAATAATTGCATTACTTGTGGAAAGCAAATACCTCATAAAGATTTTAATTTGTACTGTATTCCTTGCCTAGGCCCTGACCACAACATACCTTGCTGTCGGTTTTGTGCTTTTATTTGGTCAGCGCACTATCTGTCGTCTGTATATTTTTGCCTCTTAAGTATTTCGGTTCTCTGTTTAATTATCCAAAAATGTCGTCTGTTAGCATTCAGACTACCGGGATTCCGAAAAAACGCAAAGATAAAGACAGAGACTGTCCGCAGAGGTCCAAAACTACCGACGACGCTTCTCCTAAGCCAGTCGTCAGTTCGCTGGTACTCGGTGAGGTGCTATTTGCAGCTCCTGATATCCGCTACTTCTGATTCACAGGCCACTACTGAGACCCATTCTGAGTCAGGTGTGCCGCAAGATACATTAACTGTGGAACCCGCGGATGTCTCTACCTTGGATGGGTCTGGAGCCGCTGTGCAGGCCTACAGACTTTCATATTAAATCGACACCGCCTTCATTACTAAGGACTAAATCTCGATCCATGTCTAAAAAACTGACGCCCAGGCCGCATGCTCAGGCCCCTATGCCTAAATAAATGATAAAAATGGCTGAAGATCTAATTACTCTAATCAGGGGTAGTCAAACCCCCCTCCCCACCCAAGAGGCCCAGGGCTGAGCTTGATTATGAATCTTCTGATCAGGATTCTGTTTCTTCTGACTCTTCTGATGACCTGGATTTGTCCATACCTGCCTATGAGGATCTGATGCAGAGGATTCCATTTCCTCTGCTTCCCCTCCTGAGGATTTTTCTTGTGGGGAAACTTTGCATGCTTTAAGGGAGCATTTCCACTGGGAAAGCCAGGAATTTTCTGATTCAAAGAAGAGGCTTAGGGCTTTCCTTCTTCTATGTCAGCATAGGCCTTTGGCTATACCTTCTGTACTAGACATTGTTGATGTGTTCTTGGAATCCATTTTTGCCCCTGATTCCCTGCCTCTGGCTCCTAGTAAACCTGACAGATACTACAGAGTTCCTGAGTCCCACAAGTTTATTTTCAAAAATCCTGTTGCAGGTCCAGAAACTATTTCTCAGGGGCCCAAGGGCATTAAAGCTTCTACTGCTAAAAGTCCTACCTGTTCTGATAGAGATTCCAGGGTGCTGGATAGATGGGGTAAAAAGGTTTATACTTCTGCTCCCTTGGCAATCAGAGCTTTAAACTGCCAATTTCATATGTTAAAATATCAACAGCATATTATTGGACTGCTTAAACAGAAAACAATGTTGATTCCTGACTGTGTGGAAAATAAAGATTTACAGGATTTTAATGCATTCTGCTGAACAGGTTGGAAAACATACTTTGCATTAAGGCTACTGCTGCCAAAAGCCCTACCCCCTCTGACGGAGATTCCAGGGCCTTGGACAGATTGGGTAAGAAGGTATACACTTCTGCTACTTTGTCCATTAGGGCCTTAAATTGCCAGTTTCATATGTTAAAGTATCAGCAGCATATTTTGGGACTGCTTAAACAGAAAATGATGTTGATTCCTGACTGTGTGGAAAATAAAGATTTTCAGGATTTAATGCATTCTGCTGAACAAGTTGGAAAACATACTTTGCAGTGTAGTTTTTGATTCTTTAGAGGCCTCTTGCAAGGCTGTTGTTACTGGGTCTGTGCTTAGAAGGCATGTTTGGCTTAAGGAGCAATCTTTGCCTGATAATGTTAAAGCTAAACTGTTGGATGCTCCTTTAAATCAGGATAACCGGTTTGGCAATAAGGCTGAAGAAGTTTTTAAAAAGATGGACGATAAAGCTAAATCTATGCAAACTGTTAAAGATTTTTTTACAAGTGCAACCTCCAAGATTTAGTAGGCACTGGCCTACTAAGAATTGGTCCTTTCCAGTCCCTTCCAGGTCCTCTCAAGCCAAACCCAGACACAGCAAAACCCCCAAGTTTCAGTCCCAGGGGACTCTCGGAACTAAACAGTGGGGGGGGGGGGGCTCCACTTCCAAATCTGAAAATAACAAGACACCCCCCTATGGTAAACAGTCTCAATGATTTCCTTTTAAAATTCCCAAGCACTTCTCTTTTGACCGCCCCTTTGGGGGGGAAAGTTTGCTCTTCTTGCAAAGAACTGGGAACTCATAACCCAGGACAAATGGGTTTTAAATATAGTTTCCCAGGGATACAGATTTAATTTCCACACGTTGCCAACACCAAACGGGTGGCCAGACCTGCCTTCAAACCATTGGGCAGAGACTCAAAAACGAGTACTTTCCCTCTTAAACATGGGGGCTATTCAACTGGTACCAGAAGCAGAAAAGGGACAAGGTTTCTACTCGAGGCTTTTTCTGGTACCCAGAAAAGACAAAGCATGGCGTCCAATCCTGGACCTGTCTACTCTAAACACCTTTCTGGAGGTTCCAAAATTCAAGATGCTGACTCTCTTCACCAGTTACTTCCTATGCTAGGCAAAGACGCCTGGTTGGCAACTCTATATTTAAAAGAAGCATACCTGCATATCCCAATCAGGGAATATTGCCGAAGATACCTACGCTTCAAAGCAGGCTACTTGCATTATCAGTTATCTGCACTGTCCTTTGGCTTAAATACTGCTCCCAGGGTGTTCACAAAGTGCCTGGCTCCAGTTGTTGCATTTTGCAGGCAAAGAAATATTTAAATATATCCATACCTGGATGCTTGTCTAATTCAGGCAAAAAACCAGGGCATACTTTTAAATCTGGCGTTTGTAAAAAGGGTTCTCATTTGTCTGGGGTACACCATAAATGGGAAATCACAACTGGTACCCTGCCTCATTACATTCCTGGGTGCAAGCTTGACTACAACTGCCCAGAAGGCTTTCCTCATGCCAGAAAAACAAATTCATTTGGTAACTTACTTCAAACAAGTGGCCACAAAAAAACCTGCTGTCTGCAAGACAAATACTGCAAGCCTTGGGGTTCATGGCCTCCTGCATTCTTCTAATTCCATATGCAAGACTGCATATGAGGAAACTACAGTGGTATCTAAAAAGTCTATGGAGTCAACATTGTCACAGCTTGGAAACAACGATTCCTATCATACCTTGCCTACGCCTGGAGTTCCTATGGTGGGCAGAGGCCTGCCACCAAAACAAGGGACTACCATTCATACTACCCCCTGCCCCCCAAACCCTAACTACAGATGCATCAGACTATGCATGGGGGGCTCACCTGGCAGGGAAGTGCATTCAGGGCAAATGGAACCCAAATCAAATGCACCTACATATCAATCAAAAAGAAATGTTAGCTGTACAGAATGCTCTGACAGCCTTCAAGGACTACATTCTTCCAGGACAACTAATGGTAAAGACAGACAACACCATGGTTATGTGGTACATAAACAAGCAGTGGGTTACACATTCCTACCCCCTCTGCAGACTAGCCATGGCATTGTGGAACACAGCCTTGAGCTACCAAGTGCATTTACAAGCTCAATTCCTGCCAGGAAAGTTGAATACACTGGCAGATGGACTAAGCAGAAACCTCATGGACCCACATGAGTGGAAACTGGAACCACAGATTTTCAACATGTTGACAAACGAATGGGGAAGCCCAGACATCTATTTGCCTCCCCCCAGAACTACCAATTGGACAAGTTTTGCACAAGGACTCCCCACAAACAAGCCTGGAAAGTGGATGCTCTGTCCTTCAGCTGGAAAAACCTATCAGTCTGTGCCCCCCCTGCCTCTGCTCTCCAAAGTTCTACTAAAGGTCAAACAGGACAAACCAAGGATGATTTTGATTGCTCCAGACTCGCCGTGCCAACACTGGTACCCCCTCCTGTGCAGTGTGTCGCAGTTATCTCCATGGTGCCTGCCTCAGACCCCATCCTTGCTGTCTCAGCAGGAGAGCCAAATTCTGCACCCTCAGCTTCCAACATTGAATCTTGCAGCCTGGCTAATAACTTAATTTCACCCTTATCCGTCAGCAAACCGGTTATGGATGTCATCTTGGAGGCAAGGAGACCTAGTACTAGAAAGTCTTATGCTGACAAATGGAAAACATTCTGTGCCTGGAACCAATCCTTAGGGATGAGCACAGCAGCACCCAATTTACCTCAGATTTTGCAATACTTAACTGAGATGCTTCACAAGGGCCTGTCCTTCTCCTCCATTAAAATTCACGCCTCAGCTATTTTTGCTCATTATAACACAGAACCCTCCCCTCTTCTCTCGTCCTCTGCTCAAGCAGTATCTCTGAGGGGCAAGAAACTTGAGACCACCCAGGAGAGCTCCAATCCCTGCCTGGGACCTTAACTTTGTTTTGGAGAAACTCACTCTTCCTCCTTTCGCGCAAGCTTATACTGCAGATTTAAAATTTATTTCTTGGAAAACCGCCTTCCTTTTAGCAATTACTTCAGCTAGAAGGATATCTGAATTACAGGCCCTTATGGCAGTGGAGCCTTTCATCATCTTTCATGCGGACAAGATATCTCTGAGGACCAATCCATCCTTTATGCCCAAGCTGGTTTCCATTATGGCCCTTAATCAGTCCATTCAATTGTCAACCTTCTTTCCCAATCCCCAGAACAAAGGGGAACAGATTCTGCATTCCTTGGATGTGCACAGACAACTTGCATTCTACTTGGACAGGACTAAACCTTGAAGAAAATCTGAACTGCTGGTAGCATTTGCTGCAGGGGCAGAGGGGAAGGCTATTTCAGAACAAACCATTTCTAAATGGATAAGCCATTGCATTCATTTCTGCTATAAGCACCATGGAAAACCTTTCCCCCCCAGGGGATTAGATCAAACTCCACCAGGGCTGCATCTACTGTATTGTACTGCTCTGTACATACTTTCACCAAGCATTATCATTTAACAGCTTTCTCTAAATCCAGAGCTGGCTTTGCCACTGCTGTCTTGCAGGGCCTTATAGCTGGCCCTAATGCTGTATAAACTCCTCCTCCCAACCATAGCTTTGGGAATCTACCTAAATGCTATGATTGCAACAGTGAAACTCGAAGAACATAGTACAGTTGTGTACACTTACCATAAATGTAGATGTTCGAGTGTATTCACTGTTGCAGTCCTGGTTACCCTCTCTCCAGCCCCCTGACTTCTGTTGTCTATACCTCTATTCTTGTTTACTATGCTTAAAGCTTTCTGGTGTATTTGCGTTTTGTTGGAGGTGTAACCTTGTATATAATTGCTTCCCATTATGGGGGCACCTGACATCTGGGGCAAGAAAAACTGATAAAATGGCATCGGCTGCATGTTTTATTCCCCTGATGACCTGAGGATATGGAAGAAGGGACTGCAACCGACGCAGGACCCAAAACTTTGTTAATCAGGCCGACTGAGGCAACCTGCCTGCAGATTACCCAAATGTAATGATTGCAACAGTGAATACACTCTAACATCTACATTTATGATAAGTGTTCACAACTGTACTTGCTTCAAAGTGGGGTGTGACCCCGGTCCAGAGTTTGTCCTTCTCTGTTTGGGCTCCCACCCCACTTTGGGAGGACCTGCTTTCCAGGTGATGGAGAGGGCATTACCCTCTGCAGGTTCTCAGTCCCCCCAGCGTCTGAGATCCGCCTTCTCCCTTCCTCTGAGCCACAGCTGACGCAGCCCTCTACTCATGGATGCCAGGCTCGGAAGCCTCAAGACACCCTTCAACAAGGTTTCCCCTCTGCAGGATCTTCCTGTGATGCTCCTCTCGAGGAGGTTCCTTGCAAGAGATCGTGCAAGAGGAAGCACATTGAATCTCCAGAGGAATCTTTTGACCAAAGATATGGACTTACAATGAAGGGGAAGGGTCCCCATGGTCACCACATGACAATGTCTCCTTTGGAGACATCTTTGAAATCCTGAAGCAGCGGGGTAATTGGAAGTCCACCACCCCCTCCTCTGAGGAGTCTGTGGTCTTGCAGGCTTTCCTGGCCTAGCCCTGTACCTACTGGGTGATCCCGCCTGCTAACCAACTCATTGTGCAGCTCACATAGAAGAGTCCTGATTCATTGAGCCTGTCCTCTGGAGGCCAGACAAAATTCTTTACCCTTCAGAAAGCAACCCACACTGGTCCAAGGGCCTTTTGGTAGATGCTGTGGTTGTGGCCGCGCCCACAAAAAAAGAGCTAGCCAAGAAGAGTTCTACTGTCTATTCCCCAGACAGGGAGTCTTGGGTGATAGCAAGACCTGGGAAGTGGTTGTTTTCTTCAGCGACGTTTCCCATCCGGTGTCTGAATTATCTGGCACATTTTACTTGGCTTCAGAGAGACCTGATTTCAGAACTCTGAGAAACGCTGGCAGGAGCAGTGTCGGATGACGTACAGGACAAAGTTGCCTCACAGCTTGTGACCCTGGAGTCCGTCTTTAGGTTTCCCATTCTACCGAAGGTGTGGCTAGGGCAGCGGGCGCTGCCGTTACCAGACTTCACGCCTGGATGTGCCTGTGACTTTGTGGATCCTTTTAAGTCTTCCTTCATAAATGCCCCCATAGAAGCCTCCTCTCTTTTTGGTCCAAAGGTAAAAGACACTTTAGCCAGGTGTGAAAGGAGCAGCAAGATCTTGTCTGCTGTGGACGTACATTTTTCCACACTTCAACGATCCTATTCCAGGAATCAGTGGAGCGGAAAAATGTGATACAGAAAATCCCAAGGTCCTTTCCTTGACACACGTATTGAGTTTCCCCCAGGGGTAGAGGGGGGAACTTGGCTGGAAAATGCTTTTTCAAGGGCAGAGGAGGTCTGCGTAACCAGGGTTCCAGAGATTTTTTTCTCAGGATAGAGCCTTATCAGCGCTCCTGAAGAGCGGTCCGATTGCTTGCCTCTGGAAGCAGTTGGGGGGGGGGGATCTTTTTTTTTCTGCACCACTTCGCCTGGCAAAAAAGAACCACAGGTTCTTGGGTGCAGATGATCATCACCGGAGGTTCACATCCCCTTAAATATTTTCCCCAAGGGCTTTGAGGTGCATTCCCGATATTCCACCCAGTCAAAGGGAATCAGCAGGCTAGAGATTCAAAAGCTGCTTCAAAAAAGAGTCATCCAAACAGTCCCTTCATACCAAATAGAATCCGGATTTTACTCAAAGTTCTTTAGTGCCAAAGAAAACAGGGGACTGGAGGCCAGTTCTGGACCTCAGCATCCTAAACAAATTTGTCAAGCAAATGAAATTCTGAATGGTCACGGTGCAGTCTAGTCTCCTATTTCTGGGCAAAGACGATTGGATGTGCTCTATAGATCTTTAGGACGCGTATTACCACATGGACAAAATGGAGAAGTGCTCCAGAAGATTTCTCCACTTCCAGCTGGGAGCCAATCGCTACCAATTTCGAGCACTGCCATTTGGCCTCTTTACAGCTCCCAGAGTGTTCACCAAATGCATGGCAGTAGTAACAGCTCACTTGAGACTGCAAGGATTCAGTGTTTCCATATCTAGACAATTGGCTTCTCACTGCTCCAACCAGGTATCTACTAATCTTAGCAACCCATTATACCCTTATACTTTACATCTCTTGGAACACCTAGGTTTAACAGTAAACAAAGACAAATGCGAGCTAATTCCAACTCTAAGACTGGAGTTTATCAGGGCAGAGTTCAATACCCAATCTTGTCTGGTCTGTCTCCCTCCTCACAGGATGCAGTGACTCAGATCACAGCTCCGAGTGATAGTCAGGACAAAGTACCGGCACGGGCAGTCCTTCAACTAATAGGGTCTATGGCTGCATCTATAACAATGGTCCCATTAGCAAGACTGCACATGAGACTTCTTCGGTGGCTTTTGTTGATACAATAGTCCCCCTTGAATCTCCCCTTGTCTTTTCAGATCAGGATAACAAATTGTTGAAAGCAGAGCTTAATTTGGTGGATGAAGCCAGAAGAGAACCTATAGAGTTGACCTTTCTCCTCTGCTCAGCCCAAAGCCATAGTGACCACGGACGTTTCCCTGATTGGGTGGGAGGGCACTAACAGGGAACGACTGTCCAAGACACTTTCATCCACAGAGGCCAATCTGCATATCAGTGTTCTAGAACAGTGGGTGGTGCTTCTAGGATTGCAAGCATTTCAGTCTGTTCTCCCTTTAGGAACAATTGCAATCTAGTCCGACAACATGTCAGTAGTCTGGTATATCAACAAACAAGGTGGAACCAAGTCCTACCCTTTGTGTTGAGAGGCCATGAGAAATTGGCAGTGGGCGATAGCTTCCAACCACTTTCTGATAGCAATGCACATTCCCAGGGATTCCATGGTAATTGCAGACAAACTGAGCAGATGCATCCTCCTGCCTCGAGTGGTCTTTCAATCCTGTCATAGCGAAGAAGATTTTTGATTGCTGGGGCCAACCTTGCTATGACCTATTTGTGTCCCTCAAGAATCACAAATGCAGCAGCTACTTTTCCCTAATTTCCCTGAAAGGGGAGTCCCCGATTGAAACTGCTGTACATGATTGGCCCACTGATTCCACAATTCTTGATGAAAGCTCTACGGTTGAAAAGCAAAATAATCCTAATTGCACCTTACTGGCCTCTACAATTTTGGTTTCCCTTCCTTTGGCCTTGTTTGCTACAGCTTCCTTGGGTTCTGGATCCAACGCCAGAACTACTATCACATCCACAGAGACTGACATATCCAAGTTTATCGAACCTCAAGCTGACAGCTTGGTTCCTCCACTTCCAATGATTGCCAGGCAGAACAACCTGTCCTCCTCTGTTCATCACATTCTTCTGGTTCTAATAAACCAGAAAACTTTATCTCAGCAAATGGAAGAGATTCATTAGTTGGTCTTGAGTTAAAGAAATAAATCCCTTTTCAACACCACTATCCATGGTTTTAGATTATCTATCCAGCCTCCTTGACTCAGGAGCTTCAGCTTCTTCCATTCGAGTAAACTTGGCTCCAATTTCCAACTTCCACAATGGCTTCGAAGGTTCATCCCTAATTTCTCACTGGCTCTAATTCCTTTTTGAAGGGAGTTTTACATATCAGACCCCCCCTTCAAACAATCGATTGAGCCATGGAATTTGACTTTGGTCCTGCAAACCTTAACTTGCCCTCTCTTTCAATCTGCAGCCAATTGTGACTTCAAATATTTATCCTGGAAAACCCTATTCTTGGTGGCCATTACTTCAGCTAGAAGAATTTCTGACTTACAAGCCTTTTCTGTAAAGCGCCCGTTTGATCTTGCATAAGGACAGAGTATCACTCCAGACCAATCCCTCATTTTTACCTAAGGTTATCTTTGATTTGACTATTAACCAAACAATTAATCTACCAGTCTTCTTTCTGAATTTCTCCAATAAAGGAGAATATTCCTTGCATTTGCTTGATGTTCACAGACAACTGCTGTGTTTTTACCTAGACAGAACTAAAACAAGTCTGACCAATTATTTATAGCATACTCAGGCCCAAAATTGGGAAAGCCAGTGTCCAGAGTTGCTATATCTAAATGGTTGAGTGATTGCATTACCTTTATTTATCAATGTAACAAGGTAGCTTTACCTTCAAAGATCAAAGCACATTCCACAAGATCACTTGCGACTTCTGTTGTTTTCCATGCAAGGGCTTCCATGGATGGCAATTGTGCAGCAGCAACATGGGTTTTTCCTCATACCTTTATCACTCATTACAAATTGGATATGGTCTCCAGGGGGAGAGCCTCCTTTGGTTCAGTGGTACTCAGGAATATTGTTCCATAGGCCACGCAGGAAACAAGGTAGCTAGGGGCTCTGTCCCATCAGTAAGGAATGAATGAAGATCAGCAACACAGATGGAACATTATGGTAAGAACATAACTTATTTTTTAGCTATTAATATCCGAAAGCCATCATCTCTGGTAACCCTATTCTACCATGTTCTCATCATTCACACTGTATGTTGCCTGTCTTACAACAAATCTCTACACATACTCCTTTACTTTTGTTTTCTACCAGTACACCTCCACTACTGCAAAATTAAACAGTACAGTGCTAACCTCTTAAGCTCTCTAGCCATCAACTACCTACTTCTTCACAGCACACCTGTCAGCATTCGTCTCCACAACACAAGATAATAATGTGATACATATAACTTTGCTTTTCCTGTTATTAAGAAATCCTCTTCCACGTCTGCTTACTGTAAACCTTCATTCAGTCTCTGTTATCCCTATCTTTATAAAAGCCCATGGCACTGAATTTCACCTTTATTGCCAAAGCTAATCTACACTGTTTCCACTGTTAATAAAACTGCTATCCAATCTACCAGCATTTCTCGGTCACGTCATTGCATAATCCCAGTGACTTACTACTACATTCTTTCACCCTAAACCTCAGTTCCTTAAATCTCTCTACATATTTACTGCCATAATTTTCATGTTCTTAGTAAAGTAGTAATATTGAACTCGGTCCCGGCCTTCCTGTCACAAGCACCCTGGCGTACCAACCTCTTTCACACTTAACCACATGCTCCTTTGTAAATGCCATGAATGTTAAAAATAAATTTGACCAAGTGATTACCCTTTTGACTTGCCACAAGTCTGCTATAATTGTCACAGAATTCTGGCTTAAGAATGACTTTCCAACTTTTCACATTCTCCTGCCATACAGCTAATTGCATGGCCCTAGAACAGGACAATAACCTTTTTTTTTTTTTTTGGTGGGGGGGGGGGCGTAGAAGACTATCCTCTGCGCTAAAATCATAGCATAAGCTAGTTTGCCCACCAACTCAGATCTAATCTTATTACTTCTAAAATTCTGCTCTACTAATAAGCCTCTACACCTACTAGTGCCTGTATACTTCCCATCCTTTGCCTCCCTGTCCAGATTAAAGATCTCTCAAATAATTGTAACTGCTAGCCCCCCAAAATACAATCTTTTCATTCTAAGGGACTTCATTTTCATTTTTTGAGGTTCCCATGCCAGTGAAATGGCAGAATTTTTGGTTGACCTAAACCTTATGCAACTAACCTCCTGAACCTGCATGACCTAATGCTCACTTAGTCCAAGCACTACTTTCTAGACTTGGTGTTCTTCGTAAGGATCATTCCTGCAATAGCCTAAGCTATATGGAGTTGTACCCTGTACAGGAAGCAACAGCCAACCATCTTTCAGGGCACCTTCTGTGTATCCATATCATTGTCTCGTGCTGAGCTTACTAAAAGTCAGGTTTTGCTGCCAAGCTCTTCATAGCTTTCTTGCCCCCGAAGGTGGCACTCCTGTGTGGGCATCAGCAGTCAGCTAGTGCAGTTCCGTTGCTATGCTGATTAGCTCACTTTGAGGAAACAATCTTTTTACTTTTTATGACTGAAAACATACTATCTGAAGTAGTTAACTTAATTTGATCAGCAACCTGTGGGTTTCGGATCCGAGCCGGCAGCATACCAAGCAAAAGATCCGAGCTCCAAGCTCCTTCCCCCACCCATACTACACTGCAACCTCCTTCCAATCCTCCGATCTTGTTTGCCGCACCTTTGTCCTCACGGGATTTTTGAGCTCCAGGCAAGTTTGTCAGGGTTTTAAAATTTTTTGGTCCGTGTGTGCCCCTTTGATATTTTTTATTGGTAATTATTAGTTTATCTCTCACTACGGGTTCCCTTCCTCGCTAGATATTTGTGTTTTGTAGTTTTGAAAGTTGTTAACCTTCTGTCAGTGTAGGCCTCCCCCTTCCCGCCCGTAGAGTGTGTGTGTGTCCCTTTACTATGTCGGAAAGTCAGAAAGTGACTTTCTCTAAGTGCACAGAGTGTGGCCACAAGCTGTCTCCAGCTGATGGTCACACTCTGTGTGTAGTTTGCTTGGGGGTGCCTCATTTTCATCCGGCTGCAAAATCTGTGCGGCCTTCAACCCCTGAGCCCTGCGGGATCGCAGGAACAAGTTAATTCTGGTGGGTTTTCTACCTGCGGAATCAACTTCTGCCTCTTCTGCTTCCACAGCTTCTTCACCGGCCATGGCTGTGGCTGTCCAGCCTTCCGGCCCTCATCTCCTGTCCGGGACTCACCCTCCCACCTTCCCACAGGGAGAGAGAGAGGCCAAGAAAGAGAAAATGAAAGAAAAACACAGGGAGAGAGAGAGACATTCAGAAAGGCCGCAAGCGGGAGGCCGAGTTAGATCCGACAGCCCCTCCTGCTAAGGTGATTTTGTCTCATGTTAAAGTTACCAGGCCATCCTGTCCTCGGCTACGTTCACCATGTTTTTCTCCAGAGCCGGAGGAGGCTAGACCTCCCTCGAGGTCGTCTTCACGTCGGCTCTCCCGACTGGTGTCTGTGGCGTCCCCTAGATCGACTCAGAGCATCTCTGAAGCAGACATAGATCGGATGATGCGAAGATTTCTACAAACTCAACTGCAGATGGGGGTGTTGTTGGCTCCCCCCCCCCCTCCGGTGCAGGGAGTTCGACTCCGGTTTTTGCCCCATAGCTCCTTTTCTGATCCACCATCCGATCTGAGTCTATGGATCCGAGGAGCCCCGGAGTCGGGGTCAGTGCCGATGGTACCTTCGGCCTCTATGCCGGCCAAGCCGTCTGTCGGATCCGCTTTCAGACCCGAGCTCTCGAAGCTGAGAGTTTGGCATCGGATCCGAGGGGATGAGTGTGTCATCGGCTCCGTTGTGGTCGGGGCATACTGTCCCTTTGGTTCTGGCCATTCCAACTTCTGCTCCGATCCCTTCATTGGATCAGAGGGTCGCGGCTACCTCATCACCAATTTCAGGGAAGCCAGTTCTCCCTCAGCGTTCGTTGTGGAGAGGGTTCTCTCTGAAGGATCGAAACCCCTCACTCTCTTTCCTTGGGGTCCATCCCTGTGCCCTCGCAGTTGGGCTTGTCTTCCGTCTTCCAGTCCCCCTAGGGTCAGCTTGTGTCTATTGCACTCCAGCCAGTTCACCTGGAGGAACACAAAAGCATTTGTGTGCCCTCCCCGAAGAGTCCACCCGAGGAGGTCCCTCACAAACGTCAGTGTAAAAGGAGGCACTTGGACTCCCCCGAGTCCCTCACTGAGGATACCGACTTGGAGGAAGGGGAAGGTTCCCCCAAATCACCCCCGAAGATGTCTCCTTTGGAGACATTATGGAAATCCATCGCCAGAGAGGGGGGTGGTCCGACCAAAAACCTTCCTCTGACGAGTCGGTATTCCTGGAGGCGTTCGACACAGGCCCGTCTATCTCTTGGGTGTCCCCTACCCCCCCCAGCCGACCCTCTGGTGGACCTTATCACCACCAGAGCTTGGAAGGAGCCGGACACTGTGGAGCTAATACCCAAAAGGCCCAACAAAATATTTAGCCCCCTGTCAGACCTTCTTGGAGCAAAGGTTGCCCAGTCGATGCCATGGTGGTGGCGGGGGCCACAGAAAAGGAACTCACCCAGGAAAGTTCCTCGGTCCAACCCCCAGACAAAGGAGTCCAGGGTGATGGACCATCTTGGAAAGCGGACTTTTGCTTCAGCTACCTTTACTATAAGGGCGCTGAATTACTTGGCCCATGTAATTCGACTGCAGCAGGACCTTGTGAAAGAGTACGCAGAGTCTCCCCCGGAGTCCATGTTGGCCGAGGATAAACAGACCTTCTCGGCTCGTATGGCCACACTCAAGTCTGTGTCCAATACGTCCATGCGTTTACTCTCTCATGCCACCAAGGGAGCCGCTTGGGCTAGCGGGTCTGGCATCGCCTTAAGGCGGCATGTTTGGCTCTGTCTTTGCGATTTCTCGGAACCCTTCAAGGCGTCCTTCGCTAACGCACCCTTTGGTGGTTTGAACCTGTTCGGGAAGACTATCAGCAATACACTTGTCCAGAGCGAGAAAGATGGGAAAACGCTGTCAGCCATCGGGATCCGCTTCTCTAACCCTCAAAGGTCCTTTTCCTGGAACCAGCGAGGGCAAAAGAAGCTGTGGTTCAGGAAAAGTCAGCAGTCCCGGAACGCTCAGGACTCCTTCTCCCCCAGAGGCAGAGGGGGACAAGGTAGACGCCAGCCCAGAGGCAGGGGGGGGGGGCAAAGAACTTCGGGTCACGGGAACCTTTTTCAGATTGACCTGCGCAGCAAGCCTGAGGGGTTGCCTGACTGCTCCTCTCTGGAGGCAGTCGGGGGGGAGGGGTGTTTTTCGATGCACCTAGCCCAATGGGAGTCCATCACGACAGATTGCTGGGTGCTTCGAATAATATCCAGAGACTATTCTACTCCCTTCACAAACAAGCCCCCTTACACAAGGCGCCTCCCGGACGTCCCACCTGCTCAGAGGGAGGCCGCAGCTTTGGAAATACAAAAGCTGCTAGAAAAAAAGAGCCATCCAGCAGGTGCCCCCAGACCAGTCCGGATCAGGCATCTATTCCAGGTTCTTTTTGGTGCCAAAAAAGATGGGGTAACCTAAGGCTGATTCTCGACCTATCAGCAATGAAACCTGTTTGTTGCTAAGGAAATGTTCCGGATGGTCACGCTTCAATCCATCCTGCCCTTCCTGCAGGAGGAAGACTGGCTGTGTTCGATAGACCTCAAGGATGCGTACTACAATATCCTGATGGACAGGCGATCCAGGACGTTCCTCCGCTTTTGGCTAGGGGCCAGTCATTTTCAATTCAGGGTCCTACCGTTCAGTCTCACCACAGCCCCCAGGGTGTTCACCAAGGTCATGGCAGTTGTAGCGGCCCACCTGAGACTTCAGGGCATTCAGGTCTTCCCATACCTGAACGACTGGCTCCTCACCACCCCTACCAGGCATCTACTCTTACTAGCCAGAGATTTCTTTCTCCGGATATCACCTCGGCTGGGGATTACCATAAATCTCAGGAAGTCTTCCTTTTAACCTGTTCAAGTGTTGGACTTTATAGGGGTGCGAATAGATTCTCTTCAGGCCAGGGCATTCTTAACCCCAGACAAGACTACACAGCCTCGCACTTCGTGTTAGCGCTTTTGCAGTCCCCTGCACCCCCTGCAAAATTAGTCCTGAGAGCCTTAGGGTCCATGGCAGCAGCTATCAACTTGATCCATTGTGCTCGTCTGCATATGAGAATTCTACAGTGGATGTTGCAAGTTCAGTGGTTGATACTTCATCAACCTCTAGATTTTCCGATCCCTCTGAGCAGTTTGTGCAGAAATTCTCACATGGTGGCTCAGATCCTGGAATTTACAGGAGGGACATCCTTTTATTGCACCCCAACCCCAAGCCACGGTGACCATGGACGCCTCCTGCCTGGGGGGGGGGGCACTGTTCGGGCAGGACTGTTCAAGGCACGTGAACGCAAAGCAAGACCGTTCTGCATATAAATGCTCTAGAGATGAGAGCGGTCCTTTTAGTGTTGCAGGCCTTTCATGCTGATCTTCCTCTGGGAACTATTGCGATCCAGTCAGACAGTATGTCAGTGGTCTGGTATATCAACAAACAGGGGGGAACCAAGTCTTATCCTCTTTGTCGAGAAGCCATGAGAGTCTGGGAATGGGCGATCTCCACCAACCGCTTTCTGATAGCAATGCACATTCCGGGTCGTTCCAACATCTTGGCAGAGAAATTGAGCAGAACTATCCTTTCTCCCTACGAGTGGTCTCCTGAACCCTTGTGTAGCGGATCAGATCTTCCTCATGTGGGGTCAGCCTTGCTGCAATCTCTTTGCATCTTCATCCACTGCGAAGTACAGTGAGTTTTTTGCTCTAATCCCCCCTGACAGGGGAAGCCCCCATAGACGCTCTTGTTTATGCTTGGCCACCGGACTTCTTTATATGTTTCCCCCCGCTCAAACTTCTTGCAGAAAGCTCGCCGGTTGGGGAGCAGAATGATCCTCATAGCCCCATTCTGGCCTCGTCAAGTCTGGTTCCCCTGCCTATGGTCTCATCTCATAGCTCCATCTTGGATCCCATTCCGGATCTGATTAGTTATCCCTCGGGAATGCTTCCTCCGAATCTGGATAGCCTGAAGCTCACAGCTTGGCTGCTCCAGTTCCACTAGTTGCTAGGACTCCTGGCATCTCTTACCCTGTTAAATCTATCTTGGTTGCAGCACATAAATCCTCTATCAGGAAATTTTTACTGTAGCAAATGGAGATGTTTCTCCATTTGGCCTTCACAGAGAAATCTAGATTCTTTTACTGCCCCAATCCCAGTGGTATTAGACTTTTCGTCTCATATCTTCCAGCAAGGAGCCAGCTCTTCCACAGTGAAAGTCTAGCTGGCGGCTATTTCTCATTTCCATGTAGGGGACAATTTAGGCTCTCTCGCTGCTGCCAGAATTTGTAAGACCTTTTTGAAAGGCACTTTTCTTCTGAGACCTCCTATTAAGAATCCATCCTCGCCGTGGGATCTGACTGCGGTTCTTCAGGCCTTAGCTGCACCTCCTTTTGAGCCCTCGGCATCAGTTGACTTAGAATTCTTGTAATTGAAAACTGCTTTTCTGGTAGCTATAACCTCAGCCAGCAGTGTCAGAGCTTCAGGCTCTTTTTATGAAACTCCCATATCTTGTGTTTCATAAGGACAGGGTGTCTCTCAGGACTAATCTGTCTTTTCTCCTTAAAGTTGCTTCCGAGACCAACATTAATCAATCTATTAATTTGCCTGTGTTTTTCCCTAATTTTCAGAACTAAGGGGAATACATAACTTAATTTGCTGGATGTTCACAGGCAGTTAAGTTTTTATTTGCACAGGACGGCTGTCTTTCGTAAATCTGATCAACTTTTTGCTTCCTTTGCTAAGCCTTTTATTGGGAAACCAGTTTCAAAGTTGACTCTTGCTAGGTGGATTTCCCTTTGTATCCTACAAGCATATAGAGAGCTTGGTTTACCAGAACCAGTAGGAGTTCATGCTCATTCTACATGTTCTATGGCAACATCTGCAGCATTCTGGTCTAGAGTTTCCTTGGATGACATTTGCTCAGCGGCTACCTGGGTGTCCTCTCACACCTTTATTACTCATAAACTGGATTTGGTGTCTAAAGGAAGGGCTTCATTTGGCTCTGCAATGCTCTGGAATATCCTTCCTTAAGGGCCTCCCAAGATTTCGGGTAGCTGGGGATTCTGTCCCACAGGTTGCTGATCAAATGAAGTTAACTACTTTAGATAAAGAATTTATGTACTCACCATAACGTTCCATCTGAGTAGGTAAACTTCATTTGTCAGCAACCGTCCCTCCCTCCTTCCCCCTTACCTTGGCTATTATTTTGCTGAGCTCGATGTTCGGAGTTCACGAGCTTGAGGTTTGTCCTTGGTTCAGTTGTCTCAGGTTTCAGTTTGTTGGTGTCACGTGTGGAGTGGCAAACTCGATCTGAGGATTGGAAGGAGGTTGCAGTGTAGTATGGGTAGGGGCTAGGAGCTTGAAGCTCGGATCTTTTGCTTGGTATACTGCCGGCTCGGATCCATGTTGGATCCGAAACCCACAGGTTGCTGACAAATTAAGTTTACCTACTCAGATGGAACGTTATGGTGAGTACATTTAGGTAGAAGAAAATATTGTTAATTACCATTACTTGTCTTTTGTACACTTATTAAATAGGAGTGTTACTTTTTCCTTTTGTGGTAATTTACTTTAGAGACTGGGGTAAACTTGTAATAAAGTCCTTTTTACTGAGTTTTAATTGGGGAAAAAGTTACTTGTTATAGCAACTGTTGCTGCCAGGCTTCCCTTGGAATCTAGTACATTTTTCAGCTAAATCATGGCGCAACCAGCCAATTCCTTGGCTCTAGCTTCTTCAAGCCACAAAAAAAAAAAAAAAATTTAAGTAGCCTGAATTCCTCAGGCACAGGTGGGTAATTCTGCTTTGGCAAAAGCTGTTTTTTTGGACCACTTTTTTCTTCTTCCTTGGGTCCCACTGGTGTAGTACATACAGTCACCATAGACTGCAGGTTAGCAATGGTGTCCTTCTGTTCTCATGTTGCTGTATTCTTAACCTTAAGGAGTTGCTACCTGCAGCACCGGATATCCGGCCACTATACCAAAGTCTTGAAAGCAGGGGTACATGCAACATTGCATGTAAGAGCCATAAACTGACACCAGCTATATCTGTGATGTCTGCACGTACCCAATTCAGAACTTTTCTGCCACTGTGTATTTCAGACATCCGATCGCCAGCGCCAGTAATCTGGCATTTGTTTGACTTCAGCAGTACATTTTCGACGATCGTTCCTGGTTGTCTGCATTCAGATAGTACCCTTGTGGGTTTTTTTCTGGTTTCCTTACCTTTTTCAGACGCATGCCATCTAGGAAGGGAAAGTGCACTTGTGGAAGACCAGTTCCACATAAGGACATGCACGATCAGTGTTTATTTTGTTTAGGGGCAGGTCAAGACTACAAATCCTGTAATATTTGCCAATCTTTTGTCCCCACAACCCATAGAAGCCATCTGTCGGCTTTAATTCTCTATTTGGAGAATCAACACCTCTGATGTTTGACGTCCGGTATGGAAGGCGGAGCGGGCACCTCCAGCGAGTCGCCAAAGAAGAAGGCTAAGAAAGTAAAGACAGATGTCCAAGCTGCACCTCCGGTGTCCAGTGAGATTCTCGAGGCGAGTGTTGGGCCAGGATCGCTCTGAACTTCGGGTTTTTTGGTGTTACCGGAAACCAAAATGTAAGCCGATGCAGCAGGTATCCAGAGTATGTAGCTGAAGCTTTACAACCATCAGCTCCTGATGGTGAGGGGGGAACCATGGCTTGTGGTGTCAAGAGGGGCCTTCTGCTACCTTGCCATTCACTCCAGTGTTGGCACCCAGGCCCTACTACTGCTTCTTCTACTTCCTTAAAAAGAAAACAGGAGGAGAAACACAGGGCTAAGGACCCTACTTCAGCTTGGGAGACCTTTTTCCAGTCACTTTTCAAGGCCTTTCAGGTACTCAAGACCTAGATTCACCAGTCAGCCCAACCACTTGTTTCACAGGAAGAATCAGAGGAAGAGTCTTCCTCCTCAGATGAGTCCCTGACCTGTAATTCTCAGATTGAATCCCCTAAGGATTTTGCTACTCTTGAAGAAGAGTCCCTCACTCTTGATTCCCGTGGAGAAGATTTCTCCTTTGGAGATACTATTTCCCTGCTTAGACAGCATTTTAAGTGGGAGGTCTCAGATGTTTCTGAGACCAAGAAGAGATATTTTAAACTCCTGCAGATAGAGCAGTTCTCACCATCTGCAGTTCCGCCTTTACTTCCAACATTCCAGGATGCCTTCTTAGCTGCTTCCCAGAGCCCAGAGTCACAGCCTCCTGCTAACAAGAGACCATACAGATTTTATAAAGTGACTGCAAAGGAGCAGTATCTTTTCAAGAATATGCCAGCAGATCCTGTTGTTGCTGTTGCAGTTTCAGCTGACAAGTCTTCAAGTCAGCTACCTTCATCTTCCCTTTTTCCCGCTGATAAAGACAGTAAATTTATGGACAGGTTGTGGAAGAAGATATATACTTCTTCCACCTTGGCCGTAAGAGGACTTACCAGACTCGTATGACCAACTTTGTTGCGGATTCCCTGACCAAGGCTTCTACTGTTCTGTCCGACATGCCTGACTCACCAGCTAAGGCTCAGCTGAATACCGTTCGGTCCACGGTATCCCAGGTGAGAAGACACTCGAAGTGCAGCTATGATGCTGTTTAGCCTCTTCCAAATTTTCTGCTTCTAGTTCTGTGTTAAGGAGGTTCTCATGGTTGAGACTCCAACCTTTACCTTTGGATGTCCAAGCTAAATTGTTAGATGCCCCTTTGGATAAATCAGCACTCTTTGGAGCTGCCTTTCAGAGTTACTTAAGTCACTGCAGGAAAAAGGGAAAGGCTTACAGAATCTGAAACATTTGTTTTAACCTGTTCCCAGATTCCATAGGAACTACCCCAAGAACCTAGCTTTGTCAGGAGGCAGTCCTCCCATTCCTCTGTTGCTCAGTCCAGGGGAAGAAGACAAACTAGGAAACAATCTGCTGCTAGATCTTCTTCCACCTCGACACCTTCTTCCTTTCGGAGGCAGCCAAACCCAGGTAGAGCTTCTACTCTGTGACTCTGATGTTCTTCGTGTTTCACTGTTGCAGTCCTCACATTTGGGTTATCTGCTTGCAGTAGCCCTCAGTCGGCCTGATTATCAAAGTCTTGGGTCCTGTGTCGGGTGCTGTCTCATCTTCCGTGACGTCAGGTAGTCAGGTGTATAAAGCATGCAGCCGATGCCATTACCCCAGTCTTTCTTGCCGTGCGGTGCCCGAAGCAGAAGCAATTCGCAAGTGCCAGTTGACCGACTCCTGAAATTTTCATTTTCGAGTTTCGGAACCGAAGTCTTCAACTAAAGCTAAATACCCCGTTCGGGAAACTTTTTCTTGCTCTAAACCGATGTTAGTAAAAGTCAATAATTGTATTTCTTGTGGAAACCAAATTAACTTATAAAAATTTTAATTTGTACTGTGTTCTTTGCCTAGGCCCTGACCACGACATACCTCGCTGTCAGATGTTCTTCATGTTTCACTGTTGCTGTCATAACTGTAGGGTGTTCCTGCCGGCAGGCAGCCCGAGGTCGGCCAGAATTCCAAAGTCTGGGTCCGGCGTCGGCTGTACCAGCAAGTACCCTGACGTCAGAACGCAGAGGTATAAAGCTGACCGCCGACGCCATCTTCTCCAGTCTTTCTTGCTGTGCGGTGGAAAGCAGCTCGCAAATCGTTGGTTGGCGCATTTAGGACAACGTGCTTTGATTGTCGTCGGTCCGAAGTTTTCTACTTCTCTTCTCAAGCTAAGTACCCCGTTGGGGAAACTTTTTTCTTGCTCCTCCGATGTCAGAAAAAGTTAATAATTGTATATCGTGTGGGAAACAAATACCTCATAAAGATTTCCACTCTTACTGTCTACCTTGCTTAGGCCCTGACCACGACGTTTCTTGCTGTCGGTTCTGTGCCAGGTTTAATTCTCACACTATCAAGCGTAGGTACGATTGGGCCTTGAATTATTTCGGTAGACGATTCAATTATAGGATGTCGTCGGATACTTTACCGACAACCGGAATTCAAAAGAAACGCAAGGACAAGGATAGGCCTCCGAGGTCCAAACAAGATACTTTGCAGCCGGAGCCAGCTTCGGGTTCGGCAGTCGTCAGTGAGGCGCTTTTGCAGCCCCTGTCGTCCGCCACTTTGGAACCGATGGCCGACACGGACTCCCATGGGGAGCCTTCTAGGCCTAGTATTTTATCTGCTGCAGGACCTTCGGACGTCGCTCCTTCAGATGGGTCCGGAACCGCTGTGCAGGTACCGGCTTCTGAGGGGGTTTTCAGGCCTTCTCATATCACTATTTCTACAAAGACAAAGGCAAAGTCAAAGACTCCTGTTAAACCAAGGATTTCTTCTCAAACTTCCTCGGATACAGCTCCCAAGTCCCTGAAGCAATTACTCCGGATGGCTGAAGATTTACTGACAATGATTAGGGGTTCCTCACCCTCCTCCAGAAAAAAGGCCTAGACAGGATATTCCTTATGATTCATCTGATCAGGCTTCTGTGTCTTCTGTCTCTTCCTCTGACCAGGATTATTCTTTTCCTCCTTACGCGGATTCTGATGCAGAGGACTCTATTCCCTCTGCTTCTCCCCCTGAAGATTTCTCTTTTGGGGAAACCTTACATGAGATGAGGGAGCATTTTCATTGGGAAGGTCAGGATTATTCTGCTTCTAAGAAGAGACTTGGGGAATTTCTCCTTCTCCCTCAACACAGACCTTTGGCTATTCCTCCTGTACTTGATATTGTGGATGATGCTTTTTCTGAAGCTAACCTGAATCCTGATTCCTTGCCGCCTGCTCCTTCTAAGCCTGATAGATTTTACAGAGTACCTGACTCCCATCAATTCTTATTTAAGAACCCTTCTGCTGATCCTGAAACCATTTCTCAGGATTCTAGGGCTGCTAAGGCCGCTTCATCTAAAAACCCTATTCCCTCTGAAAAGGATTCTCGTGCCTTGGACAGGTGGGGCAAAAAGGTTTACACTTCTGCTACTCTTTCTATTAGAGCTTTAAATTGCCAGTTTCACATGTTCAAGTATCAGCAATTTCTTTTGTCTGTTTTAAAGCAAAGGCTCTCTACCTTTCCTGCATGTGCAGAGGACAAGGAATTACAGGATGTATTGCATGCAACTGAACAATTTAGCAAACATAGTTTACATTGTGGTTTTGATGCCTTGGAAGCTTCTTGCAGGGCCGCAGCCTCTGGTACTGTTATCAGGAGACATGCTTGGCTTCGTGAGCAGAATTTACCTGAGCAGGTTAAGGCTAAACTGTTAGATGCCCCTGTTCAGCATGATATTTTATTTGGATCCAAGGCTGAGGAGGTTATTAAAAAGATGGAAGAAAAAGCAAAATCTATGCAGACTGTTAAAGATTTTTTACAAGTTCAGCCTCCTAGATTTTCTAGAAATTGGCCCTCCAAAAATTGGTCCTTTCCCACGTCTGACAGGCCTCAAAGGGGAAGATATAGACGCTCCAGAGGTCGGGCGCAGGCTCAGGCCTCTTACAGGTCAAGACAATGGACTGCTTTTTTACCTAGAAGGGGAGAAGACAGACCTCAATCACAAAAGAAGCAGACCCAATGACTCTCTCCGTTGGGCTACAGGTCCTCCTTGCCTGGAAGCCCCTCTCGGAGGAAAACTTTCTCTTTTCTACCAAAATTGGACTCCTATTACCCAGGACAAATGGGTTTTAGACGTGATTTTAAGAGGCTACAAATTCCACTTTCATACTCTGCCAACGTCTTCGGGTTGGCCGGATCTGCCAAAACATCAATGGTCAGAGGCCTTAATTCAAGTGGACGCTTTATTGGCCATGAGAGCCATAGAACCTGTTCCACTTCCAGAGATGGGAAAAGGTTTTTACTCAAGACTATTTCTGGTCCCAAGGAAACAAAACTCATGGAGACCTATTATGGACCTCTCAGTATTAAATACCTTTCTGGAGATTCCAAAATTCAAGATGCTTACTCTGCAACAACTTCTTCCCATGCTCTCCCAGGATGCTTGGATGGTGACATTGGACTTGAAGGAAGCCTATTTACACATTCCCATCAGACAGGAACACAGAAAATACCTCAGATTCAAGGCAGGTTCGAGACACTTTCAATTCTCTGTACTGCCCTTTGGCTTATCTACTGCGCCGAGTCTTTACCAAGTGTCTGGCTCCAGTAGTAGCCTATTGCAGACTCCAAGGGATTCAAATTTACCCCTATCTGGACGACTGCCTTATTCAGGTGGACAGCAAGGATCTTTTACTTCAACATCTGCAGTTTGTTCAGCGTCTTCTCCTACTTCTGGGATTTTCAGTGAACACAAAAAAGTCACATTTGATCCCCTCTCAACAAATGATCTTTTTGGGAGCTCTTCTAAACACAAGCTTACAAAGGGCCTTCCTTACTCCAGAAAAGCAAGTACAGCTGGCATCAATTTTCAAGACCTTGGCTACTTTAACTCAGCTCACTGCAAGGAAATTCCTGCAGACATTGAGCTACATGGCTTCTTGCATCCTGTTGATCCCAAATGCAAGGCTTCATATGAGAAAACTTCAATGGTACCTAAAGAGTGTATGGTCTCAGCATTACCACAGCCTGGAAACAATGATACCTCTGATTCCCTGCCTCCAAAAAGAGTTCCTCTGGTGGTCCAGGGCTTGTGCTTTAAACGAAGGGAATCCCTTTTGTCTACCTCATCCTGCTCGGATCATAACTACAGATGCCTCGGATTATGCTTGGGGAGCTCATTAACTAAACAATTGCCAACAGGGCTATTGGACAAAGAAGCATCTTCCCTGGCACATCAACTTGAAGGAAATGTTGGCAGTCCAAAATGCTCTTCTAGCCTTCCAGAATCTTTTGCAACCAGGCCATCTTCTGATTCGCACAGACAATACCACAGTCATGTGGTATATAAACAAGCAGGGAGGCTCTCACTCATATACCCCCTTTGCAGACTAGCCATGAGTTTATGGGAGACAGCTCTAAATCTGAATCTGCATCTTCAAGCTCAATTCATTCCAGGAAAACAGAATCTCTTAGCAGACAGCCTAAGCAGAAATCTTTTGGATCCTCACGAATGGAGGCTGGACACCAACTTATTCAGCAGGATTACGGCAGTTTGGGGTTGCCCTCGGATAGATCTGTTTGCATCTCATCTCAATCATCAGCTGCCTCTCTTTTGCACCAGGTCCTTCCACAAAACAGCTTGGAAAGTGGATGCCCTGTCCTTCAGCTGGAGGAATCTTTCTGGATATGCCTTCCCTCCTCTTCCTCTTCTGCCTCTGGTGTTACTGAAAATTAAACAGGACAAACCCAAGATTATCATTTTGATAGCTCCAAATTGACCTCGGCAGATGTTCTTCATCTCACATTGCTGCAGTCCTTACTTATGGGTAGTCCGCTGTCCTCGGTCGGCCCGAATACCAAAGTATTAGGCTGACGTCGGTCATGGGCGCCTAGATCTGACATCAGAGCGTCAGGGTATAAAGGCGCATGACCGACGTCATATCCTCAGTCTTTTTTGCCGCATGGTCCGATGCAGAAGCAGCGTTGCAAGTGCCGTTCGGCGTTCTGAAATTTTTCGATTTCGGAGTTTCAGACCGATACCAAGTTGGGCTAAGTACCCCGTTGGGGAATATTTTTGTTTTTTCTTGCCTCAGTTACTTACCGGATGTCAGAAAAAGTGAATAATTGTATTTCTTGTGGGAAACAGATACCGCATAGAAATTACCACTCGCTTTGTATTCCTTGTTTGGGACCGGAGCACGACGTAGTCGGGTGTCGGTTTTGTGCTAGGTTTAATAAGCGCACTATAAAACGGAGGTTAGATTGCGCTAGGTTAGTCTTTGGCAAGAGGTGTAATTATAATATGCCGTTGGATGTTCCGACGCCTGCTTCTACTAAGAAGCGCAAAGACAAATCTTTAAAGCCCAGGCAGGATGATTCGTCCGTTTCGGACGCCGGACCTTTGGAAGCTACAGCTGAACAGGTGGATACGGCTGAAGTTTCTGTTGAGTCCCAGGGGGAAACTTTGATTTTACAGGATGTGGCCTCTCAGGAGGCAGGTCAGGCTGAAGGGGCCTCTCAGGTTACTATTCTCCCTTCTATGCCTAAGGTGGTTAGGCCTTCTGCTACTGTTTCTAAGGCTCCTTTTAAGGGCAGGTCTGTCTTGCCTTCCTCTGGTGTCAGTTCTGGTTCTTCAGGGTCTGTGCCTAAAAAGCACATGCTTAAAATGGCAGAGGATTTGATTACTTTAATTAGAGGTTCTATGCCCCCTCCTGATAAAAGGCCCAGGATGGAGCCAGAGTTGGAAAGTTTGGAGCAGGCCTCAGATGACTCGGAGTCTTCTGCTGAAGACATTCAAGATTTCCCTCCTTATTCTGATTCTGATGCAGAGGATTCCACTCCTTCTGCTTCTCCTCCAGAGGATTTTTCATTTTCAGAAACTCTGCATTCCATGAGGGAGCATTTTCAGTGGGAGGGACAGGATTACTCTGATTCACGGAAGAGACTTGGGGAGTTCTTGTTTTACCACAGCATAGACCCTTAGCTATACCCCCGGTTTTGGATGTTGTTTCAGATGTTTTTTCGGAAGCTTCCCTTAATCCAGATTCTGTGCCTCCTGCCCCAGTTAAACCGGACAGGTATTACAGGGTGCCTGAGGCTCATAAATATCTGTATAAGAGTCCTAGGGCGGACCCAGAAACTATTAGTCAGGGGCCTAAGGGTGTTAGAGCCTCTGTTGTTAAGAATCCGGTTCCTCTGGATAAGGAAGCTAGAGCTTTGGATAGATGGGGTAAGAAGGTGTATACCTCTTCTACTTTAGCAATGAGAGCTTTGAACTGCCAGTTTCATATGTTGAAGTATCAGAATTTCCTCCTTTCTCAGCTAAGGTCTAAAGTGGATGCTTTGGCAGAGGGCATAGAGTGTAAAGAATTGCAGGATTTAGTGCATGTTTCTGAACAGGTGGGTAAGCACTCTTTGCAGTGTGGTTTTGATGCTTTACAGGCTTCTTCTAGGGTGGCTGCCACTGGTTCAGTTATTCAGAGGCACGCCTGGCTTAAGGATCAGAATTTGTCTGAGCATGTTAAGTCTAGAATTCTGGATGCCCCTTTACAGTCTGAAGTTTTGTTTGGTCCTCCTGTGGAGTCAGTCTTAAAGAAAATGGAAGACAAGGCTAAGTCTATGCAGACTGTTAAAGATTTTTTACAGGTACAACCTCCAAAGTTTAGTAGAAATTGGCCTACTAAGGGGTGGACGTACCCTTCTTCTGATTCTCAGTCTAGGGGTAGATCTAGGCGTGGTAGGGGCAGAGCTCAGAGTACTTTCAGGCCGAGACAATGGAGTTCGCCTGCTCAATCTGCTGGTGAGGGCAGGGGCCAGTCCTTTCGTAAACAGGCCCAATGGCCTACATTTTCAGCTGCCAGATTCTTCTTGCCTGGCAGCTCCTTTGGGAGGAAAGTTGGCTCTTTTCAAGCAAAATTGGCATTTAGTCACCCAGGACAAATGGGTATTGGACATTATAAACCGAGGTTACAAGTTTTATTTCCATACCATGCCTCCTTTCAAAGGCATGCCAGACGTCCCTCCTCGGCAAAGGATAGAGGCTCGCAAACAAATTTCTTTACTTCTTCAAATAGGAGCTATACAGCCAGTTCCTCTGTCAGAAGTGGGCCTAGGATTTTATTCCCGCCTGTTTCTAGTTCCAAAGAAAGGGAACACGTGGAGACCAATTTTGGATTTATCTATCCTCAACACTTACCTGGACATTCCAAAGTTCAAGATGCTGACTTTACAACAACTTTTACCTCTGTTGGGAAAAGATCACTGGATGGTTACTCTGGATCTCAAAGAGGCTTACCTTCATGTTCCTATCAGGCCCAGTTGCAGGAGGTACCTGCGTTTTCGGGCTGGAAATTTACATTATCAGTTCTCTGCATTGCCCTTTGGCTTATCTACTGCGCCTAGAGTGTTCACAAAGGTTCTGGCTCCAGTGATAGCATTTTTCAGACTAAGAGGAATACAGATTTATCCTTATTTGGACGATTGCCTAATTATTGCACAAGAAAAGGACGAACTTCTTCATCATCTACAGTATGTGATGGCAGTGTTAAGATGCCTAGGGTATTCTGTGAATGAAACAAAGTCCAGTCTAGTACCCTCTCAGGACATGTGCTTTCTGGGTGTGAGACTGAATTCAGCTTCCCAGATGGCCTTTTTGACCCCGGACAAACAAAGAAGCCTTTCTCTTTATTTCCATCAAATGTCTCTACGGTCCAGGCTGACTGCAAGGACAGTCCTTCAAGCCTTGGAGTTCATGGCATCTTGTATTCTGGTGCTTCCCAATGCCAAATTGCATATGAGGAAGCTTCAGTGGTATCTCAAAAATGTATGGACACAGCACTGCCAAGATTTGGACACTGTCATTCAGATAATACCTTGCATTCGGAGTTTTTGTGGTGGGCTCAGGAATGTCACCTAAACAAGGGACTCTCTGTGACCCGGCCAGAGGCGAGTCAGATTCTAACGACAGATGCCTCGGACAAGGCTTGGGGAGCACACCTCAATGGAAAATGGGTGCAAAACACGTGACCTGTCAAACTCCAACATTTGCATATCAACTTGAAGGAAATGTTAGCAGTCCAGTTTGCATTGATGGCTTTCAAAGATTTGCTTCACCCAGGGCAGGTGTTGATTCAAACAGACAACACTACTGTCATGTGGTACATCAACAAGCAGGGGGGAACCCATTCTTACCCTCTTTGCAGGCAAGCGATGATTCTGTGGGACACTGCTCTCAATCTACACCTCAATCTTCAGGCAAGGTTTCTACCAGGAGCACAGAACTCCTTAGCAGATGTATTGAGCAGACAAATAGTGGATCCTCATGAGTGGAAATTGGATCCTCATGTATTTCAACAGCTGACAGTGTTATGGGGAACTCCAGACATAGATCTGTTCGCTTCTCCGCTAAATTACCAGTTGCCAAAGTTTTGCACAAAAATGTTTCATCACACAGCTTGGAAGGTGGACGCTCTATCATTCAGTTGGAACAATCTGCATGTATATGCCTTTCCACCTCTGCCTCTTCTTCCCAAGGTACTCTTGAAGGCCAGACAAAACAAGCCAACCATGATTTTGATAGCACCGGATTGGCCTCGACAACACTGGTACCCACTACCCACTACTGAGGAGCTTAGTACGAGAACCTCCATGGCCTCTGCCTTTGATTCCGCACCTTTTGTCACAAGAGGACAGTCACTTCCTCAATGTCAAGATGCTGTCTCTACATCTAACAGCCTGGCATATTCTGTTTTAGACTCTGGAGGGTCTCAGCTTCCACAACAAGTTTTGAATGTTATTTTGGAGGCCAGGAGGCCTAGTACCAGGAAAGTTTACGCTGATAAATGGAGGAGATTTTTTATTTGGAGCAAAGGAAAGGACTTTGATGTCTCCAAACCTGATTTAAGTGTTGCTCTTCAATATCTTACTGAGTTATTGGACAAGGGTTTGTCTTTCTCCTCAATAAAGGTCCATGCTGCAGCCATTTCTGCTCACTGTGATTGTGACCCTCCTTTATTCTCTCATCCTTGGTTTAAGCAATTTCTTAGAGGGGCAAAGAATATAAGACCCCCACGTAGAGCTCCTACTCCTGCTTGGGATCTCAATTTTGTGTTGGAAAAACTTACTCTACAACCTTTTGAGCCTGCAGCTACTGCCGAGTTAAAGTATTTGTCATGGAAAACTGCTTTTTTGTTGGCCATTACCTCTGCAAGAAGGGTTTCTGAATTACAGGCCCTCATGGCAGTGGAGCCTTTCTTGATTTTTCATAAGGATAGGGTATCTTTGCACTAATCCTTCCTTTATGCCTAAGGTGGTTTCTAGTGTGGCCTTAAATCAAACTATTAATTTGCCTACTTTTTATGCAAACCCCAAAATAAAGGGAGAAAATTTTGCATACTTTGGATATTCACAGGCAGTTGCGTTATTATTTGAGCAGAACCAAGGAGTTCAGACAGTCTCAACAATTGTTTGTTTCTTTTGCTTTGGGTTCACAGGGTAAACCTGTTTCAAAACAAACTATTTCTAAATGGATTGGGTTTTGTATTTCTTTCTGTTATTCCCATCATGGTAAGGAGATTCCTGCTGGAATCAGGCCTCATTCCACTAGGGCTACTGCTACTTCTACGGCCTTTCTCAGGGGTAGCTACAAAGACATTTTGGAGGCAGCTACTTGGAGTTCAGTGCATACCTTTTCTAAACATTACCACCTTCCTCTTTATTCTAAGTCTAGGGCTGGATTTGCCACTGCAATTTTACAGGGCATTTTAGCGGCCCCTAATGCTTTATGATTTTACCATCCTCCCTTTCCGTTGCTTTGGGATTCTACCCATAAGTAAGGACTGCAGCAATGTGAGATGAAGAACATAGTACAGTTTTGTACCTACCATAAATGTAGATGTTCAAGATCCACATTGCTGCAGTCCAATACCCTCCCTCCTTCCCTCTGTAGTTAGACTTGGTGCTATGCTTTAGGTGATGGTTGTTGTTGGGCATGTTTTTGGGAGGTATTCTGTTTTGGCTGTGGCCTTTCTGGTTTGGCCTTCTGACATCTGGGGCAAGAAAAGACTGAGGATATGACGTCGGTCATGCGCCTTTATACCCTGACACTCTGATGTCAGATCTAGGCGCCCATGACCGACGTCAGCCTAATACTTTGGTATTCGGGCCGACCGAGGACAGCGGACTACCCATAAGTAAGGACTGCAGCAATGTGGATCTTCGAACATCTACATTTATGGTAGGTACAAAACTGTACTTTTTGGTATCCAACTTTAAGACACCTGTTCCTGGAACCTCCATGAATTCTGCCTCTGTTTCCTTCTCTTCTGTCCCAATATCCGGGTCAGATGCTACACTCTCAAGTCAAGACTCTTTGCCTGGCAGCTTGGCTCTACAAGGGCCTTTGATTCCTTCTGCTTTTCCCAAACAAGTTTTGGATGTTCTCTTAGAAGCTAGGCGCCCTAGCACTAGAAAATCTTATGCTTCTAAATGGAAAAGATTTTGTATTTGGATGCGGGATCGAGGTTCTGATCCTCTTTTGCCTGACATTTCTTCCATTTTACTTTACCTCTCAGACCTTTTGCTTAAAGGCCTCTCCTTTTCTTCCATTAAAATCCATGCTTCTGCTATCTCAGCTCATTACAACACTGATCCCCCCATCTTCTCTCACCAGCTGGTGAGACAATTCTTGAGAGGGGCTAAGAATTTAAGACCTCCCAGAACTCCTCCTGTTCCTGCTTGGGATCTTAATTATGTTTTCGAAAAACTAACTTTACCTCCCTTTGAGCCTGCTGCTGCTTCGGATATCAAGTTGTTATCCTGGAAGACAGCTATTTTATTAGCTTTGACTTCTGCCAGAAGGGTGTCAGAGTAGCAAGCTCTCATGGCTGTGGAACCATACCTTATTTTCCACCAAGACCAAGTTGCCTTGCGGACCAATCCTACATTTATGCCTAAGGTGATTTCTAAAGTGGCTTTAAATCAGACTATTCACCTTTCTACTTTCTTTCCAAATCATCAAAACAAAGGGGAAAGGATTTTACATTCATTGGACGTACACAGACAGCTACGGTTTTACCTGGACAGAACTAAAGATTTCAGAAAATCTGATCAGTTGCTTATTTCTTATGCCTCCAGTTCTCTAGGCAAGGCTATTTCTAAACAAACTATTTCCAAATGGATTGCTCATGGGATAAGGTTTTGTTACTCTCACTTTGGGAAGCAGATTCCAGGTACTGTTAGAAGTCATTCTACTAGAGCAGCTGCCACTTCAGCAGCTTTTCTCAGAGGAGTTCCTACCAAGGACATTTTGGAAGCTGCCACTTGGAGTTCAGTGCATACTTTTTCTAAGCACTATAATCTCCCTTTGTATTCTAAGTCTAGGGCAGGTTTTGTCTCTGCTGTCTTGCAGGGTCTTCTGGCTGCCCCTGCTTCTGCATAACCTCCTCCCTCATCGCAGCTTTGGGATTCCACCCTACAGTTATGACTGCAACAGTGAAACACGAAGAACATAGTACAGTTGTGTACACCTACCATAAATGTAGATGTTCGAGTGTCTTCACTATTGCAGTCGGTGTTTCCCTCCCACCAATCCCCTCTTATTTTTTGCTTGTTCTATCTTCCTCTTCTTTTGTGGTGTATTTGTGTTTCCTTTTTGGACACCTTTTGGTTACTTTGGGGGACTTCTGACATCTGGGGCAAGAAAGGCTGGAGAAGATGGCGTCGGCGGTCAGCTTTATACCTCTGCGTTCTGACGTCAGGGTACTTGCTGGTACAGCCGACGCCGGACCCAGACTTTGGAATTCTGGCCGACCTCTGGTTGCCTGCCGGCAGGAACACCCTACAGTTATAACTGCAACAGTGAAGACACTCGAACATCTACATTTATAGTAGGTGTACACAACTTTACTTTTTGTCCCTTATTTAAACCACAAACTATTCGTTGTCGGTATATTTACACTTCTAAATATTTTGGTACTCTGTTCAATTATCCAGATATGTCTTCGTTAAGCCACCCGACTACCGACATTCTGAAAAAATGCAAAGACAGAGACAGGCCACCTAGGGCCAAAGCTGCTGACGACACTTCTAAGCTAGTCGCCAGTTTGCCGGTACTCAGTGAGGTGCTTTCGCAGCCCCTGATTCCAGTTACTTCAGATTCGCAGGCCTCTACTGAGACCCATTCGGAGACGAGTATGCCGCGAGATGCTTCAACTGTGGAACCTGCAGATGTCTCTACCTTTGATGGGTCCGGAGCCGCTATGCAGGCACCGGCTTTTGAGGGTGCAGTTAGGCCTACTGACTTGCATATTTAAAAAGACGCCATCTTCTTCTTCAAGGCCTAAAACTCGAACCATGCCTAGAAAACCGATGCCCTGACCGCATGGTCAGGCCTGTATGCCTAAAAAACAAATGATAAGAATGGTTGAAGACCTTATTACTTTAATCAAGGGAAGCCAACCTTCCCCCTCTAAGAGACCTAGGACTGAATTTGCTTATGATACGTCTGACCAGGATTCTGAAATTTCTGTTTCCTCTGACCAGGATTTATCCTTATCTACCTATGAGGATTCGGATGCAGAGAACTATATTCCCTCTGCTCCCCCCCATTTTTTGTTTGGTGAAACCTTGCATACTCTTAGGGAGCATTTTCGCTGGGAAAGCCAGGATTACTCCGATTCTAAAAAGAGGCTTATGGATTTCTTACTCTTACCCCAACATAGGCCTTTAGCTATCCCTCCTGTACTAGACATTGTTGATGATGCCTTTTCAGAATCTAGCTTGGCCCCTGACTCTCTACCTCCTGCTCCCAGAAAACCTGATGGATATCACAGGGTTCCTGACTCGCACAAGTTCCTTTTTAAAACTTCTACTGCGGATCCTGAGACCATTTCACAGGGACCCGAGGGCATTAAGGCTACTACTGCCAAAAATCCTACTCCCTCTTGAAGAGAATCCAGGGCCCTGGATAGATGGGGTAAGATGGTATACACCTCTGCAACCTTGGCCATTAGGGTCTTAAACTGCCAGTTTCATATGTTAAAGTATCAGCAGTATATTATTGGATTGCTTAAACAGAAAATTATGTTGATTCCTGACTCTCTGCTGAAAATAAGGATTTACCGGATTTAATGCATTCTGCTGAACAGGTTGGAAAAAGTACAGTTTTGTACCTACCATAAATGTAGATGTCCGATAGGTATGCATCTGCAGTCATCACATATGGGTTGTCCTGCCTCAGGCAGCCCTTCGGTCGGCCGGATTCCAAAGTCTGGGTCCGGCGTCGGCTGATGTCGCCCCTTCCCCGACATCAGAGCGCCTGGGGTATAAAAGTGTCAGCCGACGCCATCTTCCTCAGTTTTTCTTGCCCCAGATGCCAGGTGCCCTCTAAGGAAGGCTAAATTTGGAGAAATGCAATAAATTCCAAACATGCACAAAAATATATATACATATATAAAAACAAATGCACCATAAAAGATAACCCCAGCTAGCTATGAGAGGGGAATGTACCCAAGAAATACCACAGAGGGGAAGGAGGGAGGGTAACCCTGACTGCAGATGCATACCTATCGGACATCTACATTTATGGTAGGTACAAAACTGTACTATGTCCTTCAAGGATGCATCTGCAGTCATCACATATGGGTAGAATACCATAGCCAATCTGGGGGTGGAGGATCTATGTAAAGGATGGTGTAGCTAAAATGCCCTGCAGGACTGCCGTAGTGAAGCCTGCTCTGGATCTGGAATATAAAGGTAAGTTGTAATGCTTGGAAAATGTATGCACGGAGCTCCATGTAGCAGCTTCCAAAATGTCCTTGGTAGCCACCCGTCTTAAGAAGGCTGTGGAGGTGGCTGTGGCTCTGGTCGAATGAGGTCTAATGTTAACTGGTACAGTTTTTCCATGAAAGGAGTAACAGAAACGAATGCAATTCCGTATCCATTTTGAAATTGTCTGTTTTGAAATTGCTTTTCCTTGTGCACCAGCAGCATATGCTACAAACAACTGGTCAGTTTTTCTGTAATTTTTTGTTCTGTCCAAGTAGTAGCGCAACTGTCTATGTCCAGGGTGTGCAGAAGCTTTCCCCCTTTGTTTTGTGGATTTGGAAAGAAAGTAGGCAGGTGAATAGCTTGGTTTAATGAGACCCTAGATACCACCTTTGGCATAAATGAAGGATTGGTTCTCAATGAGACTCTGTCTTGATGAAAAATAAGAAATGGCTGTACTGCCATGAGGGCCTGCAACTCAGATACTCTTCTTGCTGAGGTTATGACCAGACGGAAGGCCATGAGAGGAACTGTAGTTCTGCAGATGCTGCTGGTTCAAAGGGAGGCAGTGTTAGTTTTTCCAACACGAAGTTAAGGTCCCAAGTAGGCAGTGGTGGTTTCCTTGGAGGATTGATGTTTTTAATTCCTCTTAGAAACTGTCTTAGCAGAGGATGAGAGAAGACAGGAGGATCAGTGTTGTACTCTGCTGAAATTGCTGAAGCATGAATTTTAATGGAAGAGTAAGATGGGCCATTGTGGAGCATTTCTGCTAAATATTCCAGGATATGCGCCATGTTCATAACTGTTGCATCTAGGCCCTTTGAGGTGCTCCAGGTGTGAAATCTTTTCCATTTTGCTGAGTATGCCTTCGTGGAAGGCCTGCGAGCTTCCATGATGATATCCTTCACTCTCTTGGATAGCTTATCCTGGTGATGAGTCAAGGTATTTTCCAGGCAGCTAGCTGTAATGTTTTCAGGTTGGAATGCAGAGTTTTGCAATTGTGCTGCGTCAGGAGAAGCGGCCATTGTGGCAGAAGCCATGGTTTTGTCCGTGACATGCTCTTTAGCAATGGGTACCAGTGCTGTCTTGGCCAGTCCGGAGCAATCAGAATCACTCTTGGTTGCTCTGCCCTGATCTTCAGTAAGACCTTGGTCATTAATGGAAGAGGTGGGAATGCATACACTGTTAGATCTCTCCAGCTGAAAGAGAGAGCGTCCACTTTCCATGCTTGTGGGTGGTATGTCCTTGTGCAGAATTTGTCCAGCTGATGATTGTGTGGGGAGGCAAAGAGGTCTATGTCCGGTCTCCCCCATGATTGTGTTATCTGATGGAAGATGTCTGGGTGCAGCATCCACTCGTGTGCATCCATGATGTTCCTGCTTAAGCTGTCCGCCAGTATATTGTCCTTTCCTGGTACAAACTGGGATTGCAGCTGTATATTGAGAGTCAGGGAAAGTCCCCATAGATTCATTGCCAGTCTGCAAAGAGGGTAAGAATGGGTTCCTCCTTGCTTGTTTATGTACCACATAACCGTAGTGTTGTCTGTCCTTATTAGCAGGTGGCCTTGATGTAGAAATAATTTGAAGGCCTCGATTGCATGTATCACTGCCAGCATTTCCTTTTGGTTTATGTGCATGCGTAGCTCTTTTTGTGACCATAGTCCTTGAATACATCTTCCTTCCATGTGTGCTCCCCATCCGTGGTCTGAAGCGTCCATTGTAATGGTTTGGCTGGCTATTGTTTAGCTGAAGGGCAAACCCCTGTTTGACTGGCTTGCTTGAGCCCACCACAGAAATTCCCTTTGAAGGCATGGGATGAGTGGTATCAAAGTTTCCAAGCTGTGACTGTGCTGAGTCCATAAACTCCTTCGGTACCATTGGAGTTTCCTCATGTGTAGCCTTGCTTGAGGAATCAGAAGAATGCAAGAAGCCATGTAACCCAGGGCCTGCAGGATTTTCCTTGCAGTCAGCTGAGTTTGTCTTGACAGGTTTTTGAAGTAATCCGGTAGTTGGTTTTGTTTTTCTTCTGTGAGGAAAGCCATTTGGGTGGTTGTGTCTAGATCCGCACCCAGAAAAGTTATTCTTTGGGATGGTACAAGTCTTGACTTGTGAATGTTGACTGTATATCCCAAGGCCTGAAGAAGATAAATGGCATAATTCAAGTATTTTACAAAATTTGTTGGCTGTCCGCTTGTATAAGGCAGTCGTCCAGATACGGGTATATTTGCATCCCCTGAAGTCTGCAGTGTGCAATTACTGATGCCAGGCATTTCGTGAATACTCTGGGTGCAGTAGATAAGCCAAAGGGCAATGCTGAGAATTGATAATGCTCTGAACCTGCAAGAAATCTGAGGTGTCTTCTGCAGCTTTGTCTGATAGGGACATGCAGGTATGCCTCCTTGAGGTCCAGAGTTACCAGCCAAAGACCCCTTGCCCAGCATGGGAAGGAGTTGCTGTAGAGTCAGCATTTTGAATTTTGGCACAATGAGATAAGTATTTAGTGCGGACAAGTCGAGAATAGGCCTCCATTGTTTTTCTTTTCTTGGAACAAGGAAGAGTCTGGAATAAAATCCTTGGCCTTGTTCTGCGAGAGGAACCTTTTCTATTGCTTTCATTTTCATTAAGTTGGAGATTTGTTTCAAAGCCTCTGCCCTTTGATTTGGTGGCGGGTCTGGCATGCCTTTTCTTTTCGGTAATGTGTGGAAATGGAACCTGTATCCTTTGTCTATTATTTGTAGTGTCCATTTGTCCCTTGTAATAATGTGCCAATTTTCTGAAAATAAGGAAAGCTTTCCGCCCAAAGGTGCTTCGAATTGAGCCCTGTTTGGCGGTGTCAAGGTAAAGTCATTGAGTCTGTCCTTGTGCAGCAGTTGTAGGCCCTGCACTACCTCTCTGGTTGGAATGCTGCCATTGACGCCCTCTGTAGGAGCCTCTAGCTTGCCCCCTACCTCTGGCACGCCTGTTCTTGCCTCTCTGAAATCTGTCTGTGTCTGGAAAGGACCAGTTCTTGGAAGGCCAATTTCTGCTGAATCTTGGTGGTTGGACCTGCATAAAATCTTTGACTGTTTGTACAGATTTTGCCTTTTCTTCAAATTTCTTTAAGACCTGATTTGATAAGATTTGATGCATAGTGCAGAGCAAGTGGGTAAACATACCTTGCAATGTGGTTTTGATGCTTTAGAGGCCTCTTGTAGAGCTGCTATTACAGGATCAGTCATACGTAGACATGCTTGGCTCAAAGAGCAAACCTTACCAGATCATGTCAAAGCTAAATTACTAGATGCACCTCTTCAAAAAGATGTATCGTTTGGTGTTAAAGCTGAGGAGGTATTAAAGAAAATGGAGGAAAAGGCAAAATCAATGCAAACAGTGAAAGATTTCCTACAGGTACAAACGCCACGTTTCAGTAGAAATTGGCCTTCAAAAAATTGGTCCTTTCCAGCCACGGACAGACCTCAAAGAGGTAGATACAGGCGCCCGAGAGGTAGAGGGCAATCTCAAGGATCATTTAGAGGCAGACAATGGCAAACACCTACACCAAGAGGGGGTGAGGATAGTTCACAGCCATTCAGAAAGCAGACCCAATGACTTTCCCCTTTGCATGCCAAGCAAGGCTAAAATGGCAGCACCTTTAGGTGGAAAACTGGCATTATTTTCGAAAAATTGTCATATTGTCACAAAAGACAAATGGATCCTGGACATTATAGACAGAGGCTACAGATTCCACTTTCACACCCTTCCAAAAATGAGAGGCATGCCAAACCTGCCACACAATCAAAGGGCAGAGGCACAAAAACAAATTTCAGCTCTCATGGACATGAAAGCTATTCAAGAGGTACCTGCACAAGAACGGGGTCAAGGTTTTTATTCCAGACTATTCCTGGTACCAAGGAAGGGCAAAGATTGGAGACCTATTTTGGACCTATCCATCTAAAACACATATTTACTTGTACCAAAGTTCAGGATGCTCACATTACAGCAGCTTCTTCCCATGCTGGGCAAGGAGTCTTGGCTGGTAACATAGGACCTCAAGGAGGCATCCCTGCATGTCCCAATCAGACAAGATTGCAGAAGATACCTCAGATTTCTTGCAGGTTCATCCCATTATCAATTCTCTGCATTGCCCTTTGGCTTATCTACTGCGCCCAGAGTGTTCACGAAATGCCTGGCATTAGTAATTGCCTTCTGCAGACTTCAAGGGATACAAATATACCCATATCTGGACGACTGCCTGATCTAAGCGGACAGCAAACACACTCTTCTGAAACACCTGGCGTTTGTAATAATGTTGTTGAAATCTCTGGGATACATAGTCAACAAAAAGAAGTCGAGACTAATACCCTCTCAAGCAATAATTTTCCTGGGTGCCATCTTGGATGCAAACACCCAGATGGCCTACCTCACGCCAGAGAAACAAGGGCAATTAACTCAATACTTAAGAAAACTGGCAACCTTCACCAGGCTGACTGCAAGGAAAATCCTGCAGGCTCTGGGATTCATGGCATCTTGCATCCTGCTAATCCCATGTGCAAAGCTGCATATGAGGAAACTTCAATGGTACCTAAAAAACTTATGGTCTCAACACAGCCACAGTTTGGAAACAATCATACCACTGATCCATGTCTTCAAAAGGAATTTCTGTGGTGGGCTCAAGCATGCCAAAGAAACATAGGTCTCCCATTCTGCAAGCCTCAAGCAAATCAAGTCATCACAACAGACGCCTCGGACTACGCCTGAGGGGCGCACATGACAGATCAGTGCATTCAGGGCAAATGGTCACAAAAAGAAAAGCACCTACACACAAATCAAAAGGAAATGCTAGCAGTAATAAATGCTATTTTGGCTTTCAAAGACCTACTGCATCCAGGCCAGCTATTGATAAGAACAGACAACACCACAGTGATGTGGTACATAAACAAACGGGGAGAAACTCATTCATACCCCCTGTGCAGACTAGCCATGTCCCTTTGGAACATGGCTCTGGAATTGCAAATCCAACTTCAAGCACAATTCCTGCCAGGGAAGGAAAACACACTGGCAGACAACCTGAGCAGAAATATGACAGATCCTCACAAATGGAAGTTGCATCCTCAAGTTTTTACAATGATAATTCAAGCATGGGGAAGGCCAGACATAGATCTCTTTGCCACCCACAGAAATTACCAATTGACAAAATTCTGCTCCAGGACCTTTCATCCACAGGCCTGGAAAGTGGACGCACTCTCTTTTAGTTGGACAACAATGACGGTTTATGCCTTTCCACCTCTTCCACTGCTGGCCAAAGTTCTATTAAAAGCCAGAGCAGACAGACCAAAGATGATTCTCATTGCTCCAGACTGGCCAAGGCAACACTGGTACCCACTCCTGAGGAGCCCAACACATTCCCCACCATGGATCCTGTCTCTAATGCCTCTTCTACTGACTCAGCACAACTTCAAAACTCTTCAGTCAGCTGAAAACACTCAATCTAGCCGCATGGAGGATTCCTTAAATTCACAGCAGACCCTACTCTCCAAGGAGGTGAAGGATGTCATTTTCGAGGCCAGAAGGCCTTCTACTAGAAAAGCCTACTCTGCAAAATGGAAACGGTTTTGTGCCTGGAATCAGAAAAAGGGTCAGAATCCTGGAATACTGAATTTACGTCAAATACTACAGTACCTAGCTGAGCTGCTAAGCAGTGGACTTTCATTCTCCTCCATCAAAATCCATGCCTCAGCCATTTCTGCAGAGTTACAACACTGATCCTCCTTTATTCTCTCACCCTCTCGAAAGACCTCAGAGGGGCTAAGAATATAAAACCCCCAAGGAAGCAACCAGTACCTGCTTGGGACCTCAATTTAATTCTAGAAAAACTAACCCTGCCTCCTTTTGAGCCAGCTGCTTCAACAGATCTGCAATATTTGTCATGGAAAACAGCCTTCCTTCTAGCTATCACCTCAGCACGCAGGGTTTCGAAACTACAAGCCCTCATGGCTGTGCAGCCTTTCATCATTTTCCATCAGGACAGAGTTTCCTTATGAACCAATCCTTCATTTATGCCAAAGGTAGTATCCAGGGTAGCCTTAAATCAGGCTATCCACTTACCTACCTTTTACCCTAATCCACAAAACAAAGGGGAGAGGCTACTACATTCCTTGGACATTCACAGACAGCTCCGTTATTATTTGGACAGAACAAAGCCTTCCTGAAAATCAGAGCAACTCTTTGTGTCCTATGCTACAGGTGCTCAAGGGAAGCCTATTTCCAAACAGACAATCTCAAAATGGATAGCCCACTGAATGCGCTTTTGTTACTCTTTTCATGGTAAAACTGTACCTACAGGCATCAGATCTCACTCCACAAGGGCCACAGCTACCTCTGCAGCTTTCTTCATGGGGGTTCCTACCAAAGATATTTTGGAAGCAGCCACTTGGAGTTCTGTACATACTTTCTCCAAGCACTATCACCTGTCATTATACTCCAAAACTAGAGTGGGCTTTGCCACTGCAGTCTTGCAGGGCATCCTGGCTCCTCCTAGTTCCACTTGGTGCCTACCACCCCTTTATTAGCTTTGGGATTCCACCCATCTGTTATGACTGCAGCTGTATGCACGATGAACATAGTACAGTTTTGTACCTACCATAAATGTAGATGTTCGAGTGCTAATACAGCTGCAGTCCAGGTTTCCCTCCCTCCTTCCCCTCTTGGGACAGGCCTAATGGCTAACACCTCCTCATACAACCTCATTGGGGTATTCTTTTATGGTGTATTTGCTTGCAATTACTGTTTTTTGATTATATTGCATTTGCTTTATTACATAAATTTATGTTTTGCCTTCCTTTTGGGGGCACCTGACATCTGGGGCAAGAAAAACTGTAGAAAATGGCGTTGGCTGGTTTTTTATACCCCTGTCGCACTAACATCAGGGAAGAAGCGACGATAACCGACGCCGGACCTAGACTTTGGAATTCGGCCGACCGAGGACCCGCCTGACGGCAGGAAAACCCATCTGTTATGACTGCAGCTGTATTAGCACTCTAACATCTACATTTATGGTAGGTACAAAACTGTACATTTGATTGCACGTCTTTCAAATTCTTCATGCCCAAGTCCCGACAGCCGCAGCAGTTCTCAGGGGCTTAGTTTCTGTGGTGACCACAATCAATCTCCTGCCATTGGCTCGCCTTCATATGAGACTTCTTCAATGGACACTTACGGTCCAGTGGTCCCTGTTAGACCTTCCTCTCACTTTTCCAGTGAGAATCCCGAGGGCATGCTGGGACTCCCTTCACTGGTGGATTCAATCTCCAGATATCCTTAAGGGACATTCCTTTCACCCTGTTTTTCCCGAAACCATGGTGACCACAGACTCTTCTAAGCTAGGGCGGGGGGACACTGCTCGGGAAGGACGGTCCAAGGTACATGGTCTCCCTCCAAGACCGAGTCGCATATCAACATTGTAGAAATGAGGGCGGTTCTTCTGGCGTAGCAAACACTTTGTGCCCATATTCTCTAGGGACAATTGCCATTCAGACAGAGAATATGTCAGTAGTCTGGTACATCAACAAACAAGGGAGAACCAGATCTTATCCCCTGTGTTGAGAGTGTAAGAATGGGTGATCTCCACCAGCCGCTTTCTAGTAGCAACGCACATTCCGGGCCGGTCCAACATTCTAGCGGACAGGCTCAGCAGATCGATCCTGATGCCTTACGAGTGGCCTCTGAATCCTTCAGTAGCAGAACAGATCTTTCTAAAGTGGGATCAGCCTTGCTGCAATCTCTTCGCATCTCCTTCCAATGCGAAATGCAGCAAGTTTTTCGCTCTTAACCCCCCAGAGACCCCCACTGGTTCATGCTTTGCCTCCCAGTCTCCTATATGCTTTATCCTCTACTTCCGCTTATGTCCAAGTTTTTTCAGAATGCTTGAAGGCTGGGGAGCATGGTTATCCTCTTAGCCTCATTCCAGCCTCGCCAGGTTTGGTTTCCCTCACTGTGGTCTCACCTAGTTGTTCCTCCATGGACATTGGATCCAGTTCCGGATCTTCTTTTTCATCCCTCAGGGTTCCCTCACCTAGATCTGGACAGTCTGAAGCTCAGAGCTTGGCTGCTCCAGTTCCCATGATTATCAGGACTCCCAGATGTTCTTCATCTCACATTGCTGCAGTCCTTACACTTGGGTAGTCCGCTGTCCTCGGTCGGCCCGAATATCAAAGTATAAGGCTGACGTCGGTCAAGGCGCATTTGACTGACATCAGGACGTCAGGGTACAAATGTGCATGACCGACGTCATATCCTCAGTCTTTTTTGCCGCATGGTCCGATGCAGAAGCAGCGTTGCAAGTGCCGGTTGGCGTTCTGAAATTGTTCGATTTCGGAGTTTCAGACCGAATCAAAGTTGGCTAAGTACCCCGTTGGGGAATATTTTAGTTTTTTTCTTGCCTCAGTGGTTTACCGGATGTCAGAAAAAGTGAATAATTGTATTTCTTGTGGGAAACAGATACCGCATAGAGACTACCATACTTTGTGTATTCCTTGTTTAGGGCCTGAGCACGACGTTGTTGGGTGTCGCTCTTGTGCTAGATTCAATAAGCGCACTATAAAGAGAAGATTAGATTGTGCCAGGTTAGTCTTCGGGAAGCGGTGCAATTATAAAATGCCGTCGGATGCTCCGACGCCCGCTTCTTCGAAGAAGCACAAGGACAAAGCAGTTAAACCTAGGCTAGAGGAACCGTCAGTACCAGACGCTGGTTCTTTAGAGGTGTCGGTGGAGCCGGTGGTTCCACCGGAGGTTTCTTTGGGATCCCAGGGCGAGACTTTGTTATTGCAGGATGTGGCCTCTCAGGAGGCAGGCCAGGCTGATGGGGCTTCTCAGGTTACTATACTCCCCTCCCTGCCTAGGGTGGTTAGGCCCTCTCCTTCTGTTTCCAAGGCTTCTCCCAGGGGCAGGCCAGGTTTAGCTTCAGTTGGTGTTACCCCTAGTTCTTCAGGAACGGTGCCCAAGAAGCATATGCTTAAAATGGCAGAAGATTTGATTACTTTGATTAGGGGTTCTATGCCCCCTCCTGATAAGAGACCTAGGGTGGAGCCTGAGCTAGGGAGTTTTGAGCAGGCTTCAGATGTTTCAGAGTCTTCGGCTGAAGACTTGCAGGAGTACTCTCCTTATTCTGATTCTGATGTGGATGATTCTACTCCTTCTGCTTCTCCTCCTGAGGATTTTTCTTTTTCAGAAACTCTTCATTCCATGAGGGAGCATTTTAAGTGGGAAGGTCAGGACTTCTCTGATTCCAGGAAAAGGCTTAGGAATTTTTGTTTTACCCCAGCATAGGCCTTTGGCTATACCTCCTGTTTTGGATGTAGTGGAAGATGTTTTTACAGAGGCTTCTCTTAATCCTGATTCTTTGCCTCCTGCTCCTGTTAAACCGGATAGGTATTACAGGGTGCCTGAAGCTCATAAGTATCTTTTTAAGAGTCCTAGGGCAGACCCAGAAACTGTTAGCCAGGGGCCTAAAGGTGTTAAGGCTTCTGTTGTAAAGAATCCGGTTCCTGCAGATAAAGAGGCCAGGGCCTTGGATAGATGGGGAAAGAAAGTTTATACTTCTTCCACTCTTGCTATGAGGGCTTTGAATTGCCAGTTTCACATGTTGAAATACCAATCTCCTTTCACAATTGAAGTCTAAGGTTGATGCTCTGGCAGAAGGTATTGATTGTAAAGAGTTGCAAGATTTAGTACATGTTTCTGAACAGGTGGGTAAGCATTCTTTGCAATGTGGTTTTGATGCTGTACAGGCCTCGTCTAGGGTGGCTGCCACTGGGTCAGTTCTTCGCAGACACGCCTGGCTGAGGGATCAAAATTTATCTGACCATGTTAAAACAAGGATTTTAGATGCTCCTTTACAATCTGACGTGTTGTTTGGTTCTCCTGTTGAGGCAGTTTTAAAGAAAATGGAAGACAAGGCAGACTGTTAAAGATTTTTTGCAGGTCCAGCCTCCAAAGTTTAGTAGAAATTGGCCTACTAAGGGGTGGACGTATCCTTCTTATGATTCCCAGTCTAGGGGTAGATCTAGACGTGGTAGGGGCAGAGCTCAGGGCTCTTTCAGGCCTAGAACAGGGAGTTCTCCTGCACAGTCTTCGGGTGAGGGCAGGGGTCAGTCCTTTCGTAAACAGACCCAATGACCTACCTTTTCAGCTGCCAGAGCCTTCTCGTCTGGCAGCACCTTTGGGAGGAAGGTTGGCACTTTTCAAAGAAAATTGGAGTTTAATTACCCAAGACAAATGGGTATTGGATATCATACACCACGGTTACAGGTTTTATTTCCATACCTTGCCTCCTTTCAAAGGCATGCCAGACGTTCCTCCTCAACAAAGAATAGAGGCTCACAAGCAAGTTTCTCTGTTACTCCAAATAGGGGCCATACAGCCGGTCCCTATGCCAGAAGTGGGCCTAGGATTTTATTCTCGCCTGTTCCTAGTACCAAAGAAGGGGAACACGTGGAGACCAATTTTGGATTTATCTATCCTCAACACTTATCTGGACATTCCCAAGTTCAAAATGTTGACGTTACAGCAGCTTTTACCTCTGCTGGGCAAAGATCATTGGATGGTAACTTTGGATCTCAAGGAGGCTTATCTTCATGTTCCTATCAGACTAAGTTGCAGGAAGTATCTGCGTTTTCGAGCTGGGACTTCACTATCAGTTCTCTGCATTGCCCTTTGGCTTATCTACTGCGCCCAGAGTGTTCACGAAAGTTCTGGCTCCAGTGATAGCTTTCTTCAGGCTAAAAGGAATACAGATCTATCCTTATTTGGACGACTGCCTGATTCTGGCTCAAGGAAGGGAAGAGCTTCTTCATCATTTGGAATATGTGATAGCAGTGCTAAGATGCCTGGGGTATTCTGTGAACGAAATAAAGTCCAGTCTAGTCTCAGGACATGTGCTTTCCGGGTGTGAGACTGAATACAGCATCCCAGATGGCCTTTTTAACCCCGGACAAACAAAAGAGTCTTTCCCTTTACTTCCATCAACTATCTCATCAGTCTGGGCTGACTGCAAGGACAGTCCTTCAAGCCTTAGGGTTCATGGCATCTTGTATTCTGGTGCTTCCCAATGCCAAACTGCATATGAGGAAGCTGCAATGGTATCTCAAAAATGTATGGACACAGCACTGCCAGGATCTGGACACTGTCATTCAGATAATACCTTGCATTCAAAAGGAATTTTTGTGGTGGGCTCAGGAATGTCACCTAAACAAGGGACTCTCTGTGACCCGGCCAGAGGCGAGTCAGATTTTAACGACAGATGCCTCAGACAAAGCTTGGGGAGCTCATCTAAATGGAAAGTGGATACAAGACAAGTGGCCTGCCAGACTACAACATCTACATATCAACCTGAAGGATGTTAGCAGTCCAGTTTGCATTAATAGCTTTCAAGGATTTACTTCTTCCAGGGCAGGTGTTGATTCTAACGGACAACACAACTGTCATGTGGTACATCAACAAGCAAGGGGAACGATTCTTATCCTCTATGCAGGCAAGCAATGATTTTGTGGGAGACTGCTCTCAGTTTACAGCTCAATCTTCAGGCAAGGTTTCTGCCAGGAGCACAGAACTCCTTAGCAGATGTGTTGAGCAGACGAATTATGGATCCCCACGAGTGGAAATTGGATCCTCATGTATTTCAGAAATTGACAGTGTCATGGGGAACTCCAGACATAGATCTGTTCGCTTCTCCACTAAACCATCAGCTGCCAAAGTTTTGCACAAAAGGTTTCATCCCACAGCTTGGAAAGTGGATGCTCTTTCTTTCAATTGGAGCAATCTTCATGTGTATGCCTTTCCACCTCTGCCTCTCCTCCCAAAGGTACTTCTAAAGGTCAGACAGGACAAGCCGAGGATGATTTTAATAGCTCCAGATTGGCCTCGACAGCACTGGTACCCATTACTGAGAAGTCTGGTAAGGAAGCCTCCATGGCCTTTGCCTTGATTCCACACCTGTTGTCACAGGAGGACAGCCATTTGCTCAATGTCAAGCTTCACTCTCTGCACCTAACAGCCTGGCATATTCTGTTTTGAACCATAGTGGGCCTCCTCTTCCTCAGCAAGTTTTGAATGTTATTTTGGAAGCTAGAAGGCCTAGTACAAGGAAAGTGTACACATAAATGGAAGAGATTTTTATTTTGGAGTGCAGCAAAAGATTTTGATGTTTCTGAGCCTAATTTGAGTGTGGCTCTTCAATATCTTACTGAGTTACTGGACAAAGGTTTGTCTTTCTCTTCTATTAAGGTTCATGCTGCAGCAATTTCGGCTCACTATGATTGTGACCCACCATTGTTTTCTCATCCTTTGTTCAAGCAATTTCTTAGAGGGGCAAAGAATATAAGACCCCACGAAGAGCTCCTACTCCTGCTTGGGATCTCAATTTTGTGTTGGAGAAACTCACTCTACAACCTTTTGAGCCTGCAGCTACTTCTGAGTTGAAATATTTATCATGGAAGACTGCTTTTATGTTGGCCATTACCTCTGCAAGAAGGGTTTCTGAATTGCAGGCCCTTATGGCGGTTGATCCTTTCTTGATTTTCCATAAGGATAGGGTATCTTTACGCACTAATCCTTCCTTTATGCCTAAAGTGGTTTCTAGTGTGGCTTTAAACCAAACTATTCATTTGCCTACTTTTTATGCAAATCCCCAAAATAAAGGGGAAAAGATTTTGCACACTTTAGATGTACACAGGCAGTTGCGATATTATTTGGACAGAACTAAAGGGTTCAGGCAGTCTCAGCAGTTATTTGTTTCTTTTGCTTTGAGTTCTCAGGGCAAGCCTGTGTCAAAACAAACTATTTCTAAGTGGATTGGGTTTTGCATTGCTTTCTGTTATTCCCATCATGGCAAGGAGATTCCAGCTGGGATTAGGCCTCATTCCACTAGAGCTACTGCCACTTGACAGCTTCTTTGAGGGCGGTGGCAACCAAGGATATTTTGGAGGCAGCTACTTGGAGTTCAGTGCATACTTTCTGTAGGCATTATCACCTGCCACTTTACTCTAAATCCAGGGCTGGTTTTGCCACTGCTGTTTTGCAGGGCATTTTGGCAGCTCCTGCTTCCTTATAGTTTGGCCATCCTCCCATACCTCTGCTTTGGGATTCTACCCAAGTGTAAGGACTGCAGCAATGTGAGATGAAGAACATAGTACAGTTTTGTACCTACCATAAATGTAGATGTTCGAAGATCCACATTGCTGCAGTCCAAATTACCCTCCCTCCTTCCCCTCTGTTGTTAGAGGTGGTTGTGTGGGTTGAGTTGTAAATATTGTGTATATAGTGTATATTTTGTACATATAATTAGGGCAAGGGTGCTTGGTTGTTTGTTTGCTGTCTTTTGGTTTTGACCTTTATTTTTAGGGTCTTCTGACATCTGGGGCAAGAAAAGACTGAGGATATGACGTCGGTCATGCGCATTTGTACCCTGACGTCCTGATGTCAGTCAAATGCGCCTTGACCGACGTCAGCCTTATACTTTGATATTCGGGCCGACCGAGGACAGCGGACTACCCAAGTGTAAGGACTGCAGCAATGTGGATCTTCGAACATCTACATTTATGGTAGGTACAAAACTGTACTTTTGTCATCCCCTGTAAAGTCCATTTTGGTGGGGGCTCACAAATCCTCCACCAGAAAGATATATCGTAGTAAATGGACACATTTTTCCATATGGGCCACTCAGCGGGCTTTGGATCCTTTCATGGCTCCTCTTTCAGTGCTCTTAGAATTTTTGGCCAGCATCTTTCATCAGGGTGCTAGTTCTTCCACAGTTAAAGTGCATCTGGCAGCTATCTCTAATTTCTATATGTAGGTGAATGTCTTCCCTGGCTTCTTCCAAACTTTGTAAGACCTTCCTTAAAGGGACCTTTCTACTTAGACCTCCGGTTAAGAACCCTACGTCTCCGTGGGATCTTACCTTAGTGTTACAGGCATTGGTTTCTGCGCCCTATGAACTGACAGCATCAGTTGCTCAACAGTTTTTGACATGGAAAACTGCGTTCTTGGCTGCCATTAACTCCGGCAGAAGAGTGTCAGAACCTCAAGCTCTTTCTATTAAGGTGCCTTACATGATCTTTCACAAGGATAGTGTGTCGTTTTACTAATCCTTCCTTTCATCCTAAGGTGGCCTCGGAAGCTAATATTAACCAGACGATAAATTTACCAGTTTTCTTCCCCAACTTCCAGAACTAAGGGGAATACAAGTTGCATCTGTTTGATGTTCATAGACAACTGAGATTTTATTTACATAGGACAAAACCTTTTCGCAAATCTGACCAGCTGTTCGTGTCTTGTGCTAAACCTTTTTTAGGCAAGCCAGTTTCCAAGGTAACAATTGCTTGAGCCTGCGAGGTGAAGGAAAGGTCCCTGCTAGGACAAGTGAAGGCACATTCCACCCGATCTATGGCTACGTCAGCTGCCTTTTGGTCTAGGGTGTGTCTGGATGATACCTGCTCGGCAGCTACTTGGTCTTCCTCTCATACCTTCATTTCTCATAAGTTGGATATTGTGTCTCGGAATAGAGCATCCTTTGGCAATGTGGTGCTCCAGAATATCCTTCCATGAGGGCCACCCAAGAATTTATGGTAGCTGGGGACTCTGTCCCACAAGTTGAAGATCAAATGAAGTAAACTACTTCAGATAAAGAAGTTATGTACTCACCATAAAGTTCCATCTGAGTAGTTTACTTCATTTGTCTTCAACCCCCCCCCCCCCCCTGACTTATCATGGATGCAGGCCGTGTTTAACTTTGTATAAAGCTTACGGCCCTTGACTCTGTCCAACACTGGGAGTGTCATGGAGATTCCTGTTATGATAAGGCGATATTGGGTCTGGTATATGATACCTTTTAGGCAGCAAACTCGATCTGAAGGGAGATGGGGGTATTATGGGTAAGGGGAGGAGTCTGGAGCTCGGATCTATAGCTGGAAAATGCAACCTTGTTGGATCCGGTGTGGATCCGAAACCTACAGGTTGAAGAAAAATGAAGTACAACTACTCAGCTGAGACGTTCTGGTGAGTACTTAACTTCTTTTTCCTTTTAACAGACTGTACTTTTAAACAGGAGCTCACTTTTTTTCTGTCAGTTTAAAAGTTGTTTAAAGTAATTGAAAACAATTTGTGTGTATTTTACTTTTTGATGCTGGCAAAGTGTTTTAAAGTGTTTTTTACTGTCTGTGTGTGTCTGTGTGTCTGTCTGCGTGTCTGTCTGTGTGCGTGTAAAAATGTGACTATTAAAGACTTTACACTTTGCTGCTTGCTTTTCCCTGTGGCAAAGGCACCATTTTCAGCTTCACCATGGGACGAACTGCAGGTCCAACAGTCGTCATCGTCCTAGCCGCACAAGTTAAGCAAACAGCTTGTGTCACCATGGCAGGCTAGCAGTTTGCCTCAGCTGCTAGTGGGTGTCTGTGCTGTGGTCATATATTCCTTAGACCACCCATCTTTTTCCCTGTATCTCTCTGGCACCTACAGCAATTATGGACCTGTGGTTAACCACGTCCTCTGTGACTTTTGTGCCCCGTGAGTGGGCAAATGTGAACTGTTCTTGTTGGTCCTGGGAGAGAGAACAGGGAAGACTTCCTTGTTTGGTCAGAATGTTGTGCCCACCCCCAAAGAAGCTGATACTGCCATTAATAGCACTGTTGGCCTCATTTTTCCTGTCAAAAAGAAAGAAAACCTAAACATGCATCATCTCCTCAAATTTGCATGGATAGGAATAGTTTTCTAGGTCTAGCTCAAGGTTTAATTTAGGCTATTGATCCTTCTTATAAGGTGGATTCTGGTAAAAATAGGTATGTCTCTTTCCCTAAAGAGATTCAAGATTTTGATTCTGGCCAGGAAGATGGAGATTTCTAATTCAGATTTTGGGGATAGCTCAGTTTCTGATTATCCATGTGGGGGGTTCTTTTTCTCTGAGTGTTTCCAGAATGTGGTAATGTTTTTCAGTAGGAGAACACTGAAGTTTTAATCCCCAAGAAAATACTATGAGTATTTGCAGAAGGAATTCCCAGTACCTTCACAATTCCTCCAGATCTGTCAGCTTCTGAAAACGTGTGTCGCTGTCTGCAGTTTTACTAATAGTCAGTCTGCTGCCCCTAAAAAGGCAGAACGTATACAGTTTCTACAGTTTGTTTTTGTACACTCCTCTGATATCTGACCCAGCAACTATGCTCTTGGGTAATCTTGCTACTGCTAAACATTTGGGTAATTCCAATCTTACTCTTTCTGATCAGGATGGGGAAGGTTATTGATAAGCATGGGGAAAAGGTATGCTTCTGCAACTTTGCTTTCCAGAATTTTTGATTTGTCAGCTCTTATGTTAATCTGTTCTAATTGCAGGCAAAACATTCCTCGTGCTTTCACAGTTTCTTCTTGTGAGGAAAAATGTATTTTTTAATTTACTTTCTTCCATTTTGCAGGTCACAACTCGTTGTTTGCAATGTGTGTATGACTCCATTGCCATTTCTTCCAGGGCTGTGCACACCAGTACTGTTTTGGGGAGGTTTACATGGCTGTATTCTCAGAACCACCCAGATGAAAAAAGTTAGATTTTAAGTTCTGTGGATAGTGATTGCATGACCATCCTTAGGCATAGGCGAACTAGGCGACCGCTTAGGGTGCCGTACAGGCCAGCCTCGGAAAGGGCGCTATTTTTAAGTATTTATTTATTTTACTTAATAAAATTTGCATTCTTCTTGGCTCCCTGTTCAGGAAGCCTGAACCATAGTGTGAGAGGGGGTGAGCGCCCTCCCACTTACAGCTGCAGGTTGGCCTGGAGACTAAAAAGAAATTGCGGTACACGAGTCTGTTACCTTAAGGAGGAACATTAGCATGCATGCATCATGACGCCAGCGTGGACACAAATACATTCTTCAGGCCTGCGCGTAATTTAAACTAGCATTTCTTTTAAGAAATAAAGCCATGTCTGTGTATCCTCGTGTAGCCATTTGGTTTAGAAAGAAGGTAAGTGTATGCGTCTTTGTGTAATTTAAGCCACTCACTCCTGTATGAGAGAGAAAGTGTGCGTGTATATGTATATATGTGTATGGAATTTAAATTTAGCTGTTCTGTTTGCATGAAAGATAGTGTGCGTGTGTGTTAATGTGCGATAGTAGATGTGTGTTGCTGATATGATGAAAGTCTGCAGCAAAATTGCTTTGTGTGATGATTATATTTTTATAAAATATTGCATATAGTGTATTTTTAAATGAGTCTCGAAGCAGACCAGACAAACAGAGAAAAGTCTGGTCTGTGTTTGTATAATGTAAACTTGGTGGTTCCGTTTGTTTCTGTATGAGAGAGAAGTGCGTGTCTGTGTTGTATGAGAGAGTAGAGTAGGACTGTGTAGAATTTAAACTAGTTGCTGTATGAAAGAGAAGGTGTGTGTGTCTGTGTGTTGCTATGTGAGAGAGTAGGTGTGTGTTGCTATGTGAGAGAGTAGGGTGTGTGTTGCTATGTGAGAGTAGGTGTTGTGTATTTGTTTAGCATACCTTTTTAAGTGTCTAGATTTAGCATTATAGCTTTTGTCTGTTTATCATAAAGTTTGTGGTTTTCTGGCAAATCAGGGAGGATTGAAGTCACAAAATTATATATATATGAGTTTTAAACTTTGCATCCTTCACAAAATACATGCTAATGCAAATACTATTATTCTTTTAACTTTCTAAGTTAAAAAGAACACTACTACAAACTGTCCCTAATTTTTAGCCATTGCATCCATGTTATTTTAGGCTTTGTGCAGATTTTTTGCACTAAGAGGTTGAGAGGTATGCATATCTTTCTGCTGTACAGATGTTTGCAGAATGTCCAGATTCTTGCCTCATATTTTTGGCCTATTCTCATAAAATGTGTGTTTTTTCTGGAAAATCCCTAAAGACTGAAATAATTAAATGTCATACATTTGAGTTTGTCTTCATTTCCTTTAGACAATGCCTGCTAAGATAAATGCTGTTATTCTAGCAACTTGTTACGTCTATAAGAGCAATATTTATAATCTGTCCCTATTTTTCTGGAGCCTTTGCCCCCCCCCCCCCCCCAAATATTTTAGGCTTTGTCCAGCTCTCTTGTGCTAAGAAGCTGAGAGGTATGGAGGCATTGTATTTAATGCCCTAGTTGCCAATTTTTTGGTGCATTTTAAGGTGAGATAGTGGTTCTGCATTCCTGAGTGTGTCTTCCTTTGTTTAAGATGCCTAGTGACTATGAATTTGTTGGTTTCTCAGTCATTCCCTATTGTAGTATTACCAGCTTACCAGTTTTTTTATGCAACAAAGGCAGTTGATTCTTAAAGGGCAGCAAGCACTGAATTTGTAGTTGAAACACTGAAATATAAAGTTGCTTGCCAGTAACAGCCTCTTCATTAGTTACGAATTTCTTTAAGGTAGAATTATTTGGATGAAATTTACTTTTGCATTGATTGTACTTATTGACATACTGATGGATTGTAATGATAGACGTTTGAGTGGCCTTTTTTGGTTAAAATATTCTGAAATGAGCAGTTATTTCATTATTAGGAAATGCATTGTTTTATTGCTTACTGGAAAAATGTTCATAGGTTGGTACTAGGCTATCGGTCCTAGGGCTTATACAAGCCTAGCCATAACAATTCCCTGGCTATTTCTTCCCACACTATTTACTTCCCAGGACCCCTGTCTAGCAGGGCGACTGACGTGATCCCCGGGGTCAATTTCCTTTCTCCCATTCAATCAAGGTTCCTTTTGAAGAGGGCCAAAGAGGTGCTCTGCTTGACATGTATGGGCAGTCTATTCCAGAGTCTGGGGAGTCTCTGGGTCAGGAACCTATTCCTCCAGCAATGATGTTCATCGTGCATACAGCTGCAGTAATCACATATGGGTTCTCTGCCGTCAGGCGGGTCCTCGGTCGGCCGAATTCCAAAGTCTTGGTCCGGCGTCGGTTGTTGTCGCCTTCTTCCCTGACGTCAGTGCGACAGAGGTATATAAGTAACAGCCGACGCCATGTTCTCCAGTCTTTTTTGCCGCGCGGTGCCCGAAGCAGAAGCAGTTCGCAAGTGCCGGTCGGCCAGCTCCTGAATTTACAAAAAATTGGAAACCGAAGTCTTCTTTAAAGCTAAGTACCCCGTTGGGGAAACTTTTCTTGCCTCAGACCGATGTCAGACAAAGTTAACAATTGTATTTATTGTGGGAAGCAAATAGCGCATAAGGATTTCCATTCCCTCTGCATACCTTGTTTAGGCCCAGACCACAACGTCTCGGGCTGTCACGTTTGTGCTACTTTCAATAAATGCACTGTTAAGTGTCGGGCGGAGTTCGCCCAACATTATTTTGGTAAAGCCTTTGATTATAAAATGTCGTTGGATACTCCGACTACCGTTTTGTCCAAAAAACGAAAGGACAAGGACCGACACCACGCTAAAACCGGCTGCACGTGGTCCGGTTCTCAGCGAGACGCCTATGCAGTCCCTGACTACCGACGACACTTCATTGGCGGTGTCTTCTGTACCCAAGACCTCTGGTACCTCGGCCCTAACTCAGACTACTACCACCGAAACCACTGTGAGTGTTGAGCCTCCTAATGTGGACAGGTCCACTTCCACCCAGGGTGTATTTAGACCCTCTTCTTCCTTTTCCATTAAGGCCTTCACTAAGTCCAAATCAGCCATGTATCCCAAGAGGCCTGTTGCACAGGGCCCATCCCCAGGCCCATGCCTAAAAAGCAGATGCTTAAAATGGCTGAGGATAATTTCCTATATCAGGGGTTCCCAACCCCCTCCAGACAAAAGACCCAGAGTGGAGGAAGACTCTCCCTCTTCTGAACAGGGCTCCATTTTCTCAGAACATTCTGATGTGGAGGAACACTCATACTCCCCTTATGAAGATTCTGATGCAGAACAGTCCATTCCTTCTGAACCTCCCCCAGAGGATTTTTCTTTTGGGGAAACCTTGCACACCTTGAGGGAGCACTTCCATTGGGAAGGCCAAGACTTTTCTGATTCCAAGAAAAGGCTTAGGGAATTTATTTTGTTACCTCAACACAGACCTCTGGCTATTCCTCCTGTCCTGGACATACTTGATGGTGTTTACTCGGAGGCTTGTCTCAATCCGGATTCCCTGCCTCCTGCACCAGTCAAGCCTGATGGGTATTACAGAGTCCCTAACTCTCACCAATTTCCTTTCAAAAGCCATAATGCTGACCCTGAGACCATTTCTCAAGGCCCCAAGGGAATGAAGGCCTCTACTGCCAAGAATCCACTACCTTCCGAAAGGGAATCTAGATCCTTAGAAAGGTGGGGGGAAAAGGTATACACCTCGACCACCCTAGCTATGAGGGCCTTAAATTGTCAGTTCCATATGCTTAAATATCAGCAGTTTCTGTTATCTCAATTAAGAAACAAAATATCTCAACCTGAACAACCAGATTTGAAGGAATTGCAGGATATGATACATAGTGCAGAACAAGTGGGTAAACACACCTTACAATGTGATTATGATGCCTTAGAGTCCTCAAGTAGAGCCGCTGCTACAGGAGTAGTCATTCGTAGACATGCCTGGCTTAGAGAACAAAGCTTGCCTGATCATGTTAAAGCTAAACTACTAGATGCTCCTTTACAAAAGGATGTGCTATTTGGTACTAATGCTGAGGAGATACTACGCAAAATGGAAGAAAAAGCTAAATCTATGCAAACTGTCAAGGCTTTTCTACAGGTACAGCCACCTCGTTTTAGTAGAAATTGGCCTACAAAAAACTGGTCCTCTCCAGCCACAGTCAAACCCCAAAGAGAGGGTAGATACAGGTGCTCAAGGGGCAGAGGACAATCTCAAGGATCATATAGAGGCAGGCAGTGGCCAACTCAAGCACCATGAGGTGGCGAAGACGGTGCACAACAATACAGAAAGCAAACCCAATGACTTCCCCCTTTTCATGCCAAGCAAATCTCAGCTGGCAGCTCCCTTGGGAGGAAAACTGGCACTATTTTCAGGAAATTGGCATATTATCACAACAGACAAATGGATCCTGGACATAATAAACAGAGGCTACAGATTTCATTTTCACACACTTCCAAAAATGAGAGGCATGCCAAACCTGCCACACAATCAAAGGGCAGAGGCACAAATACAAATTACAAAACTTATGGACATGAAAGCCATTCAAGAGGTTCCGACTCACGAACAAGGCCAAGGTTTTTATTCCAGACTTTTCCTGGTACCAAGAAAAGGAACCGACTGGAGACCCATTTTGGACTTATCCATCCTAAATACATTTCTACTCGTACCAAAATTCAAGATGCTCACATTACAGCAGCTTCTTCCCATGCTGGGCAAGGAGTTTTGGCTGGTAACATTGGACCTCAAGGAGGCATACCTGCATGTCCCAATCAGACAAAGCTGCAAAAGATACCTCAGATTTCTTGCAGGTTCAATCCACTATCAATTCTCTGCATTGCCCTTTGGCTTATCTACTGCGCCCAGAGTATTCACGAAATGCCTGGCATCAGTAATTGCCTACTGCAGACTTCAAGGGATACAAATTTACCCTTATTTGGACGACTGCCTGATCCAAGCGGACAGCAAGCACACTCTTCTGGAACATCTGGCTTATGCAACACGGTTACTGAATTCACTGGGATACACAATCAACAAAGAGAAATCCAGGCTAATACCATCTCAGAAAATAACTTTCCTGGGTGCCAACTTGGACACAAACACCCAGATGGTCTATCTTACGCCAGAAAAACAAGGGCAACTAACTCAGTACTTCAAAACACTAGCAAATTGTACCAGGCTTACTGCAAGGAAAATCCTGCAGGCCCTGGGCTTCATGGCATCTTGCATTCTTTTAATCCCTTGTGCAAAGTTGCATATGAGAACTTCAATGGTACCTAAAAAGCCTATGGTCTCAACACAGCCACAATTTTGAAACAATAATACCAATAATTCCATGTTTGCAAAAGGAATTTCTATGGTGGGCCCAAGCATGTCAAACAAACACAGGTCTCCCATTCTGCAAGCCGCAAGCAAATCAAGTCATCACAACAAACTTCTCAGATTACGCCTGGGGGGCGCACATGACCGGCAGGTGCATTCAGGGCAAATGGTCCCAAAAGGAAAAGCACCTTCACATCAATCAAAAAGAAATGCTAGCAGTAATAAATGCAATTACAGCATTCAAGGACCTCCTGCATCCAGGGCAATTATTGATAAAAACAGACAACACCACAGTGATGTGGTACATAAACAAACAAGGAGGAACACATTCATATCCCCTGTGCAGACTAGCCATGACACTTTGGAACTTGGCTCTGGAATGGCAAATTGAACTTCAAGCACAGTACTTGCCAGGTTTGGAAAACACGCTGGCAGACAATCTAAGCAGAAATATGACAGATCCACACGAATGGAAGCTGCATCCACAGGTGTTTACAAAGATAATCCAAGCATGGGGAAGGCCAGACATAGATCTCTTCGCCTCCCACAGGAACCAACAACTGGAAAAGTTTTGTTCAAGGACTTTTCATCCAAAGGCCTGGAGGATGGACGCCCTTTCATTCAGTTGGACAGCATGGACAGTGTACGCTTTCCCACCTCTGCCTCTTCTACCCAAGGTGCTCTTGAAAGCAAGAGCAGACAGACCGAAGATGATACTGATTGCTCCAGACTGGCCAAGACAGCACTGGTACCCACTCCTAAGGAGCCTAACACATACTCCTCCCTGGCCTCTACCTCTAATGCCTCTTCTGCTAACTCAGCACAGCTACAAAACACTTCACAGTCAGCTGAAAACACTCAATCTTGCTGCATGGAAATTTCCTTAACACCACAGCAGATCCTACTCTCCAAAGAGGTTCAGGATGTCATTTTGGAGGCCAGAAGGCCATCTACTAGGAAGACTTACTCTGCAAAATGGAAACTGTTTTGCTCTTGGAATGAGAAAAAAGGCCAGGACCCTAGAAAACTGAATTTGCCTCGGGTATTACAGTATCTAGCTGAGCTGCTGAACAGTGAACTTTCATTTTCCTCCATAAAAATCCATGCCTCAGCCATTTCTGCAGAATTCAACACTGTTCCACCGTTATTCTCTCACCCACTTTTAAGACAATTCCTCAGAGGGGCTAAGAATATAAGACCACCAAGGAAACAACCAGTGCCAGCCTGGGATCTTAATTACATTCTAGAAAAATTAACATTGCCTCCCTTTGAACCACCTGCCTCAACAGATTTGCAATATTTGTCCTGGAAAACAGCTTTCCTTCTGGCCATTACCTCGGCTCGTAGGGTTTCGGAACTACAAGCCCTCATGGCTGTGCAGCCCTTTCTTATCTTCCATCAGGACAGGGTTTCCCTTCGAACCAACCCGTCATTTATGCCTAAAGTGGTATCCAGGGTAGCTTTAAATCAAAGCCATACACTTACCTACCTTTTACCCTAATCCTCAAAACAAAGGAGAAAGGCTGCTACATTCCTTAGACATCCATAGACAGCTATGTTACTATTTGGACAGAACAAAACCTTTCAGGAAATCCCAACAACTTTTTGTGTCTTATGCTGTAGGAGCTCAAGGGAAGCCTGTTACCAAACGGACAATCTCTAAATGGATAGGCCACTGCATACGATTTTGTTACTCCTATCATGGGAAATCTGTCCCTGTAGGCATCAGACCACACTCCACCAGGGCCACAGCTACCTCTACAGCCTTCCTCAGAGGAGTTCCTGCCAAAGATATCTTGGAGGCAGCCACTTGGAGTTCTGTACATAACTTCACAAGACACTACCACCTGCCTTTATATTCCAAAACTAGAGCAGGCTTTACTACTGCTGTGTTGCAGGGCATTCTGGCTCACCCCAGTTCTACCTAGTGCCTACCACCCTGTGCGTAGCTTTGGGATTCTACCCATATGTGATTACTGCATCTGTATGCACGATGAACATAGTACAGTTTTGTACCTACCATAAATGTAGATGTTAGAGTGCTAATACAGCTGCAGTACAGGTTTCCTTCCCTCCTTCCCCTCTAGGTATAGGACTAGTGGCTAACACCTCTTCATACAACTTATTTTGGGTTATCCTCATATGGTGTATTTGCTTGCAACTACTCTTTTTTTGATAACATTGCATTGCTTGTATATATCATATATATACATATATATATATAATTTATCTATTGCCTTCCTTTTGGGGGCACCTGACATCTGGGGCAAGAAAGACTGGAGAACATGGCGTCGGCTGTTACTTATATACCCCTGTTGCACTGACGTCAGGGAAGAAGGCGACAACAACCGACGCCGGACCAAGACTTTGGAATTCGGCCGACCGAGGACCCGCCTGACGGCAGAGAACCCATATGTGATTACTGCAGCTGTATTAGCACTCTAAAATCTACATTTATGGTAGGTACAAAACTGTACTTTTTGTTTATTGAGATGACAAGATTTAGATCCCTGGAGCGTGTGGCTCTGAGGGATTGGGATTTCTTTAAGTGTAGCATGTCCAACAGCTCTGGGTTTGACATGGCCTTGTATGTTAAGAGATCGCCTCTGAGTAGACGATATGCGACAAGAGTATAGCTGGAGTTTTTTAAGGCGGTCAGTATAGGGCATCTGCTTTAGTCCTGTGATTCTTTTAATGAGGTATTTCTGCGGCCTTTCCAGTTGTTGCAGATGTCTTAAGAGGTACATACCAAATGGGGCGTTGTGTTCTATGATGGGTCTAATGAGTGATGAGTACAGTGGGACAGTGACTTCCTTTTTTCTGGATGAAAAGCCCTTTGTGATGAGGTGTGCCACATAGAAGGATTTCCTGACTGTTGTGGCGATGTGATTATTGAAGGTGAGACCACTGTCCACCTGTGTCCCTAAATCTCTTATCACACTTTCAGTGTTTAGTGTACTGTCACCTATGTGATAATTCACGGGTGCATGTTTTTTTCCCAAAGGGGATAACTATACATTTCTTGGCATTTGAGCCCATGGCTGTGGCACCAAGCATCTGTTTCTGTAAGTCCCTTTTGTAGAGGATTCAGTAATGTCTCCCAGTTTGCAGTCATCTGCGAACTATGTTAGCCAGAGTCCCTTAGCGTTGGCCTGTACTTCAGAGAAGTAGATGCCAAACAAGAGAGGTCCCAGGACGGAACCCTGAGGTACTCCACTTGTCTGGAGCTGGATTTGGAGTCAGCTACATTTACAGTGTGGGTTCTGTCAGTAAGCCAGTTGGCAATCCATCGAGTGACGTAGAAATTAATGCTCAGATTAGTAAGTTTATATATGATTCCAGAATGGGGGGTGGTGTCCAAAACTACAAATTTAAAGCGTAAAGTTAGAAATTTAAAACACACGCACTTAACTAACAAGTGGTGCCTTATTATACAGGGAATTTGAAAGCAGCATTAGTAGCATAATTGCCTTTGGTGCAGAAAGCTGTGGATTCTACTCCCATACCATGTAGATGAAGTGCTGATAATGCAGCTCCCATATGATTGCTGATTATTTGTTGCATTATAAGGGGGTAGCGGTTTTACAGTCCCGAGTCTCTTCTTTGTATGAGATATCTAGAAACTATGAACTTGTCAGTTTTAGTCATTTCCTATTGCAATATTACCAGTTTATCAAATTTTTAATTGTAATATAGGCAATTCTTCAAGGGCAACATACACTGAATTCGTAGATGAAGTATTGAGGTGTAAAGTTGTTTGCCAGTAGCAACCTCTTCATTAGTTACATAGATGTTCTTCGTGTTTCACTGTTGCAATCATCACATTTGCGTTATCTGCATGCAGCCAGCCTGAATACCAGTCTTGGGATTTATGTGTCTGATGCTGTCACTTCTTCCATGACATCAGGGCGTCAGGGGTGTAAAACATGCAGCCGACACCATTACATCATTCTTTTTTGCCGTGCGGTGCCCGAAGCAGAAGCAGTTCGCAGGTGCTGGTAACCCAAATCCTAAAATTTTTGTTTTCGAGTTTCAGACCTCAAGTCTTCTAAAAGATAAGTACCCCATTGGGGATCCTTTTTTCTTGCTCTAACCGATGTCAGAAGACATTAATAATTGTCCTGCCTGTGGAAAGCAAATACCTCATAGAGATTTTCATTCTTACTGCATCACCTATTTAGGCCCAGACCACGATGTCCCTTGCTGTCGGTTTTGTGCCTTGCTCAACGTCCGAACTATCCGTTATCGGGCAATTTTTGTAGCTAAATACTTTCGCTTTCTATCTCCGTACTCCGAAATGGCATCGGTAAGCCATCCGACTACCGATCTTCCGAAAAAAAAAGTAAGGATAAAGGCAGAGACAAACCGCATAGGTCCAAACCTGCCACTGAAGTTACCGTTAAGCTAGTCGCCAGTCCACCTGTACTCAGTGAGGCACTTTTGCAGCCCCTGATACCTGCTCCTACAGATTCGCAGGCCTGTACTGAGACCCATGTATGCCGCGTGATGCTTCTTCGACTATGGAACCTGTGGATGTCTCTACCTTGGATGGGTCTGGAACCACTGTGTAGGCACCGGTTTCTGAAGGTGTATTCAAGCCTACCGATTTTCATATTAAACCGACAACTTTGTTTCAAGCCAGAAATACTGAATTTCTCAGGCCTAAAGTTTGCACTACACCTAGGAAACCGCTGACCAAAGCTCATTCTCAGGCCCACAGGCTTCAAAAACAAATTATTAGAATGGCTGAAGACCTTATCTTTATTAGGGGAAGCTAGCCTTCCCCCTCAGAGACCTAGAACTGATTTTTCTTCTGATTAGGAATCTGATATCTCTGTTCCTTCTGTCTACCAGGACATACTCTTATCTACCTATGAGGATTCTGATGCAGAGGATTCCATTCCCTCTGTTTCCGCTCCAGAAGATTTTTCTTTTGGTGAAACCCTGCATATCTGTAGGGAGCATTTCCGCTGGGAAAGCCAGCACTACTCTTAGTCCAAAAAGAGACTCGGGGAATTTTTAAACCTGCCTCAGCACAGGCTTCTAGCTATCGCTTCTGTTCTGGAGATTGTAGATGATGATTTCTTGGAATCCAGCCTTTCCCCGGATACTTTGCCTCCAGCTCCCAGGAAACCTGACCGGTGCTATAGAGTATCTCACTCTCCAATTCCTTTTCAAGAATCCTACTGCAGATCCAGAGACCATTTCCATAGGACCAAAAGGCATTAAGGCTACTACTGCCAAGAATCCTACCCCTTCTGATAGGGATTCTAGGGCTTTAGACAGATGGGGTAAGAAGGTATACACCTCTGCTACTCTGGCCATTAGGGCTTTAAATTGCCAGTTTCATATGTTAAAGTATCAGCAGCATATTACGGGGCTAATTAAACAGAAAATGATGTTGATTCCTGACCGTGCGGAACACAAAGATTTACAAGAGTTAATGCATTTTGCTGGCCAATTTGGTAAACATACTTTGCAGTGTGGTTTTGATGCTTTAGAAGCATCTTGTAGGGCTGCTGTCACTGGGTCTGTTCTTAGAAGGCATGCTTGGCTTAAGGAACAAAACTTGCCAGATAATGTCAAAGCAAAATTAATGGATGCACCCTTAAACCAAGAGCGCTTATTTGGCAATAAAGCAGAAGTTGTTCTCAAAAGGATGGAAGAGAAAGCTAAATCTATGCAAATTGTTTAAGATTTCTTACAAGTACAGCCATCTAGATTCAGTAGGCACTGGCCTTCAAAGAACTAGTCCTTTCCAGTCCCTTCCAGGCCTTCTCAGTCCAAACCCAGGAGCAGCAGACCCCCCCCCCCCCCAAGACTTCAGTCTCAGGTTATGCACAGATCTAAGCAGTGGGGTGCTCCCACGTTTAAAACAGGGAGTAGTAAGCCACCTTCTATGGTAAACTTGCACAATGACTTATCCTGAACTCCCCCAAGCCTTGTTCAAGTACTTGCACCTTTAGGAGGAAAACTCACCCTGCATGCAAAAAACTGGGAATACATTACCCAAGACAAATGGGTTTTAAACATTGCTTTCCTGGAATACAGATTCCACTTCCACTCACTCCCAACCCTAAGTGGATGGCCAGACCTCCCCCCCCAAACCAGTGGGCGGGCACCCAAAACCAAGTACTTTATCTCCTTAGCATCAATGCTATTCAACCTGTCCCAGCAGAACAAAGGGGACAAAGCTTTTATTCAAGACTGATGTCCTTCAAGGATGCATCTGCAGTCATCACATATGGGTTGTCCTGCCTCAGGCAGCCCTTCGGTCGGCCGGATTCCAAAGTCTGGGTCTGGCCTCGGCTGATGTCGCACTTTCCCCGACGTCAGAGCATCTGGGGTATAAAAGCATCAGCCGACGCCATCTTCCTCAGTCTTTCTTGCCGCGTGGTGCCCGAAGCAGAAGCAGTTCGCAAGTGCCGGTCGGCCAGCTCCTGTGATTCGGCTACCGAAGAATTCGAAAAAGCTAAGTACCCCGTTGGGGACTCTTTCTTGCCTCAGCCGATGTCAGATAAAGTTAATAATTGTTTAACTTGTGGGAAACAAATACGTCATAAGGATTTCCACTCTTACTGCCTCCCTTGCCTAGGCCCAGACCACGACGTCTCGGCCTGTTCAGCCTGTGCTTCCTTCAACCGACGAACTCTTAGACGTCGGTCGGAGTTTGCAGAGGAATTCCTTGGGGCTAGTTTTGCTTACAAGATGCCGTCGGAGACTCCGACTTCGCATTTAGTTAAAAAATGGAAGGACAAGGACCGACACTCGCGGCCCGCGGTTTCGGCTGAAACCACGGTCAGGCCTACCGCGAGTGTATCGGTCTCTGCTGAAACAGAGTCCTTGTTACTTCCTATTACCGAAACCGCACAACCGACTACCTCGGCCCCGGAGGCCCCGGCCGAGTCGGTTATTGAATTACCTATTGAAACCGGTGTCCAGGAACCTTCCGACACCATTCCTTTAGACAAGTCTACTCCTGCACGTGGTGCAGCCAGACCCCCCTGCATCCATGTCCATTAAGGCTTTTTCTAGGGCTAAAGCTGCTAAGCTTACTAAGGCTTTGCCTCCCAAGGTTTCCTCTCAGAGACATTCTACTGGCTCACAGATTCTTAGCCTAGCAGAGGATCTTATCTCATTAATTAGGGGTTCTCAACCTCATCCGGACAGGGCCTCTCAACCACTTCCAGACAAAAGGCCCAGGGTTGAGCCCTCCGACCACCACTCCTCAGATGAGTCCACTGATGGTTCTGCTCTGTCAGACCCCCCAGGAGGAGGCTTATTCGGCCTACGAGGATTCTGATGCTGAAGAATCTATTCCCTCTCGGCCTCCCCTCCTGAAGAGTTTTCCTTTGGAGAGACACTACACTCTATGAGAGAACATTTTCAATGGCAGGGTCAGGAATTCTCTGATTCTAGAAAGAGATTAAGGACCTTTTTACATTTACCTCAGCATAGGCCTTTAGCTATACCTCCTGTTTTGAATGTTATTGATGTGTACTCTGATGCTAGTACAGCCCCTGACTCTCTCCCTCTGGCACCTGCCAAACCTGATAGGTACTACAGGGTCCCGGATTCACATCTACACCTGTACAAGGCCCACTCTGCTGATCCAGAAACTATTTCCCAGGGCCCAAAAGGGGTGGCAGCTGCCACTGCTAAAAATCCTCTACCCTCTGAAAGGGAGTCCAGAGCTTTAGAGAGATGGGGTAAGAAAGTTTACACTTCTGCAACTCTTTCCATGAGGGCATTAAATTGTCAATTTCATATGATACAGTACCAAGAGTATTTGTTAGATGAATTGCATAAGAAACTGTCCTCTTCTGAACCCCTTGATCGCAAATCCCTTCAGGATCTGGTGCATAACTCCCAGCAGCTTAGTAACCATTTCTTGCAGTGTGGTTATGATGCATTGGAAGCTTCATGTAGGTCAGCTATGACAGGTGCAGTTATACGTAGGCATGCCTGGCTGAAGGAACAATCTTTACCAGACCATGTTAAAGCTAAGCCTTTGGATGCTCCTATGGAAAAGCAAAAATTATTTGGTTCCACGGCTCAAGAGGTCTTAAAGAAATTTGAAGAAAAGGCAAAATCTGTGCAAACAGTCAAAGACTTTCTGCAAGTCCAACCACCAAGATTCAGCAGAAATTGGCCTACTAAGAATTGGTCCTTTCCGGACTCAGACAGATCTCAGAGAGGCAGGAATAGGCGTACCAGAGGTAGAGGGCAAGCTAGAGGCTCCTACAGAGGCAGTCAGTGGCAGCCTCCCAACCAGAGAGGTAGTGCAGGAACCACAACTGCTACACCAGGACAGACTCTATGACTTTATTTTGACTCCACCGACCAGGGCTCAATTAGAAGCACCTTTGGGCGGAAAGCTTTCTTTATTCTCAAAAAATTGGCACATCATTACAAGGGACACATGGACACTGCAAATAATAGACAAAGGATACAGGTTCCATTTCCACACATTGCCAAAAAGAAAAGGAATGCCAGACCTGCCACCAAATCAGAGGGCAGAGGCTTTGAAGCAAATTACCAAATTAATACAAAGGAAAGCCATAGAAAAGGTACCTCTTTCAGAACAAGGCCAAGGATTTTACTCCAGACTATTCCTTGTTCCAAGAAAAGAAAATCAATGGAGGCCTATTCTCGACTTGTCCGCACTGAATACTTACCTCATTGTGCCAAAATTCAAAATGCTGACTCTCCAGCAACTCCTTCCCATGCTGGGCAAGGGGTCTTGGCTGGTGACTCTAGACCTCAAGGAGGCATACCTGCATGTCCCTATTCGACAAAGTTGCAGAAGACACCTCAGATTTCTTGCAGGGTCAGAGCATTATCAATTCTCAGCATTGTCCTTTGGCTTATCTACTGCGCCCAGAGTATTCACGAAATGCCTGGCATCAGTAATTGCACACTGCAGACTTCAGGGGATTCAAATCTACCCATATCTGGATGACTGCCTTATACAAGCGGGCAACAAGCAAATTTTGTTAAAGGACTTGGACTATGCCATCCACCTACTACAGGCCTTGGGATGTACAGTCAACATCCAAAAATCAAGACTTGTTCCATCCCAAAGAATAACCTTTCTGGGTGCGGATCTAGACACAACCACCCAAATGGCCTTTCTCACAGAAGAAAAGCAAAAACAACTTCCGGATTACTTCAAGAATCTGACAAGACAAACACAGCTGACTGCAAGGAAAATCCTGCAGGCCCTGGGTTACATGGCATCTTGCATTCTTCTGATTCCGCAAGCAAGGCTGCATATGAGAAAATTACAAAGGTACCTAATTAGTGTATGGACTCAGCACAGTCACAGCTTAGAAACTTTGATCCCACTCATTCCATGCCTTCAAAAGGAATTTCTGTGGTGGGCTCAAGCCTGCCAGTCGAACAGCGGGTTGCCCTTCAGCAAACCAAGAGCCAACCAAACCATCACCACGGACGCTTCAGACCAAGGTAGGGGAGCACACATGGAGGGCAGATGTATCCAAGGGCTATGGTCACAAAGAGAGCTGCGCATGCACATAAACCAAAAGGAAATGCTGGCAGTGATACACACATTCGAGGCCTTCAAACCTTTCCTTCATCAAGGCCACCTGCTCATAAGGACAGACAACACCACAGTTATGTGGTACATAAACAAGCAAGGAGGCACCCATTCCTACCCTCTATGCAGACTGGCAATGAATCTATGGGAACTTTCCTTGAAACTCAATATACAGCTGCAGTCCCAGTTCGTGCCAGGGAAAGACAATATACTGGCAGACAGCTTAAGCAGAACTACCATGGATGCACACGAATGGATGCTGCACCCAGACATCTTCTTACTCATAACACAATCATGGGGAAGGCCAGAGAGAGATCTGTTCGCTTCCCCCCACAATCATCAACTGAGGACATTCTGCTCCAGAACATACCACCCACAAGCATGGAAAGTGGACGCTCTCTCTTTCAGCTGGAAAGCTCTAACAGTCTATGCTTTCCCACCTCTCCCATTAATGACCAAGGTTTTACTGAAGATCAGGGCAGAGCAGCCCAGAGTGATTCTGATAGCTCCAAACTGGCCAAGGCAGCACTGGTACCCACTGTTAAAGAGCATGTCACAGACGAAACCGTGGCCTCTCCCCCTATGGCCACTTCTACTGACGCAGCACAATTTCAAGACTCTGCATTCCAACCTGAAAACCTTGCAGCTAACTGCCTGGAGAATACCATGACTCCTCCCCAGGATAACCTATCCCAGAGAGTGAAGGATATTATTATGGAAGCTCATGCCTTCCACAAGGAAGGCATATTCAGCAAAATGAAAAAGATTTCACACTTGGAACACAACAAAGGCCTAGATGTGACAGTGATGAACATGGCACATATACTGGAATATTTGGCAGAATTGTTCCACAATGGCCTGTCTTACTCTTCCATTAAGATACATGCCTCAGCAATTTCAGCAGAATACAATGTTAATCCACCTGTCTTCTCGCATCCTCTCCTAAGACAGTTTCTAAGAGGAATCAAAAACATCAATCCTCCAAGGAAACCACCTCTACCTACTTGGGACCTTAACTTTGTGTTTGGAAAACTAACACTTCCTCCCTTTGAACCAGCAGCATCGGCGGATCTACAGTTTCTGTCTTGGAAAACTGCATTCCTTCTGGCCATAACCTCAGCAAGAAGAGTATCTGAGTTACAAGCTTTAATGGCAGTGCAGCCATTTCTTATCTTTCATCAAGACAGAGTTTCTTTGAGAACCAATCCTACATTTATGCCAAAGGTGGTATCCAGGGTATCCTTGAACCAAGCAATTCACTTGCCTACATTCTTCCCAAAACCACAAAATAAAGCGGAGAAACTTCTGCACACCCTGGACATACACAGACAATTGCTACTACTTGGACAGAACTAAAAGTTACAGAAAGACTGACCAGTTGTTTGTAGCATATGCTGCTGGGGCACAAGGAAAAGCAATTTCCAAACAGACCATTTCAAAATGGATAGGAAATTGCATTCGTTTTTGTTACTCCTTTCATGGAAAAACTGTGCCAGCAAACATTAGACCTCATTCCACGAGAGCCACAGCCACCACCACAGCCTTCCCAAGAGGGGTGGCTACCAAGGACATTTTAGAAGCTGCTACATGGAGCTCTGTGCATACATTTGCCAAGCATTACAATTTACCTTTATACTCCAGATCCAGAGCAGGCTTTGCTACGGCAGTCCTGCAGGATGTCCTTCATGGATGCATCTGCAGTCATAACAACTGGGTTGTCCTGTCGTCAGGCAGCCCTTCGGTCGGCCGGATTCCAAAGTCCGGGTCCGGGTCCGGCTGATGTCGCACTTCACCCGGCGTCATCTCTGCTGGTCTTGGTATAAAGGCATCAGCCGGCGCCATTTTCTTCAGTCTTTCTTGCCGTGTGGCGCCCGAAGCAGAAGCTGTTCACAAGTGCCGGTCGGTCAGATCCAGAGATTACTACTACCGAATACTCCTTCGAAGACTTCTAAAAGCTAAGTACCCCGTTGGGGACTCTTTCTTGCCTCAGCCGATGTCAGAAAAAGTCAATAACTGTTTAACTTGTGGGAAACAAATACCTCATAAAGATTTCCACTCTTACTGTTTGCCTTGTTTAGGCCCAGACCACGACGTAGCAGCCTGTTCGGCCTGTGCTTCTTTCAACCGACGAACGCTTAGACGTCGGTCGGAGTTTGCTGAACAGTTTTTCGGCTCTGAATTTACGTACATTATGCCGTCGGATCCTCCCGACTACCCAAATTATTAAAAAACGCAAAGAAAAAGACCGACACTCGCGGTCCGCGGTTTCGGCCGAAACCATGGTTAAGCAAACCGCGAGTGTCTCGGTTTCGGCCGAAACCGAGAAAGCTGATCAGAGTACAGCCGAATCAATGACTACTACTGAGGTTCCGGTTACCTTACTTGAATCGGCCTCAGAAATTTTACCTACTACAGTGGTTACTAGTGACTTATCAGACACCATCCCTTTGGATGTCTCTACCCCAGCACGTGGTGCAGCTAGGCCTCCTGCAGCCATGTCTATTAAGGCCTTCGCCAGGGCCAAAGCAGCCAAATCTACTAAGTCAGTGCCTGTTAAACCCCCCTCAACCAGGCCCACTTCTAGTTCACAAATGCTTACTCTGGCAGAAGATTTAATATCCTTAATTAGGGGATCTCAATCTCACCCAGACAAGGCCTCTCAGCCCCTAGAAAAGAGACCTAGAGCAGAGCCCCTCGAGCCTGTGTCCTCTGATTCTGCGGAAGACTCAGATATTACAGACCAGCCAGAGGCTCCTTTCTCCAATTTTGAGGACTCAGATGCTGAAGAATCCATTCCAGCTGCTTCCCCACCAGAAGAATTCTCCTTTGGGGAAACCTTACATGCCATGAGAGAACATTTCTAATGGCAGGAACAGGATTTTTCAGACTCCAGAAAAGACTTAGGACTTTTCTGCACCTACCACAACACAGGCCCTTAGCTATACCTCCTGTCCTCTCTGTTGTGGACGATGCATTCAATGATGTTTGCACTGCACCAGATTCTTTACCTCCAGCACCTGCCAAACCAGATAGATTTTACAGGGTGCCAGACACTCATCATCACCTATACAAGGCCCTCTTGCAGACCCGAAACTATATCCCAGGGCCCTAAGGCAGTAGCCTCAACCACAGCAAAAACCCTATTCCTTCTGAAAGGGAAGCCAGGTCTTTAGACAGATGGGGCAAAAAGGTTTACACCTCTGCTACTCTCTCAGCTAGAGCTTTAAACTGTCAGTTTCACATGATACAATACCAAGAGTTTATGCTTGATCAGTTAACTAAAAAGCTATCCTCTGATGACGCTATAGATAAGAAAAATCTATTAGAAATGGTAAATAACATACAACAGGTTAGTAACCATTCCTTAAAATGTGGCTATGATGCACTGGAGGCTTCATTTAGATCAGCCATGACTGGCACAGTGATAAGAAGACATGCATGGCTGAAGGAACAAGTTTTACCGGATCATGTTAAAGCTAAGTTACTAGATGCTCCTATGGATAAGACCAGTTGGTTTGGTACACCTGCCCAGCAGGTAATGAAGAAAATGGAAGAAAAGGCAAAATCTGTACAAACGGTTAAAGATTTCTTGCAGGTTCAGCCCCCAAGGTTTAGCAGGAACTGGCCTGTCAAAAATTGGTCCTTTCCTGACTCCACAAGATCCCAAAGGGGCAGGAATAGACGTTCCAGAGGCAGAAATCAAACCAGAGGGGGTGCCTACAGAGGGGCGACAGTGGCAAGGTAATAACAGAGCCACAGGCACAGCCACTACCACTACAACAGGGCAATCACAGTGACTTGATTCTAACTCCGCCTACCAGGGAACAAATAGCAGCACCCTTAGGCGGAAAGTTAACCTTATTTTCAAAGAACTGGCACTATATCACAAAAGACAAGTGGATTTTGCAAACCATAGACCAAGGTTACGGTTCCACTTCCACACTATACCAGTCAAAAGAGGAATGCCAAACCTACCTCCAAATCAAAAAACAGAAGCTCTACAGCAGATAATAAAATTAACAAAGATGAGAGCTGTGGAAAGAGTACCAATAACAGAACAAGGCAAAGGATTCTACTCCAGACTATTCCTAGTTCCAAGAAAGGAAAAAGCTGGAGACCTATTCTCGATCTGTCCACCTTAAACACATACATCATTGTCCCAAAATTCAAGATGCTGACCCTACAGCAACTTCTTCCCATGCTGGGCAAGGAGTGTTGGCTGGTAACTCTAGATCTCAAGGAGGCATACCTGCACGTCCCCATTCGACCAATTTGCAGAAGATACCTCAGATTTCTTGCAGGATCAGAGCACTATCAATTCTCAGCATTGCCCTTTGGCTTATCTACTGCCCAGAGTATTCACAAAATGCCTGGCATCAGTAATCGCCCACTGCAGACTACAGGGAATCCAAATTTATCCATACCTGGACGACTGCCTGCTACAAGGGGACAACAAAAGCAAGCTGACAACAGATTTACAAAGGGTCATTTACTTGCTACAAGCACTGGGATACACAGTCAATTTGCAAAAATCAAGGCTGATTCCATCCCAAACAAGGACATTCTTGGGCGCGGAATTGGACACAGTAAAACAAATGGCATTCCTAACTGCAGAAAAACAAAAAGATCTCCCTCTTTACTTCTTGGCACTAACAAACCACAGCAAGCTAACAGCAAGAAAAGTTCTGCAGGCCTTGGGCTATATGGCATCATGCATAATCTTGGTTCCACATGCCAGACTGCATATGAGAAAACTACAGTGGTACCTAAAGAATCTATGGTCCCAACACAGGCACAGCCTAGAAACAGAAATTCCACTAATTCCATGCCTAAAACAGGAGTTCCTATGGTGGGCTCAAGCATGCCAGTCAAACCCAGGCTTACCCTTTCACAAATATCAAGCAAGCCAAACCATCACAACAGACGCCTCAGACCTAGGATGGGGGGCTCACATGCTGGACAAATGCGTGCAAGGATTGTGGGCCTTGGGACCAACTTCACCTGCACATCAACCTAAAAGAAATGCTGGCAGTAAAACTGGCAATCCAAAAATTCAGACCATTTCTCAAAGAAGGCCATTTGATGATAAGGACAGACAACACCACAGTCATGTGGTACATCAACAAACAGGGAGGCACTCATTCATACCCCCTATGCAGAATGACTTTGAACCTTTGGAACCTGGCACTCAGCTACAACATCCAGTTACAGGCAATGTTTGTACCGGGAAAGGAGAACACTCTAGCAGACATGTTAAGCAGAACCACCTCGGATGCTCACGAATGGATGCTACACCCGGACATCTTCAAGACCATCGCAAAGAAATGGGGAATGCCACAAATAGATCTATTCGCTTCCCCTCTCAACCACCAGCTCAAAAAATTCTGCACAAGGACATACCAACCACTTGCAGCGAAAGTGGATTCGCTCTCCTTCAGCTGGACAGGCCTGACAGCATATGCATTCCCACCTCTTCCCTTGATACACAAGGTATTACTAAAAATCAAGGAGGAACGTCCAAGGATAATCCTGATAGCTCCAAACTGGCCAAGACAACACTGGTACCCATTGCTGAGGAGCATGTCTCGGGACAAAATGTGGTCAATACCCCTGATGCCTTTGATGTTAACTCAGAACAACTACAGCATCATGCATCCAAACCTAAAAGCGTTGCAGCTGACTGCATGGCACATCACATAGCAGCAACTATTCCAGATCTCTCCCAAAGGGTTAAAGACATTATACTTGAAGCCCGCAGACCTTCAACAAGAAGGAACTATGCAGGGAAATGGAAAAGGTTTGTCATTTGGAGTACTGAAAGAGGGAAGGATGTGTCGAATATAGATATGGCTAACATTCTGGAGTACTTGGCAGAGCTTCTACATACAGGCCTGTCCTATTCCTCCATCAAGATACATGCATCAGCTATTTCAGCAGAATACAGCTTTGATCCACCTGTCTTCTCACATCCTCTACTCAGGCAGTTCCTCAGAGGGATCAAGAATGTAAAACCTCCTAGGAAACCACCTCTGCCAGCTTGGGATTTGAACTTTGTGCTAGAAAAGTTGACACTCGCCTTTTGAACCAGCAGCAACAGCAGACCTACAGCATCTTTCATGGAAAACTGCATTAAAAAAACCCTTATTAAAAAATTTTTTTGGGGGCTGGAATTCACCAAAAAAGGGGATTTTGTGAGGCCAGACATGATTCTAACGAAGACCCAGACTTCTTGGGGGCTACAAAAAAGGGAAAAAGAAAGGGCCTCCCGCTGCTTCTTTAAAACATGAAAATGTTCATCCAGTTTGCTTTAATGGCCAAGGGTTCCCTTTTTGGGGATTTGTTCAAAAAAACCAAAACTTAGGGAATCAACAAACGGGGGGAAACATTTTCCCCCTTTGGGCAAGAAATTTTTTTAAGCTCCCCTTAAACAATTTCAGGAAAGGGGCCCCACAAACCCTTTAGCAGATGGTTAAGCGACAAATCAGGGCCCCAGTGGTGGATTTTCAGACAAAATTACTGCATAACCCAAAAATCTGCTTTTACTCCACCATCCAAATTTTCCAAAGAGGTTTATAAAGGGAAAAGGGGACCCTTTCATTTGGAAAAACCAGGACCCTTTTCCCACCCTCCCTTTTTCCCCGGGCCTAAATCAGACAAACAAGAAGGGGAATTTTTACCCGAGGCCTCGCAACATGGCCCCAACTGGGAGTCGGAAGGGAAACCCTCCAGGCCTTTTTTTTCCAATTTTTTCCAAAGGATGCCAATGTAAACTTCCCTTTTATCAACACCCTAATTCGGGAAAACCCCAGCAGGTTAATTCCCCCAAAAATTTTTTAAAGTGAATAACCCAAAACCTTCGGAAAGGTACACGAAAAAGGAAAGTTTTTTTAGGATACAAAAATTTAACTGGCCAAAGGGGGTTTTAAATTTTTAGAGTTTTGGACAAATTTTGTCCCCTTCCTTAAGTTATCGACTTTTTCAGCTCATTTAATTTAACCTTGTTTTACCCTTTTGAACTTTTCTTAGGGGGCAAAAATTTAAAGACCCCAAAGTTACTTTTTGGGGACCTTTTTTTTTGGGGAGAAACTTCCAAATTTTTGAGGTTGTAATTAAAAATATTTGAGGAAATGTTTTTTTTGGGCCTTTTCTGGGGGGTTTCTTTGCGGGCCCCTTTCTAACCCTTTTTATTTTCCAAAAGGGATAGGGATCATTAAAAATTTTTTTTCCAAGGGGTTTCATTTTTTAAAACCAAAACATTTTTTGTTTTTTATGAACCCCAAAAAAAAAAGATTTTGAACTTTGTGTAAAGGGAACCCCCCTTTTTTAACAGGCAAGGGTTTTTTTACACCATTGGTTTTTTTTTTTGATTCTCGGGGCAAGGTTCAAAAAAAATTTTTTTAATGGATTTTTTTCACTTTTTTATTCCCATCAGGAAGGGAGTTCCATGGGATTACCTCATTCCCTAGGGTACTCCCCCCTTCCAATTTTTTTTTTTGGGGGGGGGGCCCCCTTTTTTTTTTTTGGGGGGGCCCCCCGGGGGTTTTTTTTAAAAAAAATTTTTTTAAAAAAAAACCCCCTTTTAAAAAAAGGGGGGGGGGGAAAAAAATTTTTTTACCCCAAAATTTTTTTTTTTCCCCCCCCCAAAAAATTTTTCCCAAATTTTTGGGGGGGTTTTTTTTTTGGGGCCAACACCCCTTTTTGGGGGGGGTTTTTTGTTTTAAAAAGGGGGTTTTTCTGGGTTTTTTTGGGGTTTTTTCCCCAAAACTTTTTTTTTTTTTTTTTTTTTTTTTTTTGGGGGGGAAAAAAAAATTTGGGGGAAACCCCGGGGAAAAAAAAACCCCCCCTTTTTTGGGGTTTTTTTTTTTTAAAAAAAATTTTTAAAAAAAAAAATTTTTTTTTTTAAAACCCCCAAAAACCCCCAAAATTTTTAAAAAATTTTTTTTGGGGTGGGAAAAATTTTTTTCTTTTTTTTTCGAGTTTTTTTTTTTTTAAAAAAAAAACCCCACCCCTTTTTAAAAAAAATTTTTTTTTTTAAAGGAATTTTATTTTTTTTTTCCCCCCCCCCTCCCCCCCCCCCCCCCCCCCCCCTTTTTTTAATTTTTTAAAAAAGGGGAAAATTTTTTTTTTTTTTTTTTTTTTTTTTTTAAAAAAAAAAAAACAAAAAAATTTTTTAAAAAATTTTTTTTTTTTTTAAAAAAAATTTTTTTTTTAAAAAAAAAAAAAAAAAAAAAAAAATTTTTTTTTTAAAAAAAAAAAAAAAAAAAAAATTTTTTTTTTTTTTTTTTTTTTTTCAAAAAAAATTTTTTTTTTTTTTTTTTTTTTTTTTTTTTTGGGGTTTTTTTTTCTTTTTTTTTGAGGGTTTTTTTTTTTTTTTTTTTTTTTTTTTTTTTTAAAATTTTTTTTAAAAAATTTTTTAAAAAAAAGGGAAAAATTTAAATTTTTTTCAAAAAAAATTTTAAAACCTTTTTTCCCTTTTTTTCCACCCCTTTAAATTTTAAATTTTCCCCACAAAAAACAAAAAAGGTTTTTAAAAAATTTTTTTTCTTTTTTGGGGGTTAAAATTTTTTTTCCCCCCTAAATTTTGGGCTTTTTTAATTAAATTTTGGTTTTTTTTTTTTTTAAAAAAAACCCAATTTTTTTTAAAAAACCCACTAAACCCCCCTTTTTTTTATTTTTTTTTTTTGGATAAAAATTTTCTTTTTTTTTTTTTTTTTTAAAATTTTTTACCCTTTTTCCCCCTTTTTTGGAAAATTTTAAAATTTTTTTTAAAAGTTTTTAAAAAATTTTTGGTTTTGTTTTTAAAAAAAATTTAATTTTTTTTTAATTTAAAAAATTTTTTTATAATTTTTTTGTAAAATTTTTTTTTTTTTTATTTTTTTTTTTTTGGGATGGGGTTTTTTTAAAAAGAGTTTTTTTAAATTAAATTTAAATTGAAGGAAAAAACAAAAAAAAAACAAAAAAAAAAAAAAAACAAAAAAAAAAAAAAAAAAAAAAAACCCCAAAAGAAAACCCCCCAAAAACCTTTCCCCAAAAAAAAAAAAAAACCCCCCCCCCCAAACCAAAAACCCCCAAAAAAACCCGGGAAAAAAAGGGGAAAAAAAGGGGTTGGGAAAAAAAAAACCCCGAAAAAAAAAAAAATTTTTTTTTTTTTTTAAAAAAATTTTTTTAAAAAAAAAGAAAATTTTTTTTTTTAAAAAAAAAAAAAAAAAATTTTTAAAAAAAAAAAAAAAAAAAAAATAAAAAAAAATGGGGAAAAATTTTTTAAAAAAAAAAAAAAAAAATTTTAAAAAAAAAGGGGGGGGAAAAAAAAAAAAAAAAAAAAAAGAAAAAAAAAAAAAAAAGAAAAGGGAAAAGAAAAAAGGAAATATAGAAAAATGGTAAAAAAAAAAAAAAAACCCAAAAAAAAAAAAAAATTTTAAAATTTTAAAAAAAAATTTAAATTTTTTAAAAACCCCCAAAAAATTTAAAAAAAAATATAAAATCTTTTTTTTTTAAAACTTTTTTTTTTCCCAAGCTGCTGGGAAAAAAATTTAAAAATCATGGGAAAAGGCCAAACAATTTAAATTTAAAGCCCCTGGTAAAGGGAAAAAAGGTTTTTCACCCTCCCCAAAAAACCAGCAAATTAGGGGGGCAGCAGTATTCGGGGAAACCCCCCAAAAACCCCCTTTCAAAAAAATTTAGCTGAAAATCTCTAAGTTAAAATTTTTTCCAGGAAATTCTTTAAAAAACCCCCAAATGGAATAAACGGGGGGCAATTACCCCCCGGGGCGCTGGCCCCGGGAAAACCTTTAAAACAACCCAAAAAGAATTTCCTGCCGGGAAAAAATTCAGGCCCAATTAAAAACTTGGACCCACAAAGGAAATTTACAAAAAAACCTTTTGTAAAGGGGGCCCAAAGGGTTTGGTTTCCCGGGAAACTAAATAACAAATACTACCAGAACCCCCCCAACCAAGTTGGAATTTTTTTCCAAACTTTTCCCTTTCCCTCCCCCTTTTTAAAAAATAAAACGGGACAAGCCAAGGTTTTTCACCAGCTGGCCCCCCTTTTCTTTTTTTCAAGTCACAGGAAAAACCCCGCCCCCGGCCCAGCGGAGGGCCAACTGAAAAAAACCCCTGTTTTCCCTCCCCAGCAACTTCATCGGGGCGGGATTCATTTTTGGGGAAATCTAGTACAGAAATCTTTAAAAAGGGGAAAAGCTTTTCAGGACCTTCAAAATGGAACTGCCCCACCCTCAAATTTTTTAAAAACCCAAATCCCTATTTTCCTTAAGATTCTCCCGCCATCCCTTTTTAAAATTCACCCTTCTCCTCTTAAAATTCCCAAAAAAAAGCCCGGGGGCCCAACCCCGGGCCAATTTTGCATTGGAAAAACTTACAACCCCCTCCCTTTTGAACTGGTTGCTACAGCAGAGTTGAAATTCCTCTCATGGAAAACAGCTTTACTTAGCCATCACTTCAGCAAGAAGAGTGTCTGAACTGCAGGCCCTTATGGCAGTGGAACCCTTCATTATCTTCCATGCGGACAGAGTTTCCCTCAGGACTAAACCCGTCTTTTATGCTCAAGGTGGTATTTAAACCAGTCCATTCATTTGCCTACTTTTTTCAATAATCCTCAAAATAAAGGGGAAATGATACTGCATTCTTTAGATGTGTACAGACAGCTTAGATTCTATTTGGACAGGACTAAGCCTCTCAGAAAATCTGACCAGCTGCTAGTCAGCTTTGCTGCAGGGGCAGAGGGGAAGGCATTTGAAAGCGAACCATATCTAAATGGATAGCACACTGCATCCATTTCTGCTACAAGCACCATGGAAAACCTACCCCACAAGGGATAAGAACACATTCCACTAGGGCTACATCTACCTCTACCGCGTTTCTCAGAGGAGTCCCTACACATGGAGCTCGGTACACACTTTTACCAAGAATTTACCACTTGCCTGTCTTTTCTAAATCCAGAGCTGGATTTGCCAAAGAAGTCTTACAGGGCCTGATTGCCAGACCTAATGCTTCTTAATCTACCTCCACCCTTCTGTAGCTTTGGGAATCAAGCCAGATGTGATTACTGCAACAGTGAAACACGAAGAACATAGTACAGTTGTGTAAACTTACCATAAATGTAGATGTTTGAGTGGATTCACTGTTGCAGTCCTGGATACCCTCCCTCCAGCCCCCCCCGATTCTTTGATTGCAACTGTCCTTTTTGGTTTGGCATATCTTATACAATGTGTATTTGCTTTTTGCTGGGGGTGCTCAACACCATATAATTGCTTCATATTTTGGGGGCACCTGACTTCTGGAAAAACTGATGTAATGGTGTCGGCTGCATGTTTTATACCCCTGACATCATGGAAGAAGCGACAGCATCCGACGCAGAAATCCTTAGACTCTGGTATTCAGGCCGGCTACAGCCAGATAACCCAAATGTGATGACTGCAACAGTGAATACATTCGAACATCTACAGTTATGGTAAGTGTACACAACTGTATTTTCTTTAATGTGGAATTATTCAGATTATTTTACTTCTGCAAGATGGTGGATTGTAATGACAGAAGTCTAGCCTTTTATGGTTGAAATGTTCTGAAATGAATAGTGTTATTGATTTTATGCATCATTTCATTGCTTATTAAAATAATGTTAAACTGCAATTTAAAACGCTTTCTAACAAGTGGCAGTGGTATTATACAAGGAATATAATTTACTAGAATCAGGAAGGTGAATCATAGAAAATGAATACATGCATGCATGGCCATAAAAATGTGTGCAAGGAGTCTGTTTTGAAAACAGCACGAAGATCAACTTAATGGCCAGATGCATTTTCTATGAATGTGAGTTTTCATGCCATTTCAATGGCAGAGAAGTTTAATGCTTATGCCAAGTCTGTTTTCATTGCGAGAGTGTATTGTTTAGCAAACGGCTGTCTGTGATGATGTCCTTCAAGGATGCATCTGCAGTCCTTACAAATGGGTTGTCCTGTCGTCAGGCAGCCCTTCGGTCGGCCAGATTCCAAAGTCTGGGTCTGGCCTCGGCTGGTGTCGCACTTCACCCGACGTCATAGCTGCAGTTATTCGGGTATAAAGGCATCAGCCGATGCCATTTTCCTCAGTCTTTCTTGCCGGGCCAAGCAGAAGCTGTTCGCAAGTGCCGGTCGGTCAGAACCAGAGATTATTACTACCGAATACTTCTACTACTACCAAAGACTTCTAAAAAGCTAAGTACCCCGTTGGGACTCTTTCTTGCCTCAGCCGATGTCAAAAAAAGTGAATAACTGTTTAAATTGTGGGAAACAAATACCTCATAAAGATTTCCACTCTTACTGCTTACCTTGCTTAGGCCCAGACCACGACGTAGCAGCTTGTCTAGCCTGTGCTTCTTTCAACCGACGAATGCTTAGACGTCGGTCTGAATTTGCTGAAGAGTTTTTCGGCTCCGCTTTTGCTTACATTATGCCGTCGGATACTCCGACTACGCAAATTTCTAAAAAGCAGGAAAAGGACCGACATCGCGGTCCGCGGTTTCGACGAAACCGCTGTTAAATAACGCGAGTGTCTCTGTTTCGCTGAAACAGAGTCCACGGTTCTTCCTTCGGCTGAAAGCTTGCCACTTACCGAGGCCTCATCCAGCTTGGCTGAATCTGCTACTGAAATCCCACCTGCTCCTGCAGGTTCACAGGATTTATCAGATACTATCCCTTTGGATATTTCTACCCCTGCACGTGGAGCTGCTAGGCCTCCTGCATCCATGTCGATTAAGGCCTTTGCCAGGGCTAAAGCAGCAAAGACTACCAAAACTGTGCCTAAGACCCCCCTATCACAGGCCCAGTTCTAGTTCACAAATGCTTAGTCTAGCAGAGGATCTCATTTCCTTGATCCGGGGATCCCAAACACATCCAGACAGGGCCTCTCACCCACCTCCAGAGAAGAGGACTAGAGTAGAGCCCCTGAGCCAGTTTCTTCAGATGGCTCCTCTGATGAATCAGATAATTCAGACCCTCCAGAGGCCCTTTTCTCCTTATGAGGACTCTGATGCAGAAGAGTCCATTCCTTCTGCCTCTCCTGAGGAATTTTCTTTGGGGAAACCATGCATGCTATGAGGAACAATTTCAATGGCAGGGCCAGGATTTTTCAGACTCTAGGAAAAGGCTTAGAACCTTTTTGCATTTGCCACAGCATAGGCCTTTAGCCATTCCTCCAGTACTTACTGTTGTGGATGATGCTTTTAATGATGCTTGTACTGCTCCTGATTCTTCCTCCGCCCCTGCTAAGCCCGATAGGTACTACAGGGTTCGGACACACATTATCATTTGTATAAGGCCCCTTTTGCAGATCCCAAACTATCTCCCAGGGACCCAAGGCTGTAGCAGCTACCTCTACCAAAACCCTCCCCTCTGAAAAGGAATCTAGGGCCTTAGAGAGATGGGGTAAAAAAGTTTACACTTCTGCTACTCTTTCACCTAGGGCCTTGAACTGTCAATTCCACATGATCCAGTATCAAGAATTTATGTTAGACCAGTTAACTAAAAGCTGTCCTCGGATGAACCATTAGACAAAAAATATGTTCAAGAAATGGTACATAACATTCAGCAGGTCAGTAACCATTCCTTAAAATGCGGCTATGATGCACTGGAGGCTTCCTTTAGATCAGCCATGACTGGCACAGTGATCAGAAGACATGCATGGTTAAAAGAGCAGGCCTTACCAGATCATGTTAAATCAAAACTACTGGATGCTCCCATGGACAAGATCAATTTGTTTGGCTCTCCCGCACAACAGGTGCTGAAGAAGATGGAAGAGAAGGCAAAATCTGTCCAGACAGTCAAAGATTTCTTACAGGTCCAACCTCCAAGGTTTTGCAGGAATTGGCCCTCCAAGAATTGGTCCTTTCCAGACACCTCCAAAGCTCAGAGAGGCAGGAATAGGCGCTCAAGAGGCAGGGGTCAATCCAGAGGTGCCTACAGGGGACGCCAGTGGCAGGCTAACAACCAGCGAGGTACAGCCACAGATACAGCCACCACCACGACTACAGGACAATCACAGTGACTTGGCTCTAGCACCGCCTACCAGGGAACAACTAGAAGCACCCTTAGGCGGAAAGCTAGCCTTATTTTCAGTAAACTGGCATTACATTACAGGAGACAAGTGGATTTTGCAGACAATAGACCAAGGTTACAGGTTTCACTTCCATACTCTACCAAGGAAGAGAGGAATGCCAAACCTACCTCCAAATCAAAAGGCAGAAGCTCTAAAGCAAATAACTCACTTACTAAGGATGAGAGCTGTAGAAAAGGTACCATCTATGGAGCAAGGACAAGGATTTTACTCCAGGCTCTTCCTGGTACCAAGAAAAGAAAACCAATGGAGACCTATTCTCGACCTGCCCGCTTTAAACACATACCTCATTGTCCCAAAATTCAAAATGCTGACCCTACAGCAGCTTCTTCCCATGTTGGGCAAGGAGTCTTGGCTGGTAACTCTAGATCTCAAGGAGGCATACCTGCACGTCCCCATATGACCAAATTGCAGAAGATACCTCAGATTTCTTGCAGGATCAGAGCATTATCAATTCTCAGCATTGCCCTTTGGCTTATCTACTGCGCCCAGAGTGTTCACGAAATGCCTGGCATCAGTAATTGCTCATTGCAGGCTTCAGGGAATTCAGATCTACCCTTACCTGGACGACTGCCTGTTACAAGCGGACAACAAAAACAAACTAGCAGAAGACTTAAAAAGGGTCACTTATCTACTGCAAGCCCTGGGATACACAGTCAATATAAAAAAGTCAAGGCTGATACCATCCCAAAGGATAACCTTTTTGGGTGCAGAGCTGGACACATCACAACAAATGGCATTTCTAACAGTAGAAAAACAGGAGCAACTCCCTCTCTACTTCTTGGCATTAACAAAACAGAACCAGCTAACAGCAAGAAAAGTCCTGCAAGCCTTGGGTTTCATGGCATCCTGCATAATTTTGGTTCCACATGCCAGACTGCATATGAGAAAGTTACAGTGGTATCTAAGGAATTATGGTCTCAGCACAAGCGCAGCCTAGAAACCCAAATTCCAATAATCCCATGCCTGAAGCAAGAATTCAAATGGTGGGCTCAGGCCTGTCAATCAAACAAAGGACTGCCCTTCCACAGCACTCAACCAAGCCAGACCATCACAACGGACGCCTCAGACCTCGGTTGGGGGGCGCACATGCTGGATAAGTGCATACAAGGCTTATGGACTCAAGACCAGCTGCACCTACACATAAATCAAAAGGAAATGCTGGCAGTAAAACTGGCAATTCAGACATTCAGACCATTTCTTCGACAAGGTCAACTGTTGATAAGGACAGACAACACCACAGTTATGTGGTACATCAACAAACAGGGAGGCACACATTCGCATTCTATGCCGGATGGCAGTGGAACTCTGGAATGTGGCCCTGAGCCTCAACATTCAGTTACAAGCAATTTTTGTGCCAGGAAAAGAAAACATACTAGCAGACATACTAAGCAGAACTACCACGGATGCCCACGAATGGATGCTGCATCCGGACATATTCAAAACCATTACAAGAAAATGGGGACTACCAGAAATAGACTTATTTGCATCCCCACGCAATCACCAACTGAAGAAATTCTGCACAAGGACGTACCACCCATTTGCTTGGAAAGTGGACTCCTATCTTTCAGTTGGAAAACCTGACAGCATATGCATTCCCACCACTTCCTTTGATGCACAAGGTGCTATTGAAGATCAAAGAAGACCGTCCAAGGATCATCCTGATAGCTCCAGACTGGCCAAGGCAACATTGGTACCCATTACTGAGGAGCATGTCTCGGGAACAAATATGGCCTCTACCACTGGTTCCCTTACTGTTAACACAGAACAACTACAACACCCTGCAGCCAAACCTGAAAACACTGCAGCTGACTGCCTGGAACATTGCATAAGACCAAATAACCCAAGTTTATCCCAAAGGGTTAAAGACATTTTCTTGGAGGCTCGCAGACCCTCAACAAGAAAAAATTATTCAGCAAAATGGAAAAGATATCACATTTGGAGTACTGCAAAAGGAGAAAATGTGTCACTGGTAAACATAGCCAACATCCTGGAATACTTGGCAGAGCTGTACCACAACGGCCTGTCCTATTCTTCCATTAAGATTCATGCATCAGCTATTTCAGCAGAATACAACTTGGATCCTCCAGTCTTCTCACATCCTCTGCTCAGGCAGTTTCTGAGAGGAATTAAAAATGTAAAACCACCTAGGAAGCCACCATTGCCAGCATGGGACTTGAACTTTGTGCTAGAAAAGTTGACACTCCCCCCTTTCGAACCAGCAGCAACAGCAGAATTACAATACTTATCATGGAAAACTGCTTTCCTGCTTGCAATCACTTCCTGATCTTCCATCAAGATAGAGTGTCCATGAGAACAAATCCTACTTTTATGCCAAAGGTGGTCTCCAGGGTATCTTTAAACCAAGCTATCCACCTACCTACATTCTTCCCCAACCCACAGAACAGGGGAGAAAGACTGTTGCATACCTTGGATGTACATAGACAATTACGTTACTACCTCGACAGGACCAAGGGCAATAGAAAAACTGACCAGCTACTGGTAGCATATGCAACAGGAATGGAAGGAAAAGCAATTTCAAAACAGACCATCTCTAAGTGGATAGGAAATTGCATTAGATTTTGTTACGCCTACCATGGGAAGAAAACTCCAGAAAACATCAGGCCTCACTCTACAAGGGCTACAGCCACTACCACAGCTTTTCTACGAGGAGTGGCTACCAAAGACATTTTAGAGGCTGCTACTTGGAGCTCCGTGCATACATTTGCCAAGCATTATAATTTACCTTTATACTCCAGATCCCAAATAGGTTTTGCCACTGCTGTCTTGCAAGGGATCTTAACTACACCATAATCTTATTTCTCCTCCTCCCCCAGTCTGGCTATGGTATTCTACCCATTTGTAAGGACTGCAGATGCATCCTTGAAGGACATAGTACAGTTATCTACCTACCATAAATGTAGATGTCCGATAGGCATGCATCTGCAGTCAGGATTACCCACTCTCCTTCCCCTCTGTGGTACTCCTAGGGTATTTGCCCATCTTGTAGGTAGCTGGGGAATCTATTATGGTGTATTTGTTTGTATATATGTAGATACATGCTTATTTTTTGTTTGCTCTCTACTATTTGGAACCATTTGCATTTCTCCAAATTTAGCCTTCCTAGAGGGCACCTGGCATCTGGGGCAAGAAACACTGAGGAAAATGGCGTCGGCTGATGCCTTTATACCCGAATAACTGCAGCTATGACGTCGGGTGAAGTGCGACACCAGCCGAGGCCAGACCCAGACTTTGGAATCCGCCGATCAAGGGCTGCCTGACGACAGGACAACCCATTTGTAAGGACTGCAGATGCATGCCTATCGGACATCTACATTTATGGTAGGTACAAAACTGTACTTTCTTCGTGTTTCACTGTTGCAGCCATTACATTTGGTTAATCCTGCTGGCAGGTTGCCCTCAGCCGGTCTGAATTCCAAAGTCTTGGGTCCTGCGTCGGCTGCTGTTGCCTCTTCCCTGACGTCAGGTCGTCAGGGGTATAAAAGAAGCAGCCGACGCCATTTTCTTCAGTCTTTCTTGCCGTGCGGTGCCCGAAGCAGAAGCAGTTTGCAAGTGCCGTTCGGCCGACTCCTGAGATTTTCGTGTTTGAGTTTCAGATCCGAAGTCTTCAATAAAGCTAAGTACCCCGTTGGGGAAACTTTTTTCTTGCTCCAGACCGATGTCAGAAAAAGTTAATTGTATTTCTTGTGGAAATCAAATACCTCATAAGGATTTTTATTCTTACTGTATTCCTTGCCTAGGCCCTGATCACAATATTACTGGTTGTCGGTTTTGTGCTAGATTTAGCCAGTGCACTATTAAGCGTCTGTATGATTTTGCTTTAAACTTTTTTGGACGCCGGTTTAATTATCCTGAAATGTCGTCAGATAGCCATCCGACGACCGGAGTTTACAAAAAATGCAAAGAAAAGGATAGAGAAAAACACCCGAGGCCCAAAACTGACAACGAAGCTTCTCCTAAGCCAGTCGCCGGTTCTCAGTGAGGCACTTTCGCAGCCCCTGATGCCCACTACTTTAGAGTCTCAGGCCACTACCGACGCCCACGTGGAGTCGGCCATGCTGCTGGATACTCAAAGTATTGGAGCCTCGGACGCTAAACCCTCAGATGGGTCCAGAGCTGCTGAGCAGGTACCGGCTTCTGAGGTGGTATTCACACCTAAACATCTTTACATTAAAACAACTCCAGCCTCAAAGGCAAAGACACCTTCTAAAGCAAAGAAAAAAACTCAAGAGCCACGTGGACAGGCCTCTATGCCCTAAAAACAGATGTTCAAAATGGCTGAAGACTTGATTACCTTGATCAGGTGTTCCCATCCCCCTCCTGATAAGAGGCCTAGGCAAGACACTGACTACGAATCTTCTGATTCCTCCTCTGATCAGGAATTTTCTCTTCCCCCTATGAGGATTGTGATGCTGAAGAATCTATACCTTCAGCATCTCCTCCTGAGGACTATTTGGGGAAACCTTGCTTACCATGAGGGAGCATTTCCGCTGGGAGAGCCAAGATTTTTCAGAATCTAAAGAGGCTCAGGGATTTTCTTTTACTACCTCAGCACAGGCCTCTAGCTAATTCCCACCTGTGTTAGACTTGTAGATGATGTATTTTTGGAGTCTAGTCTGACCCCTGACTCCTTACCCCCAGCTCCTGTTAAGCCTGACAGATATTACAGGGTTCCTGACTCTCACAAATTTCTTTTTAGAAACCCTGCTGCTGACCCAGAAGTTATTTCACAGGGTCCAAAGGGAGTTGAGGCTTCCACTGCAAAAAACCCAACCCCCTCTGACAGAGATTCAAGGGCACTGAATAGATGGGGAAAAAAAGGTTTACACATCTGCAACTTTGGCTGTAAGGGCCTTAAACTGTCAATTTCATATGCTTAAGTATTGGCAACATGTCATGGGATTGCTTAAACAGAAAATGTTGTTAAATTCTGAATGTGCAGAAAACTAGGAAATGCAGGATTTATTGTATGCAGCAGAACAAGTTGGAAAACATGCTTTGCAATGTAGTTTTGATTCTTTGGAGGCCTCCTGCAGGGCTGCAGTTACGGGTTTGGTAATTAGGAGGCATGCTTGGTTTAAGGAACAAAATCTGCCTGATCATGTTAAAGTAAAATTACTAGATGCACCTTTACCGCATGATACTTTGTTTGGTGTTAAGGCAGAAGAGGTGTTAAAGAAAGTGGAGGACAAAGCTAAATCTGTGCCAACTGTCAGAATTTTTACAAGTACAGCCACCTAGGTTTAGTAGACACTGGCCTACAAAAAATTGGTCCTTTCCTGTGTCAGACAGACCTCAAAGGGGCAGATCAGACGCCCTACAGGCAGATCCCAGGCGCAAGGTTCTTACAGGCCCAAGCAATGGTGGCTTCTATCTCCAAAGCTGGAGAAGATAGATCACAAACATACAGAAAACAGTCCCAATGACTTCCCCCTGCCGGCACCAAGCACTTTTCTGGCAGCACCCTTAGGGGGGAAATTAGCACTTTTTGCTCAAAATTGGCACGTGATAACCCAGGACAAGTGGGTTCTAAACATAATGTCACAAGGCTGCAAGTTCCATTTCCATACTCTGCCAAAGGCAAATGGCTGGCCAGATCTGCCAAAAAAATCAATGGGCAGAGGCATAAAAACAAGTCTCATCCCTCATGGTCATGAGGGCCATTCAACAAGTACCAGAGCAATAGCAGGGACAAGGATTTTACTAAAGACTTTTCTTGGTACCCAGAAAGGACAAGGCCTGGAGGCTGATACTGGACCTATCTATTCTGAACACTTTCCTGGATATTCTGAAATTCAAAATGTTGACTTTGCAGCAGCTTCTGCCCATGCTGGGCAAGAATGCTTGGCTTATGACTTTAGACCTAAAAGAGGCATACTTGCATGTTCCAATCAGACAGTCATGCAGAAGATACCTAAAATTCAAGGCTGGTTCATTGCATTACCAATTCTCTGCACTGCCCTTTGGCTTATCTACTGCGCCCAGGGTCTTTACAAAATGCCTGGCACCAGTAATTGCATTCTGCAGATGGAGGAATACAAATATATCCTTACTTGGACGACTGTCTCATTCAAGCAGAGAACAAGGACATTCTTCTTCAACATCTGGCATTTGTGAAAAGACTTCTAACATGCCTAGGGTACACAGTCAACAAAAAGAAATCAGAACTAGTACCCTCAGAAGAGATAATATTCCTGGGTGCAAGCTTGAATACAACTGCCCAAATGGCTTATCTCACGCCAGACAAACAAAGGCAACTGACTACCTATTTCAAAATGTTGGCAACAAAGGCCCAGTTATCTGCAAGAAAAATTCTGCAGGCTTTGGGCTTCATGGCCTCCTGCATCCTACTATTTCCATATGCAAGACTGCATATGAGGAAACTTCAATTGTACCTAAAAAGTGTTTGGACTCCACATTGCCACAGCCTGTAAACAGTCATTACTGTCATTCCCTGCCTGCAACAGGAGTTTTGATGGTGGGCAAAGGCTTGTCACCAGAACAAGGGACAGTCATTCACACTACCTCCAGCCAGGCACACACTAACAATGGATGCATCAGACTATGTCTGGGGAGCCCTCATGGCAGGAAGATGCATTCAGGGCACATGGTCCTCAAACCAAATGCATCTACATATCAATCAAAAAGAGATGTTAGCTGTTTAAAATGCACTGACAGCCTTCAAGGACCTACTTCAACCAGGACAACTACTGATAAAGACAGACAACACCACGGTCATGTGGTATATAAACAAGCAGGGGGGCACACATTGTTACCCCCTTTGCAGACTAGCTATGACCTTGTGGGACACAGCTTTGACTTGACCAAGTACATCTGCAGGCACAATTCCTGCCAGAAAAGGAAAATACTCTGGCAGACGAACTAAGCAGAAACCTCATGGATCTTCACGAGTGGAAGCTGGATCCACAAGTCTTCAGCATGATGATAAGGAAATGGGGATGCCCGGACATAGATCTGTTTGCCTCCCCTCTCAATTACCAACTAAAAAAGATTCTGCACAAGGACTTATCACATGCAAGCATGGAAAGTGGACGCCCTATCCTTCAGCTGGAAAAACCTATCAGTATATGCTTTTCCTCCACTGCATCTTCTCCCCAAGGTGCTCCTAAAGGTCAGACACGAGAAGCCAAAGATGATACTGATTGCCCCAGATTGGCCACGCCAGTACTGGTATCCAATGGAATGGAACTTATCTCTGTACCCAGCTTGGACCTTACCTCCAATACCTCGACTACTGTCCCAGCAAAACAATCAGATTATGCACAGCCAACTCGGGACATTAAACTTGGCAGCATGGCGGATAATGTAGTCATACAAAAAACACCACTCAGTAAAGCTGTGATGGATGTCATTCTGGAAGCCAGAAGGCCTAGTACTAGAAAATCTTATGCTGGAAAATGGAAGAGATTTTGTGCCTGGAACCAGGCACAAGGAACTGATACAGCAGTACCAAATATTCTTCAGATTTTGCAATACTTAACTGAGATGCTGGACAAAGGCCTATCTTTCTCATCAATTAAACTTCATGCCTCTGCCATTTCGGTTCATTACAATACAGAGCCACCACTTTTTTCTTGCCCTTTATTAAGGCAATACCTGAGAGGAGCCAAAAATGTAAGGCCCCCAAGGAGACCACCAATACCTGCATGGGACCTCAACTATGTCTCGGAAAAGCTCACACTGCCTCCTTTTGAGCCAGCTGCTACTGCCGATATAAAGTTTTTTTCTTGGAAAACGGCTCTGTTCTTAGCAATTACTTCGGCAAGACGAGTTTCAGAGCTACAGGTGCTCATGGTTGTCCAACCTTTCATCATTTTTCATCCAGACAGGGTCTCCCTGAGGACAAACCCAACATTTATGCCTGAAGTAGTGTCCAGTATGGCTCTCAACGAAGCCATCCATCTGCCAACCTTTTACCCAAATCCACAGAACAAGGGCCAGAGAATTCTGCATTCTTTGGACATACACAGACAGCTTAAACTCTACTATGACAGAACCAAAGCTTTCAGGAAGACAGAGCAATTACTAGTGGCTTATGTTGCCGGATCACAAGGAAAACCCATCTCAAAGCAGACTATTTCTAAGTGGTTAGGCCACTTCATTCGTTTCTGCTACTTGCACCATGGCAAACCAGTGCCTAAGGGCAGTAGGCCTCATTCCACTAGAGCTGCAGCCACCTCAGCAGCCTTTCTCAGGGGAATACCAACCAGAGACATTTTAGAGGTGGCTACTTGGAGTTCAGTGCACACCTCTTCATAGCATTGTCATCTGCCACTCTACTCTAAGTCCAGGGCAGGCTTTGCCACTGCAGTCCTGCAGGGCCTCATAGCCGCTCCTACAGCTGTCTAATTCCAGACTCCCAACCATAGCTTTGGGACTCTACCCAAATGTAATGACTGCAACAGTGAAACACGAAGAACATAGTACGGTTGTGTACACTTACTATAAATGTAGATGTGTGAGTGTATTCACTGTTGCCGTCCAGGTTACCCACCTGCCTTCCCCCTTTTTTCTTTTGGATCTTATCTTTCCTTCTCTGATTTATACTACCTATGTGGTGTATTTGCTTATAGATGAAGGTAAAATTTATATTGTTGTATTTATGAATATATATATGTATATATATATATATATATATATATATATATATATATATATATATATATATATAAAATTTGGCTACCCTTAAGCTACTGTACACAGGGAGGGGAGAGGTTGCTATTCTACTCTCACTGAGCTGTAAGACTCGCTCGCTTACTCTATAAAATACATTAACCATAGTAAAATGAAAACGCCTGTACCACTCATAAAACATAAATAGAGATATATAAAAACAAAAACTGCATAAATAACTACATAAATTCATACTAATTTCACAACACTAGCAATAAATCCTCTCATAAAAATGTGCATATCCATGTATAAAAAGCACAATCATACATATCACTTCAATCTCCTGGACTTCAGGAAAGGTCTCTGGTACTTTCTCATTCAATCCAGGAAAAACATCTGCTCTAAGTCTAACAATCCATTTAGACTGTTAGACGTTTTCATTTTACTATGATTAATGTATTTTAGAGTAAGCATTTCATTTATCTTGTATACCATGATGGTTGTACTGTGCCTTTAATGGTTTATCTGTTTTTGGCACCTTTTTTGCTATATTAAGGGTGTACAAGAGGGGGTTCTTTTGGTCTGAAGAAGCCTATCCAGGTGAAAGCGCATACCACGTCTTCTGTTTGTGTCACAATAAATCCGAATTTAAAAGTTTATGAAGCAGCGTTTTTTTCAGCTTTGTTTCCTGCATTTTGTTTAGTGCTGTGTTTATTGCCTGCATTGCTACTGTGCCTTTTATGTTTGTGCTTGGACTGAGTTTGGCACAGGTAGCGTTAGTCCTGTGGGGAGTGATATTTCTTGGACTTATTTTGGATCAAGATTTAATTATCCTGAAATGTCGTTGGTTAGCAATCCGACTACCGGAGTTCACAAAAAGCGCAAAGAAAAAGACAGAGACAGACCGTCGAGGTCCAAAATCGATGACAAAGCTTCTCCTAAGCCAGTTGCCGGTTCGCTGGTACTCAGTGAGGCGCTTTTGCAGCACCTGATACCCGCTACCTTTGAGTTGCAGGCCTCTACCGAGACCCATTCGGAGTCCGGTATGCCACGAGATTCTCAGAGTATTGAACCTGCGGATGTCTCACCCTTGGATAGGTCCAGAGCCGCTGAGCAGGCACTGGCTTCTGAGGGTGTTTTCAGGCCTCAACATTTTTATATTAAACCAGCGTCAGCCTCAAAAACAAGATCAAAAACTTCTTGTATGTCTAAAAAACCGATGCATGAGCCACGTGCTGAGGCCCCTATGCCTAAGAAATAGATGATCAAAATGGCTGAGGACTTAATTACCTTGATCAGGGGTTCCCAGACCCCCCCCCCCCACCTAAGAGGCCTAGGCAAGGCACTGATTATGAATTTTCAGATCAGGTTTCCATTTCTTCTGATTCCTCCTCTGATCAGGAATTTTCTATTCCAACCTATCAGGATTCTGATGCAGAAGAATCCATCCCATCTGCATCTCCTCCTGAGGATTATTCTTTTGGAGAAACTTTACATACTTTAAGGGAACATTTTCACTGGGAGAGTCAGGACTTCTCAGACTCAAAAAAGAGGCTTAGGGATTTCCTTCTTCCTCAGCGTAGGCCTTTGGCAATACCTCCTGTATTAGACATTGTTGATGTGTTTTCAGAATCGAGCATGGCTTCTGATTCCTTACATCCGGCTCCTAGTAAGCCAGACCGATATTACAGGGTTCCTGACTCCCACAAATTTCTATTCAAAAATCCTGTTGCTGATCCTGAGACTATTTCACAGGGTCCCAAAGGTCTCTACAGCCAGAAATCCTACCCCCCTCTAGTAGAGATTCCAGGGCGCTGGATAGATGGGGAAAGAAGGTTTTTACGTCCGCAACATTGGCAATTAGGGCCTTAAAACCTGTCAGTTTCATATGCTTAAATATCAACGGCATGTTATGGGCTTACTGAAACAGAAACTGATGTTGATTTCTGATTGTGTGGAAAATAAAGAATTACAGGAATTATTGCATTCAGCAGAACAGGTTGGAAAGCATACTTTGCAATGTGGTTTTGATTCCTTGGAGGCCTCTTGAAGGGCTGCAGTTTCTAGATCTGTGATTAGAAGGCATGCCTTGGTTCATGGAGCAAAATTTGCCTGATCATGTTAAAGCTAAATTGTTGGATGCCCCCTTGCAGCATGTTACTCTGTTTGGTAATAAGGCAGAAGAGGTTTTAAAGAAAATAGAAGACTAAGCTAAATCTATGCAAACTGTAAAATATTTCTTGCAAGTGCAGCCACCCAGGTTCAGTAGGCACTGGCCTACTAAAAATTGGTCTTTTCCTGTGTCCAACAGAGCCACTCAAGGCAAATCCAGGCGCTCAAAAGGCTCCAGATACCAATCACAGGGTTCTTACAGGTCAAAGCAATGGGGTGCCTCCACCTCCAAATCTGAAGGAAACAAAGCACAACCCTACAGTAAGCAGTCTCAATGACTTCCCTCTACCTCCGCCAAGCACTTATCTTTTGGCAGCCCCCTTGGGAGGAAAACTAGCACTTCATGCTCAGAATTGGCAGTTAATTACCCAGGACAAGTGGGTATTAAACATAGTATCACTGGGTACAGATTTCATTTCCATACTTTGCCAGTTCCAAACGGTTGGCCAGAGGCTCAGAAACAAGTTGTCCCTCATGGATATGGGGGCTATTCAACCAGTACCAGAAAAGGAAAAAGGACAAGGTTTTTATTCAAGACTTTTCCTGGTACCCAGAAAAGAAAATGCCTGGCGTCCAGTACTGGACTTATCGATTTTGAACACATTCCTGGACATTCCAAAATTCAAAATGCTGACTTTCAACAGCTACTGCCTATGCTGGGCAGGAACACTTGGTTAGTGACTCTAGACTTAAGAGGCATACCTGCATATCCCAATAAGGGAATCCTGCAGAAGATACCTCCGCTTCAAAGCAGGTTTCTTTTTTTTTGCATTACCAATTCTGTGCACTGCCCTTTGGCTTATCTACTGCGCCCAGGGTCTTTACAAAGTGCCTGGCACCAGTAATTGCATTCTGCAGACAAAGAAGCATACAGATTTACCCTTATCTGGATGACTGTCTCATTCAAGCAGAGGACAAGGACACTCTTCTTCAACATCTGGCATTTGTAAAAAGACTTCTAACATGCCTAGGGTACACAATAAACAAAAAGAAATCCCAACTGGTACCCTCTCAAATTACATTACTGGGTGCAAGCTTGAATACAACTGCCCAGATGGCTTACCTTACACCAGACAAACAAAGGCAACCGACAACATACTTCAAACAAATGGCAACAAAAACTCGGTTATCTGCAAGACAAATTCTGCAGGCTTTGGGGTTCATGGCATCCTGCATTCTACTAATTTCATATGAGAGACTGCATATGAGGAAACTACAATGGTACCTAAAAAGTTTGTGGAGTCAACATTGTCACAGTCTGGAAACAATGATTCCTCTCATTCCTTGCCTACAACAGGAGTTTCTTTGGCTGGCAGAGACATGTCACCAAAACAAGCGACTGTCATTCACTCTTCCCCCTGCCACCCAAACCCTAACTACAGACGCATCAGACTATGCTTGGGGGGCCCACCTTGCAGGGAGATGCATTCAGGGCAAGTGGATCCCAAAACAAATGCATCTGCATATCAACGAGAAAGATATGCTATCTTTTCGGAATGCTCTGACAGCCTTCAAGGACTTAATCATCCAGGACAACTACTGATAAAGACTGACAACACCACGACTATGTGGTACATAATAAGCAGGGGGGTACACATTCCTACCCCCTTTGCAGACTAGCCATGGCATTGTGGAATACAGCTTTGACTTGCCAAATACATCTTCAAGCTCAATTCCTGCCAGGACAACAAAATACTCCGACAGACGACCTAAGCAGAAATCTTATGGACCTGCAAGAATGGAAACTGGATCCACAAATCTTCAGCATGTTAACACAGAAATGGGGGAGCCCAGACATACATCTATTTGCTTCTCCCCAAAATTATCAGCTGGACAAATTGTGCACAAGAACTTATAACAGAAAAGCATGGAAAGTGGATGCCCTATCCTTCAGTTGGAAAAACCTATCAGTCTATGCCTTTCCCCCTCTGCCTCTTAACCCCAAGGCCTTACTAAAAGTTAGACGGGCAAAACGAAAAATGATCCTAGTTGCTCCGGACTGGCCTCGCCAGCACTGGTACCCACTTCTAAGGAATATGTCTCAACTTCCTCCTTGGTACTTGCCTCAAATACCTCATCTACTGTCTCAGCAGAACAATCAAATTCTGCATACTCTGCTCCAAACTCTGAACCTTGCAGCATGGCTGATCATTTAATTATTCAAACAACACCTCTCAGTAAATCTGTGATGGATGTCATTTTCGAAGCCAGAAGGCCTAGTACTAGAAAATCTTATGCTGATGAATGGAAGAGATTCTGTGCTTGGAACAAAGCACAAGGAACGGACACAGCAAAGCCCAACATTCCTCAGATTTTACAATATTTGACTGAGATGCTTGACAAGGGCCTATCTTTTTCTTCAATAAAAATACATGCCTCTGCCATCTCAGCTCATTACAACACAGAGCCCTCCCCTCTTTTCTCATCCTCTGCTTACAGTATCTTAGAGGGACCAAAAATTTAAGGCCTCCCAGAAGATCACCAATTCCTGCATGGGACCTCAGGTTTGTGCTGGAAAAACTCACCCTGCCTCCTTTTGAATCAGCAGCTACTGCGGATATAAAATTTATATCATTGGAAAACCGCTTTCCTCTTGGCAGTCGCTTCAGCAAGAAGGGTTTCAGAACTACAGGCTGTCGTGGCTGTGGAGCCTTTTATTACAATTTACCCGGACAGGGTGTCCCTCTGGACCAATCCTTCTTTTATGCCTAAGGTGGTATCCAGTGTGGCTCTTAACCAGACAATTCACCTGCCAACATTTTACCCACACCTTCAGAACAAGGGGGAGCAGATTCTGCATTCATTGGATGTACACAGACAACTAAGATTCTACTTAAATAGGACCAAATCTCTAAGGAAGTCTGAGCAACTACTGGTAGCATTTGCTGCAGGGTCAGAGGGGAAGGCTATATCAAAGCAGACTATTTCTAAGTACATAAGCCACTGCATTTGTTTCTGCTACTTGCACCATGGTAAACCTGTCCCCAAGGGGATCAGGTCACATTCCACCAGGGCTGCCTCTACCTAAGCAGCTTTTCTCAGAGGGGTTCCAACCAAATACATTCTAGAGGCTGCTACTTGGAGCTCTGTTCATACCTTCACAAAGCATCATTTGCCTCTCTCTTCCAAATCCAGGGCAGGGTTTGCCGCTGCAGTTCTGCAGGGCCTTATAGCTGCTCCTAATGCTATTTAGTTCCATCCATAGCTTTGGGATTCTACCCAAATGTAATGACTGCAACAGTGAAACACGAAGAACATAGTACAGTTGTGTACACTTACCATAAATGTAGATGTTCGAGTGTATTCACTGTTGCAGTCCGGGTTACCCACCCGCCATCCCCCTTTTCTATAACTTTTCTTTCCTTCACTATATACTAAAGCCTTTTTGGGTGTATTTGCTTTTAGATGAAGGTAAAGTTTATGTTGCTAAAAGTGCATTTTCATATACTTCTGTTTTTATATATGTAGACATGATGAAGAACGACCAAACTGATGAACAAATATGAACGAAAAGCCACCAGCCAGATGAATAAATCCAATTTAATAACGAAACAAAACTTATACAACCAAATAACGAACTATAAAAACGCCAAAAAATATACCCCCAATTGGGGGGCACCTGACATCTGGGGCAAGAAAAACTGAATAAAATGGCGTCATCTGCATGTTTTATACCTCTGACGACCTGACGTCATGGAAGAGGAGACAGAAACTGACACAGGACCCAAGACTTTGTTATTCAGGCCGACTGAGGGCAACCTGCCAGCAGATTACCCAAATGTAATGACTGCAACATTGAATACACTCGAACATCTACATTTATGGTAAGTGTACACAACTGTACTTTCTGAAAATAATTAATTATGGTTGCAGATAAGTTTGAGGAAATCCCTTCCCCCATGGGCTTCTCTGTTTTCCCTGTCCTTCTACACATGCTTTTTCAGAGAATGATGGAACCAGTTCACCTTCCCAGGGAGGGTAAGGCTTTTATTCAAGGATGCTTTTAGTGTCAAAGAAAGAAAATGTTTAGAGACCACTTCTAGATCTTTCTTTCCTAAACCTGTTTGTGGTGGTGCCCAAGTTCAAAATGCTGTCAGTTCACAACCTTTTTTCTCTTCTTCCTTAAGTTTCCTGGTAACACTAGATTTAAAAGATGCTCATCACATCTCTGTTCATTCAGACTCTAGGCATTTCTTAAGGTTGTGTGTCTGGATCACATTGTCCATTTTCTGTCTTACCCTTTTGACTATCAACTGCACCAGGAGTGTTCACACAGTCTAGCTGCTGTTTATAGCTTATTGCAGGTACAGGGTATCCACATTTGACTTGTTTATCTTTCCTGACACTTTCAAAAAGACTGTGGAATCTCTCCTGCAGTAAGAGACCTCCTATACAAGCTGGGATTCCAGGAGAATTTTGAAAAGTCTTTTTTTGACTCATAGACATAGAATTGTGTTCCATGGTGACCCACACACTACTAATGGAGGCAAGAAAGCTTGTTCGTAGAAAATCATATATTAGCAAATGGCAAGGTTTTCTAGTTGGTGCCAGAACTAGTTGTTTTCTCATTTTACAGTATTTGTGTGAATTACTGTCCTATAGCCTTCTTTATTCTCCATCAAGCTTTATTTATCAGCCATTTCAGCTTGTCTGCCCATGGATCCTCCTCTTTCAGTGCATTCTCGTGTCAGAATGTTTTTTGAAAGGGGTTTTGCCTGCTTAAGGCACTCAACTGTGTGGTTCCTGGGTCTTTTTCAAGGGGTTATAGACAATACCATAATTGTGTGGTACATCAAGTAAGGGGGAAGCATGTCATATCCCCTTCGCAAATTGTTCGTGTTAGCTTGGGATGTAGCTTAACAGCACAGTCTCACTCTACAGGCATCCTGCATTCTGTCAGAGCAAAACAATATGGCAGACAAACAGTGCAGGACCAGGGCTGACCTCATGAATGGAAACTAGATTGGGGGTTTCCAAGATTTGATACATCTGTGAGGTGTTCCTCAGTTATACCCTTTTGCCTCCTCTGTCAGCAATCAACTGATGAGTTTCTGTCCCAGGACTCCATGCAAGAATGCCTGGAAGACAGAATCCTTTTCATTTTCTTTGGACAGGAATGTTCCTGTATGATTTCCCACCCGTTCCAGTAATATCCAGGGTACTTCTGAAGGTCAGGAATCCCCCAAGGTCATTGTGGTGACTCCTTCTGGCTTAGGCAGTCATGGTTCTCCCTTCTTTTTAGAAATTGTCAGGGGCAATTGCCATGAACTTCGTCACAGAGTGGATCTACTTGCACAAGAACAGGGGTGTTTTGATGCACGCTGACCTTGATCATCTTCAGTCGACTGCCTGGATGATAGGGTCTTCATTCCTTTTAGGCACCTGTTTATTGAAGATGTGCAGCAGGTACTAATGTAGGCAAGAATACCTGCTACTAAAAAATCATATAATAGCAAATGAAAACTGGTTTTCTAGTTGGTGCCAACGACATAACCAGCACCCATTCAGGGCTAGTTCACTGGTTTTAAAATATTTGTGTGAGTTGCTGTCCTATGGCCTTTCTCTGTCAAGGTTAATTTATTTGCAATTTCAACATGTCTACCCATGGATCCTCCTCTTTCAATACGCTGTCATGTCAAAATGTGCTTGAAGGGGGGTTTTGCACAGAAGACCTCCAAGAAAACCAGTGGCCTTTCTTTGGAATCTTTATTTTCTGTTAAAGAAGCTAACACTTAGTCACTTTGAACCAGATAATTTGGCTGACTTGAGGTTAACATGGAAAACTGTTGTACTGATTGCTCTGACCTCTGGAAGAAGAGTATCTGAGTTGCAGGCTCGTATGATGAGTCAACCTTGCCTCATTTTCCATAGGGAAAAAAAGCTTCTTTGAGAACTAGTCTTTTTATGCCTAATGTGGTACCCAAGTTTACTTTAAGCCAAACTGTCCAGCTCCCCATTTTCTTTCCTGAGCCTAAAAATGAGGGAGAAAGGTTACTCCATATGAGTTCCACAGACAACTCTGTTACTATTTTGACATAACTAAATCTTTAAGATCTTCTCATCAATTCATTTCCTGTGAAGCTAAGAAGAGACAACCTGTGTCAAAACAAACTATTTCCAAATCTTTGTCTAAGGTTAGTTCCTTTTATTATACTGAACATAACAAATCTGTTCCATGCAGTGTCAAAGCCCACTCTACCAAAGCCTTTTCTTCAGCTGCAGCTTTTTGGAAAGGGTTGGATTCCAGAAGTATTCTAGAAGCTGTTACTTGGGTCTATGTACATACTTTTGCAAAGCACTATAAGCTTAATTCCTTCTCTATGTTCAGATCATGCTTTGTTAGGACCATTCTCCAGGGGCTTCTATCACCTCCCAAATACAGTTAGCTGTTGTAATTGCAATAGCCATAGCTGTATTGGGTAGATTACAACAGCTAACTGTATTTGGGAGGTGAAGACAGAGTCTAGAAGCCCCTGGAGAATGCTCCTAGCAAAGCATGATCTGAATGTAGAGAAGGAATTAAGCTTATGGTGCTTTTCAAAAGTATGTACATAGACCCAAGTAACAGCTTCTAGAATACTTCTGGAATCCAACCCTTTCCAAAATGCTGCAGCTGAAGAAAAGGCTTTTATTGCATCAGTGATTACTATGATGAACATAGTACAGTCATATAAATTCAACTTACCATAACAGTACATGGTTGAATTATCATTGCTACAGTAGCCATTCCCTCCCTACACCCATCCCCTTGTTATTTGGTGTGTTTTTTATGCCAAAGTGTGGACATTTTATTTTTTGTTCCTAGCATTTCCCTTTTCAGGGCTTAGCCAACCTCCATCTGTTGGCAGGAAAGATCTGAAGGGCTATGTTCCCAAACTTGTGTTTTAATAAGCTCATCTCAAGTTGCTTGGTGTTTTCACTGTGTGGAAGGTGCCTTGAAGCAGCTTGCCTGCTGTTATATCCGTAGGAGGATCTAATCCATATAGCTAAGGCTACTGTGGCAGTGATCATTCGAATACCTAATGTTAAGGTAAGTTCCATGTTACACAACTGTACTTTCTCTGCATTACTCTGTGGTTTATCTGCTGCTCCAGGGGTGTTCGCAAAGTGTTTGGCTTGTATGGTAGTTTACTGCAAACTGCAATGTATTCACATTTTTCCATATTTAAACTGCTTGCTTGTCTTTGCCAAGTGTTTCAAAAGTGAAAGAATCTCCGTTTTTAGTAACGGATCTCCTACACCTGATGGAGTTCCAAGAGAGCTCCTATAAGTCTTGTCTGACTTCTCACAGCAATAGACACTTCAGCTCAAAGAGCTTTTCTTCCACAGGAATAAATTAGATCTGCATTTAGATTTGTTTCTGATTTTCCTCTCAGACTGCTTTGTCAGCCAGGGAATTCACATTATTTTAGTCTTATAGGTTCATAGGTAGGTACTAGGCTATCTGCCCGAGGGCATTTATAAGCCTAGCCAGAGTGTGTCAGCTTTTGCCTCCCCATTGATTAACTGAGCCTCTGTCAAGAAGAGCCAATGAAGTGATCCCAGGGGTGTATTTTCTGTTACCCATTCACTCGTCAAGGTTTGTCTTGAAGAGTGTTAGTGAGGAGCTCTGCCTAATGTAGTTAGAAATTTTGTTCCAAAGCATGGGGAGTCTCTGTGACAGGAATCTATCCCTCCAGCATTATCTAGTTATTGTTGTGGCGAGGTTTAGCTCACTAGAGCGCATGGCTCGCAGTGACTTGGATTTCTTTAGGTGGAGCATGTCCATCAATTCTGAGTTGGACATGGCTTTGTAAGTCAGGCAGAGATCACCTCTGAGTAAGCGATATGTCACTAAGTAAATCCTGAGTTTTTTGTCGGACTGCATAGGACATATGTTTGAGGCCTGTAATCCTGTTGGTGAGGTGCTTTTGTGGTCTTTCCAGCTGTTGGAAGTGTCTTGTGAGGTACATCCCAAATGGGGCATTGTACTCTATGATGGGTCTGATGAGTGACAAGTAGAGGGGCACTATAACCTCTTTATTTCTAGATGCGAACCCTTTAGTAATTAGATGGGCCACATAGAAGGATTTCCTAACTACTTTGGCAATATGATTGTCAAAGGAAAGATTACTATCTACCTGGGTCCCCAGATCTCTTATTACCCCTTCTGTATTAAGGGGGCTGCCGCCTATGTGGTAATTCGTGGATGCTTTGTTTTTCCCAAACGAGATGACTATGCATTTTTTGGCATTTAGCTTGAGGTGATGACTTTGACACCAGGTGTCTCTCTCAGTAAGGCCTTTTTGAAGGATGTCCGTGTCAGCCGGAGAGTCAATTATGGCTCCCAGTTTGCAGTCATCGGCAAACTGGGTTAGCCATAGTCCTCCTTTGTTTGCCTGTACTTCTGAGAAGTATATGCCGAGCAGTAGGGGTCCCAGGACTGAGCCTTGCGGGACACCACTTGTGACTGGTTTAGAGTCGGACCTGGAGCCTGCTGTTCTTACCGTGTGAGTTCTGTCTGTAAGCCAGTTGGCAACCCATCTTGTGATATAGGGGTTTATGTTGAGGCTGGTGAGTTTTTCTAGAATACCCGAGTGAGGAATGGTGTTGGAACACCTTGGTGTGATCAAAGTAGGCTGTGTGAACCACCTTTCCCTTGTCTATGGCCATGGTGACTTTCTCGAAGAAGTCAATCAGGTTTAGTAGGCATGATCTGCCCTTAACAAAGCCGAACTGGGTCGAGTCAAGTGTTTGGAGGTTCCTAATGTCTTTGTTAATGAGTTCCATGATGATGCGCTCCATAGCATTGCAGACCAGACTAATCAGTCTTATGGGGCGATAGTTACCAGAGTCAGATGTTCTTCGTGTTTCACTGTTGCAATCATTACATTTGGGTAATCCTGCTGGCAGGTTGCCCTCAGTCGGCCTGAATTCCAAAGTCCTGGGTCCTGCTTCGTATGCTGTCACTTCTTCCCTGACGTCAGGTCGTCAGGGGTATAAAAGAAGCAGCAGACGCCATTTTCTTTAGTCTTTCTTGCCGCACGGTGCCCAAAGCAGAAGCAGTTCGCGAGTGCCGGTCGGTCGACTCCTGAGATTTTCGTGTTCGAGTTTCGGATCCGAAGTATTCAATAAAGCTAAGTACCCCGTTGGGGAAACTTTTTTCTTGCTCCAGACCGATGTCAGAAAAAGTAAATAATTGCATTTCTTCTGGAAAGCAAATACCTCCATGAGGACTTCCATTCTTACTGTATTCCTTGCATAGGCCCTGATCACAACGTTTCTGGTTGTCGGTTTTGTGCTAGATTTAACCAACGCACTATTAAGTGTCTGTATGATTTTGCTTTAAACTATTTTGGACGCCTGTTTAATTATCCAGAAATATCGTCGGATAGCCATCCGACTACCAGAGTTCATAAAAAATGCAAAGAAAAGGAGAGAGATAGACAACCGAGGCCCAAAACCGACGACAAAGCTTCTCCTAAGCCAGTCGCTGGTTCTCGGTGAGGTGCTTTCGTAGCCCCTGACACCTGCTACTTTAGAGTCGCAGGCCGCTACAGACTCCCACATGGAGTCGGCCATGCCGCTGGAAACTCTGAAGTATTGGAGCTTCGGATGCTATTCCTTCAGGTGGGTCCAGAGCCGCTGAGCAGGCACCAGCTTCTGAGGGTGTATTCAGACCTAAACATCTTTACATTAAACCGACTTCAGCTTCAAAGGCAAAGACTAAAGCACCTTCTAAAGCAAAGAAACAAACTCAAGAGCCACGTGGACAAGCCTCTATGCCCAAAAAACAGATGCTCAAAATGGCCACTTGATTACCTTGATAAGGGGTTCCCATCGCCCTCGTGATAAGAGACCTAGGCAAGGACTGATTATGAATCTTCAGATCAGGTTTCTATTTCTTCTGATCAGGAGTATTCCCCCCCCCCCCCCAATGAGGATTCTGATGCTGAAGAATCTATACCTTCAGCTTCTCCTCCAGAGGACTATTCTTTTGGGGAAACCTTGCATACCATGAGGGAGCATTTCCACTGGGAGAGCCAAGATTTTTCAGAATCTAAAAAGAGGCTCAGGGATTTCCTGTTACTACCTCAACATAGGCCACTAGCCATTCCACCTGTGTTAGACATTGTAGATGTGTTTTTGGAGTCTAGTCTTACCCCTGACTCCTTACCACCAGCTCCTGTTAAGCCTGACAGATATTACAGGGTTCCTGACTCTCATAAATTCCTTTTTAAAAATCCTGCTGCAGACCCAGAAACTATTTCACAGGGTCCCAAAGGAGTTGAGGCTTCCGCAGCAAAAAACCCTACCCCCTCTGACAGAGATTCTGGGGCACTGGATAGATGGGGAAAAAAGGTTTACACATCTGCTACCCTGGCTATAAGGACCTTAAGCTGTCAGTTTCATATGCTCAAATATCAGCAACATGTCATGGCATTGCTAAAACAGAAAATGTTGTTAAACTCTGAATGTGCAGAAAACAAGGAAAGGCAGGATTTATTGCATGCAGCTAAACAAGTTGGAAAGCATACTTCGCAATGTGGTTTTGATTCTTTAGAGGCCTCCTGCAGGGCCGCAGTTACGGGTTCTGTAATTAGGAGGCATGCTTGGTTAAAGGAACAAAATCTGCCTGAAGTTAAATTATTAGATGCACCTTTACAGCATGATACTTTGTTTGGGGTTAAGGCAGAAGAGGTGTTAAAGAAAATTAAGGACAAAGCTAAATCTATGCAAACTGTCAAAGATGTTTTACAAGTGCAGCCACCTAGGTTTAGTAGACACTGACCTGCAAAGAATTGGTCCTTTCCTATGTCAGATAGATCTCAAAGGGGCAGATCCAGACACCCTAGAGCCAGATCCCAGGCGCAAGGTTCATACAGGTCAAAGCAATGGGGTGCCTCTAACTCCAAAGTTGGAGAAGACAAATAAAGACTTCCCCCTGCCTGCACCAAGCACTTATCTGTTGGCAGCACCCTTAGGGGGAAAATTAGCATTTTTTTCTCAAAATTGGCACATCATAACCCAGGACAAGTGGGTTCTAAACATCGTGTCACAAGGCTACAAGTTCCATTTCCATACCCTGCCAAAGGCAAACGGCTGGCAGATCTGCCAAAATATCAATGGGCAGAGGCACAAAAACCTGGTTTGGGGGCCATTCAACAAGTACCAGAGCAAGAGCAAGGACAAGGATTTTACTCGACTGTTCTTGGTACCCAGAAAGGACAAGGCCTGGAGACCAATACTGAACACATTCCTGGATATACCAAACTTCAAGATGCTGAATTTGCAGCAGCTTCTGCCCATGCTGGGCAAGAACACTTGGTTTGTGACTTTAGACCTAAAAGAGGCATACCTGCATGTCCCAGTCAGACAATTATGCAGAAGATGCCTCAGATTCAAGGCTGGCTCAATGCATTACCAGTTCTCTGCACTGCTCTTTTGCTTATCTGCTGCGCCCAGGGTCTTTACAAAGTGCCTGGCACCAATAATTGCATTCTGCAGATAAGAGGACTACAAATGTATCCTTACTTGGACGACTCTCTAATTCAAGCAGAGAACAAGGACATTCTTCTGCAGTATCTGGCGTTTGTGAAAAGACTTCTAACATGCGTAGGGTACACAGTCAACAAAAAGAAATCAAAGCTAGTACTCTCTCGAGATAATATTCCTGGGTGCAAGCTTAAACACAGCTGTCCCGATGGCTTATCTCATGCCAGACAAACAAAGGCAGCTGACTACCTATTTCAAAATGTTGGCAACAAAGGCCCAGTTATCTGCAAGAAAAATTCTGCAGGCTTTGGGCTTCATGTCATCCTGCATCCTTCTAATTCCTTATGCAAGACTGCATGTGAGGAAGCTTCAATGGTACCTAAAAAGTGTTTGGACTCAACATTCCCACAGCCTGGAAACAATGAATGTTAAGTTGTCAATCTCGCCTTCATTCTTGCTGGATGGGTTGGCTCCGACTCTGCCACTTACTAAAGCTCGAGAGCTAATTTTACCGGCTCGAGGCAACCCTATATCCCATGATGCTAGGCGATAACTACCCAGATCTCGCTTTGCGCTTTATGCGAGGTGCGTTTTTACCGGCTCTTGGTAAGTTTTTGAAATTAAAGACATTTAGTCATCCTTTTTACTTGGTTCCCACTCCTTTTTTTCTGTTAGATACTTAGCGGTTAATTTTAAACCCTTTTCCCTGTTAGTACCTTGTATTTCCTTATCCCTAATTATACATCCCCCCCTAGGTTAGGTCTTAAGCCTGCCCTTTTCCTAACTGTTGTCAGGGATTCTGTGGTGTGTTTGGGTGTGTTTGTACCTCGGTATCCCTAATTTGTTATTTGTTTGTTTTTGTATCGGGTGTTTGTGTGTATGTGTGTTTTTCTAGTACTACTTCGACACCGATATGTCGAAGGATGCAAAGGTCTCAGGCTTCAACAAGTGTGACTCGTGCTGTCAGAAAATGTCTCTGACAGACGGTCACACTTCTTGTGTTTACTGCCTGGGACCCCTGCACCTGCAGGACTCTTGTTCGGTGCACCATGCATTCAGCCCAAGAGTCCTGCAGGAGCGCAGGAACAAATTAATATTAAGGGGCTTGTTAAAGCTCGAGGGCTCCCCGACTAAGTGCGCCGGGGAAGCCCTCGAAGCCAGCAAAACCGTCTGCTCCGAGTCCTAAGCCTTCGGCTGCTGGCTCACCTTCTGTGGCAAGATCGGCTCCGGCTGGAGCCGATCCTTCTGTGTCGCAGCTTCCAGTATCGGCTCCACTTGGTGCCGATACCGCTGAGTCCTTACACTCACGGTCGGCTCCGGCTGGAGCAGACGTATCTTCGGCTCCATCTACCTCCAGAAAGAGGTCCAGATCCCCATCGTTGGAGTCTATCCATTTGGCTCCGAGATCACCCCTGCTCTCTGAGCGGAGCCGATCTTCTTGGTCGTCCAGGCTTTCTGACCATGACCTTGAGAGAGTGGTGAGTAGACTGTTAAAGTCTCAGGCATTGGCCCAAATGCTTCATAGTCCATCTCATCAGACAGCGGCTATTAGAACCCCACCTAATATTCCTCCTTCGACTCTCCCTCCGAGTTCGGAGCCGGAGCTCCTCGGAGCCGTGACTGTTGTGGCGTCTGAGTCGATACCTCCCCCTTCGGCTCCGTCGTCCTCTGCTCTGATCTCCTCCTTGATGCCTTCATTGGAGGGATCCGGGCGCCTGGTCTCTCTCGCCAGCTCCAAGGGGGTGAGTGGCATCGGACCCTTGTCCGACCCCGTTCTCCCTCTCGGAGCGTCAGCGCTGGTGTGCTCTGCCCCGACATCGGCCACGGAGCCGTCCCTATCTGTGCGGCCTGGGGTTCCTACCTCTTCAGAGCTGGAGCACTCTGGCCTCTCTGATAGGGGAGCCTTCAAGGTGATGAGCATACTAGCCCTAGGGCATGGTCAACAGTCAGCTCCATCAGCTCCTCCCACTACAGTGCCTGCTGACGTCTCTTCCCACTCTCTTGCTCCCGGGCCCAGAGATCCAATGCCTCATGTTTCCCCACTGGGAATATCTTCCTCTTCCGAGGCTTCTCCTGACCCGTCAGGTGAACCTCCGCATAAGAGGACGTGAGAGAAAATGTGGACTCCCCCGAGTCCATTACATCCGATACCGACTTGGATGAGTTGGAGGGATCCCCAAGGTCACCCTCTGAGGATGTCTCTTTCTCAGACATCCTTGAAATCCTTAAGCAGAAGGGTGAACTGGTCTTCCCTTAATACTTCCGAGGACGAGTCGGTTTACCTGGAGGCGTTTGGTTCTTGACCTTCCACCTCCTGGGTGTCTCCGCCTTTTGACCCCCTTATGGATGTGGTGGCTTGGAAGGCGTGGACGGCCCTGGATTCGGTGGAACCCACTCCTCGGAGGCCTTCTAAATTCATTACGGCCCCAACTGATAGGCAATTTTTGACAAAAGGTGTCCCGGTTGATGCCATGGTGGTTGCTGCAGCCACCAAGAAGGAACTAGCCGATCCTTCAGTACCTATCCATCCTCCTAACAAGGATTCTAGGACTATGGATAGGTACGGTAAGCGGATGTTTTCTTCAGCGACCTTTGCCATGCGGTCGCTGAATAACTTGTGTCCCTTCACCCGCCTTCAGAGAGATGTTCTCAAAGAGTTGGGAGAAGTTTTACAGGATCCGTCAGCTGCTGGGTCCCAGGATAAAATTAACTCACAGCTAGGAACCCTCAACTCTATTGTTAACTCCTCCATGCGGCTCATTTCATATGCAGCCGATGGAGCGAGTAGGGCCGCAGACGCAGGAGTGGCATTAAGGCGTCACGCCTGGATGTGGCTGTGTAATTTTGCAGACCCCTTCAAGGCATCCTTCACAAATTCCCCTTTTGATGGTTCGACATTGTTCGGACCTCAAGTGAAAGACACCTTGACCAGATGTGAACAAGATGGCAAGACTCTTTCTGCCGTAGAAGTCTGTTTCTCCACCCCTTCAAGACCATACCCTAAGGGTCAGAAGGGTGGGAAAATGTGGTTCCGCAAATCTCAAGGAGTCACGCCTGACGCACGAGGTCAGTTTACCCCCAGAGGCAGAGGGGGTAACAGACGCCGCCCTAGGGGCAGGGGGGGTCCGCAGAATCAGGGTAGCAGGGAGCCTCTCTCTGACAAACCCTTCCAGCATCCCAGAGATGTTGCCCGATTGTCCACCTTCGGAGGCATTCGGGGGGAAGATTGTCGCTGTACCCAAAAGCCTGGCTTTCCCTTACTCAAAACAAATGGGTACAGTCGATCATATCCGAGGGTTACAAAATTCCCTTTATCCAAACCCCAGTTCAGCAAAAGGGAACCCTTCCAGACGTTCCACCCGGTCTAAGGGAACTAGCAGTACCAGAGATATCAAAACTGCTAGCAAAAAGAGCCATCCAGCCAGTCCCAGCAGACCAACTAGGATCCGGAATCTACTCAAGGTTCTTTTTGGTACCGAAAAAGACAGGGGACTGGAGACCCATATTAGATCTCAACAAACTAAACAAGTTTGTAAAGAGAACAAGATTCCGGATGGTCACGCTACAGTCCATTCTACCCTTTCTGGGCAAGGACAATTGGATGTGCTCCTTGGACCTTCAGGATGCGTACTATCACATCAAAATTCACAGGCGCTCCAGAAGGTTTCTCCGCTTTCGGCTGGGGGCCAGTCACTACCAATTCAGAGCCCTGCCCTTTGGTCTCACTACAGCCCCCAGAGTGTTCACCAAATGTATGGCAGCGGTTACGGCTCACCTGGGATGTCAAGGATTCCAGGTGTTTCCATATCTAGACGACTGGCTCTTCACTGCCACCACCAGGCATCAACTTCTCCAAGCCAGAGATTACACCATTCACATTTGCAGAGGGCTAGGAATCTCTATAAATTTCGAAAAGTCTGCCGTGTCGCCTTGCCAGTCTATTACCTTTATAGACGCCAACTTGGACACCGTACAACTTTCAGCAAAGTTAACAGATCAAAGGGTCTTAGATATTCAAAACCATGTCCATGTTCTTCTTCAGAGCGACAAAATTCAGGCCAGGTATGTCCTGAAAGTATTGGGTCTTATGGCGGCCGCCATAACACTTCTTCCTCTTGCACGTTTTTACATGCATCTTCTACAGTGGATGTTTTTCGCCCAATGGTCTTTTCAACGACTCCCTATGCATCACAAGATCATGATAACTCCAACTTGCAAAAGTCATCTGTCTTGGTGGATGTTGTCCCCTCAAGTCCATCAAGGCAGACCCTTTGTTCCTCCCTCCCCGGTCGCCACGGTTACATCGGACGCCTCCCTGATTGGGTTGGGGGGGCATTTTCAGGGCAGGATGGTCCATGGCACTTGGCAACCTTTCGAATGCCACCTGCACATAAATGTCCTGGAGATGAGAGCAGTGCTTTTAACGTTGCAAGCCCTCCATGACTCTCTTCCCCTGGGGACTATTGCAATCCAAACGGACAATATGCCCGTAGTGTGGTATATCAACAAGCAGGGCGGAACCAAGTCCTATCCCCTGTGTCGAGAGGCACTCAGACTTTGACAATGGGCATTCTCTTCTCATTGGTTTCTGATAGCAACACATATCCCCGGGAAGTCCAACATCATAGTGGACAGGTTGAGCAGAGCTATACTCATGCCACACGAGTGGTGTCTCAAACAATTTGTGGCGGAAGAGATCTTTCAGAAGTGGGGCCTTCCTTGCTGCGATCTTTTTGCTTCGCCTCAAAACAGCAAATGCCCTGACTTCTTCACACTCTTCCCCCTTCCAGGCCATCCCCCCAGATACGCTCTAGTCCAAGATTGGCCTCGGGGACTTCTCTGTGCCTTTCCACCCCTTCCGCTAATACCACAAGTAATTCAGAAAGCAACCGCCTTGAGAGACGAGATGATTCTCATTGCCCCTTTTTGGCCTTGACAGATATGGTTTCCGTTCCTGCACTGTTGTCTATTGGTACAGCCTTGGCATCTAGATCCAGTCCCAGATCTTTTGACCCATCAGTCGGGGCAGCTGCACCAGTCCCTACATTCTCTCAACCTCACTGCTTGGTTGCTCCACTTCCGTCCCTAGCCAGGCTTCTTATGATTTCTAATCCCGTCTGGGATATCATAGTAGCTTCCCTTAAATCTTCCACCAGAAGGATTTACACTAGTAAATGGCAATGTTTCTCCTTCTGGGCAAAGGCTAAGAATATAGATCCCTTTACTGATCCAATTCATTCGGTCTTGGACTTCCTAGCTGAAAATTTTCAGGATCTTCTTCCTCCACAGTAAAAGTTCAGTTGGCAGCCATTTCAGATTTCCATATAGGCCTGTAGCATCATGTCCCATAAGATTTGCAAGGCATTCCTTAGAGGTGTATTTTTACTTAAGCCCCCGATCAAAGATCCTCCACCACAGTGGGATCTAAATTTAGTCTTAACATCCTTCATCCCCCCCCCCGTTGAACCTGCAGCTGTTCATTGAAATTACTTTCCTGGAAGACACTCTTCCTAGTCGCTATTACATCTGCTAGGAGAGTATCTGAGCTTCATGCCCTCTGCATTCATCCTCCCTATTTAGTCTTCCACAAAGACAGAGTTTCTCTAAGGACTAATCCGTCCTTCTTACCCAAGGTGGCTTCGCAGATGAATTTAAATCAATCAGTTGATCTCCTTGTTTTTTTCCCAAATTATTCTAATAGAGCGGAGCAAAAACTACATTATCTGGATGTTCATCGCCAGCTCCGTTACTATTTGGACAGGACTAAACAAATCAGGAAATCTGATTAACTGTTTTTATCTTATGCAGAGAATAAGAAAGGCCTTCCGGTATCTAAGGTAACCCTAGCTAGGTGGCTGTCTTCTGTGATCACATGTATTTATCAGCTCAGAGGTAGAGAATTGACTTCTAGGCCAAGAGCCCATTCAACTAGAGCACTAGCTACATCTACAGCCTTTCAAGCTAGGCTACCAATAGACACTATTTGTGCGGCAGCCACATGGGCCTCTCCTCATACCTTTGTTTCGCATTATAAACTGGACTTGGCCTCCAGAAATAGGGCAAATTTTGGTTCCACCGTTCTCAAGAGTCTGTTCCAATGAGCCACCCAGGATGAAGGTGCTAGGGACGCGGTCCCATCCAGCAAGAATGAAGGCGAGATTGACAACTTAACATTAAGAGGTTATGTACCTACCATAACGTTCCATGTTAGTTGTCTTCTCTCGCCTTCTTTCTTGCGTCCCGCCCACCATCCCCCTAGCCTAGACAGACTGAGAAGATTTTCCTCTTCCTTGAAGAGTCCTGATCTAGCATTGCCAGCCTAATAGCTTGTCCTAGTGTAACTTTAGCTTAGATTGGGATCTTTGGTGGGGTTATCCCTTTTCCTCCTCCTCTCCAGTTGGAGGACTATGTTGCCTAATTTTTTCTTCAGCTACCAAACGAGATCTGGGTAGTTATCGCTTAGCATCATGGGATGTAGGGTTGCCTCGAGCCGGTAAAATTAGCTCTCGAGCTTTAGTAAGTGGCCGAGTCGGAGCCGAGGATCGGCTCTGAACCCATCCAGCAAGAAAGAAGGCGAGAGAAGACAACTAACATGGAACATTATGGTAGGTACATAACTTCTTACTCTCATCCCCTGCCTGCACCAGGAGTTTTGATGGTGGGCGAAGGCTTGTCACCAAAACAAGGGACAGCCATTCACATTACCCCCAGCCTGGCTGACACTAACAACGGATGTATCGGATTATGCCTGGGGGGGGCCACATGGCAGGAAGATGCATTCAGGGCACATGGTCCTCAAACCAAATGCATCTGCATATCAATCAAAAAGAGATGCTAGCTGTTCAAAATGCCCTGACAGCCTTCAAGGACCTACTTCATCTGGGACAACTACTGATAAAGACAGACAACACCACGGTCATGTGGTATATAAACAAGCAGGGGGGCACACATTCTTACCCACTTTGCAGACTAGCCATGTCTTTGTGTGACACAGCATTGACTTACCAAGTACATCTGTAGGCACAATTCCTGCCAGGAAGAGAAAATACTCTGGCAGACGAACTAAGCAGAAACCTCATGGATCCCCATGAGTGGCAGCTGGGTCCACAAGTCTTCAGCATGATAACAAGGAAATGTGGATGCCTGGCCATAGATCTCTTTGCCTCCCCTCACAACTACCAACTAAAAAGATTCTGCACAAGGACTTCTCAGAGACAAGTATGGAAAGTGGACACCCTATCTTTCAGCTGGAAAAAACTATTAGTATATGCCTTTCCCCCACTGCCTCTCCTCCCCAAGGTACTCCTAAAGGTCAGACAGGAGAAGCCAAAGATGATACTGATTGCCCCAGACTGGCCCCGCCAGTACTGGTATCCAATCCTAAGGAACTTGTCTCAATGCTCAGCTTGGACTTTACCTCAAATACCTCATCTTCTGTCACAGCAAAACAATCAGATCATGCACAGACAACTCAGGGCTTTAAACCTGGCAGCATGGCAGATAATGTAGTCATACAAAACACACCTCTCTGTAAAGTTGTGATGGATGTAATTTTGGAAGCCAGAAGGCCTAGTACCAGTAAATCTTATGCTGGAAAATGGAAGAGATTCTGTGCTTGGAACCAGGCAAAAGGAACTGATACAGCTGTGCCAAATATTCCTCAGATTTTGCAATACTTAACTGGGATGCTGGACAAAGGCCTATCTTTTTCATCTTTTAAAATTCATGCCTCTGCCATTTCGGCTCATTACAATACAGAGCCACCAATCTTTTGTCAACCCTTATTAAAGCAGTACCTCCCTGCCTCCTTTTGAGCCAGCTGCTACTGCTGATATAAAGTTTTTATCTTGGAAAACAGCTCTGCTCCTAGCAGTAACTTCTGCAAGATGAGTTTCAGAGCTACAGGCACTCATGGCTGTGGAATCTTTTATCATTTTTGATCCAGACAGGGTCTCTGAGGACAAACCCAACATTTATGCCTAAGGTGGTGTCCAGTGTGGCTCTTAACCAAACTATTCATCTGCCAACTTTTTATCCAAATCCGCAGAACAAGGGGGAGAAAATACTTCTTTGGACGTACACAGACAGCTTAGATTCTACTTGGACAGAACCAAAGTTTTCTGAAAGAGCAATTACTAGTGACATATGCTGCAGGATCACAAGGAAAGGCCATCTCAAAGCAGGCTATTTCAAAGTGGATAGGCCACTGCATTCATTTCTGCTATTTGCACCATGGCAAGCCAGTGCCTAAGGGCATTAGGCCGCATTCAACCAGAGCTGCAGCCACTTCAGCAGCCTTTCTCAGGGGAGTACCAACCACGGACATTTTAGAGGCTGCTTCTTGGAGCTCAGTGCACACCTTTACAAAGCATTATCATCTGCCACTCTGCTCTAAATCCAGGGCAGGCTTTGCCACTGCAGTTCTGCAGGGCCTCATAGCCACTCCTAATGCTGTTTAGCTCCACCCTCCCAACCATAGCTTTGGGACTCTACCCAAATGTAATGACTGCAACAATGAAACATGAAGAACATAGTACAGTTGTGTACACTTACCATAAATGTAGATGTTTGAGTGTATTCACTGTTGCAGTCCAGGTTACCCAACCGCCATCCCCCTGTCTTCTGATGGACCCCATCTTTCCTTTTCTGAATTGTACAACCTATGTGGTGTATTTGCTTGTAGATGAAGGTAAAGTTTATATTGGTGCATGTATTTTTTACATATATATATAAATTTTGGCTACCCTTTTAGGGGGCACCTGACATCTTAGTCAAGAAAAACTAAAGAAAATGGCATCTGCTGCTTTTTTTTTATATACCCCTAATGACCTGACGTCAGGGAAGAGGAGACAGCAGCCGACGCAGGACCCAGGACTTTGGAATTCAGGCCGACTGAGGGCAACCTGCCAGCAGGATTACCCAAATGTAATAACTGCAAAAGTGAATACACTCGAACATCTACATTTATGGTAAGTGTACACAACTGTACTTTGTGGCCCCTCCTTTGTGGAGCGGAATAACTGTTGCTGTGCACCATTCTATGGCACATAGCCTGTGGAGAGGCTGAGGTTGAACAGCGTGTTTAGGTGGGTTGTTAGTTCGTTCAGTAGTTCGTGCATGATGCAGCCTGGACATCATCTGGCCCCATTGATGCTGTGTTTTTGGCTTTTGAAAGGGCTGTTTTCACCTGCGCTTCTGTGATTTCCAGGACACTACACTTTTCCGGTATTGTTGTGAGCCCTTTTGAAGGTGAGAGGGAGGTGAAGTTTTCACTGAATCTATCTGCCAGAATGTTGGCAATATCGGTAGGTTCAGTATATCTTGTGCTATTTTGCACTAGCTCAGAGCATATGTGCGAGTTGCCACTTAGATTCTTGACACAGCTAAAGAAGGCTTTGTGGTTATCTTTCGAATCCTTGGCTGTTTTTCTTTCGAAGTTAGCCTTGTATGATTTTATGAGGGACCTTCGATGTTCATAGTGTTTCACTGCTGCAGTCATTACACTTGGGTTATCCTGCCGTCAGGCGGTCCCACAGTCGGCCAGTGTTCCAAAGTCTTGGTCTGGTGTCGGTTGCTGTCGCTTCTTCCCTGACGTCAGTGCGCCAGGGGTATATAAGATGCAGATGGCGCCATTTTCTTCAATCTTTCGTGCCGCGCAGTGCCCGACGCAAAAGCAGTTCGCAAGTGCCGGTCGGCCGACTCCTGACATTTTCGAAGTCAAATTTCAGAACCAAAGTTTTCACTAAAGCTTAGTACCCCGTTGGGGAAACTTTTTCTTGCCTCAGACCGATGTCAGTAAAAGTTAATAATTGCATTTCTTGCGGGAAGCAAATACCTCATAAGGATTTTCATTCTTACTGTATCCCATGCCTAGGCTCAGATCACGACGTCACTAGTTGTCGGGTTTTGTGCTAGATTTCACAAGTGCACTATTAAACATCGGTTTGATTTTGCTCACCATTATTTTGGCCGAAGGTTTAATTATATCATGCTGTCGGAACAACCGACGACCAGAATACACAAAAAACACAAAGACAAAGTTAAGGACAGGCAACCGAGGTCCAAAGCCGACAATGAAGCCTCTTCTAGGCCAGTCATTGGCTCACCGATTCTCAGTGAGGCGCTTTCGCAGCCCCTGACACCCACTACCTCAGAGCCACAGGCCGCCTCCGACTCCCACGTGGAGATTACTAGGCCTCTGGAAACTCAAGGTATTGAGCCTATGGAAATTAACCCCTCAGATGGGTCTGGAGCTGCTGAGCAGGCATCGGCTTCTGAGGGTGTTTTCAGACCTTCACAGATCACCATCAGGGCAACAACTAAGTCTAAAACTCCATTAAAGACAAAGAAACAAGTACAACATTCACCTGGACAGGCCTCCATGCCTACAAAACAGATGCTCAAAATGGCCGAAGACCTAATTACTCTGATCAGGGGTTCCCATTCCCCTCCTGATAAAAGGCCTAGGCAGGATACAGACTATGATTCCTCTGACCAGGTTTCCATTTCTTCCGATTCCTCTTCAGACCAGGGATACTCTATACCCCCCATATGAGGACTCTGATGCTGAAAAATCAATCCCTTCAGCCTCTCCTCCTGAGGATTACTCTTTTGGGGAAACTTTACATACCATGAGGGAGCATTTCCATTGGGAGAGCCAGGATTATTCAGAATCCAAGAAAAGGCTAAGATTTTCTTTTATTACCTCAACACAGGCCCCTTGCTATTCCACCTGTGTTGGATATTGTGGATGATGAGTTCTCCGAAGCCAGTTTAACCCCTGATTCTTTACCTCCAGCACCTGTCAAGCCAGGCAGGTACTACAGAGTCCCTGACTCTCACAAATTTCTTTATAAAAACCCTGCTGCTGACCCAGAAACTATTTCCCAGGGCCCCAAAGGGGTAAAGGCTTCCGCTGCTAAAAATCTAGTTCCATCTGACAGAGATTCTAGAGCATTAGACAGATGGGGGAAGAAAGTTTACACTTCTGCAACTTTAGCAGTAAGAGCTTTAAATTGCCAGTTCCACATGCTTAAATACCAACAATATTTAATGTCTCTGTTAAAACAGAAAATGCTTACAAGTTCAGAAGGTCCTGATTATAAGGAAATGCAGGATTTATTGCATGCAGCTGAACAAGTGGGAAAGCATACTCTGCAATGTGGTTTTGATTCTTTAGAGGCTTCTTGTAGAGCCGCAGTAACAGGAACTGTGATTCGAAGGCGTGCTTGGCTAAAAGAACAAGATGTTATGTGATCCTATCTCGCCTACATTCCATACTGATGGGCTCGGAGCCGATCCCTCGGCTCCAACTCGGCACGCTATGCTATAGAGCGAAGCCTCTTATTGGCTGAGCTATTTCTTATCCCAGGATGCACCACCACTAATCCCCCAGATCTCATTTGCCGCTTAAAAGCTAGGACGTGGTCTCAAACTTGGCTGGGCTAAGTACTGTTTTATTCAAAGTTTCCTGTCAGGAATTTTGCTAATTTTACCCCAAAAGCTGTTTTAACAGCTATTGTTGTTGTACGAGTGTGTTTGAAAAATTTTGTTGAGGGAAATTGTGTTTTTGGTTAAGGGAAGGTTTCCCGTTTAAGTTAGAGGGGCCTTCCCCTATTCTTATCTAGCGTCTTGGTTTTTTCTAGGAGGTCAAGTACCTGCTTAAGTTAGAGGGTCTTGACCCTCATTTTCAGGGATTGTTGTACTGGTTTCGTGTATTTTTTTCTGACATTGTGTTTTGTCTTAAAAAAAAAACAAAAAAAAAAAAAAACTTAGTTTCACTTTCTTTGTGGTAAATCTTTCACTAACAGCTACTTTAATTTGTTTTCTTAGTGTTAGTCAGCATGTCTAAGGAACATAGACCCTCTGGGTTTAAAAAGTGCGCGAGGTGTGGTTAAAAAATGTCGATAACTGACGACCATTCCTCGTGCGTTTATTGTTTAGGCGCCAAGCTCCTACAGGAGTCCTGTAGCGTGTGTCACGCCTTTTCTTCTAGAGTCCTCCAGGAGAGGAAGAATAAATTAATATTAAAAGGGCTGATTAAACCCTCCTTCGAGGAGGCCTTATCCTCCTCTTCCTCTCCTACCAAGAAGAAAAAAGCATCGGCTCCGACCAGTCTTTCGGAACTGACTGCCAAGAAACCTAGGCAGGCTTCTCCATCGGCTCCACGGACTTCGGAGCCGAGGGCGGAACGGTCTGCCTCGATGCCTCCAGTCTCGACCCCTCTGGTTTCGGAGCCGAGGACTGGGGCATCAAGAGGCGGGTCACTTTCATCGGCTCCACTGATTTTGGAGCCGATGAGGGTTGCCGGCTCAGACTCTTCCCCTTCGGCGCCGAAGCCCTCATCGGCACCGAGGGAAATTGTTTTGAGGTCTCCCTCGGAGCCGATAGTTGTCGAATCCATTCGGAGCCGGTCCCCTAGTCCTATGGAGAAGTCGGTTTGGACCCGATCGGTGTCATCTAGATCCTCCAAGATGTCTGATTCGGACATCGACAGGGTGCTCCTAAGACTTTTCCAGTCTCCGGTGTTCCAAAAGTTAGTTTCGGCTCCAGCCCATTCGGCTTTGGAGCCGATGGTCCACCCTGTTGTTATAGTTCCTCCTCCAACAGCCTCGGCACCGTTGGAGCCGGTGCTGGTGGAGGTTTTCGGGTCAGGCCCGACCCTTACTCCAACCCCGGCTCTCGAGTCGGAGTTCAGTACGCGGACCTCCTCTGTCGGCCCCGGGGGGGACGCTTCGGGATTGATGCTTTCGGTCCCAAGCCTTCCTCTCGGTGCATCGGGTGCAGGGCTACCGTCTACCGTTGTGGCCACGGAGGTGGGACATTCCCAGGATTCTGGTGGTCCAGCCTTCAGGGCCATGAGGAGTGCATTAGCCAAATCTTCTTTGGCTACCTTCACGGTCTCTCCAGCACCTTCCCTGCATACGGAGACTGGGTCTTTGGCAGTTCCCTTGTCCTTAGACAGCGGAGCCCCGGGGCCTGAGGTTACCCCCATTGGGGGTTCCCCCCCTCCTGGAGGTCCCTCTGAAGCTTCTTTGGAGGAACCCCCCAGGAAAAGATCGTGCAAGAGGAAGCACGTTGACTCCCCCAATGAGTCTCTCACATCAGACCCTGATCTTGATGCAGAGGGGTCCCCTAAGTCGTCCTCAGATGATGTCTCCTTTGCAGACATCCTGGAGGCCCTTAAACAACGAGGCGGCTGCAATCCAAACCCCCTTCTGCTGACGAGTCGGTGTTCCTTAAGGCCTTCGGGGCTCAGCCCTCTGCCTCCTGGGTGTCTCCGCCCTTCGACGAGCTCCTAGATTTGATCTGTTGAAGGGCGTGGGAACACCCAGACTCTGTGGAACTGGTGCCTGCTCGTCCAAATAAGTTCCTGTCAGCACCCCCGGATAAGGAGTTCTTGACGAAAGGTGTGGCTGTAGATGCCTTGGTGGTGGCATCTGCTACCCAGCAAGATGTAGCAGAGGCTTCAACTCCGTCCATCCTCCTAATAAGGAGTCTAGAAGCATGGATCGGTACGGTAAGCACACCCTAAGTTCAGCGGCCTTTACTTTAAGGTCCCTGAACTATCTAACGCACTTTACCAGATTTCAGAGGGATCTGATTAAGGAACTTTCAGATACCCTCTTGGGTAATCTGCCTGAGCAGCTGGCCCAGACGGTTGGCTCTCAGCTGGCTACATTGTCGTCCATATCAAACTCGTCCATGAGGCTCATTTCTTATGCGGCCGAAGGGGCGAGTAGAGCGGCGGGTACAGGCATTGCTCTACGGAGGCAAGCCTGGCTCCGCCTGTGTCATTTTGCGGAGGCCTTTAAGTCTTCCTTTGCCGACGCCCCCTTTGATGGGTCCTCTTTGTTTGGACCCAAGGTAAAGGACACATTGACCCGCTGCGAGCAAGAAGGTAAGACTTTGACTGCCGTAGGGGCACGATTTTCCACTCCCTTTCGGCCTTACCCCAAGGCTAAAAGAGGAGGGAAAATGTGGTTCCGTAGATCTCAGAAGTCTTACCCCTCACAGCAGGACGATCCCCCTTCTAGAGGCAGAGGAGGGGGAAATTCTTATGGAAGACACCGTCCCAGAGGCGGCAGAGGCCCCCGCAACACTGGAGACCGCGAGTCCTTTTGTGGCTCTTCAGCCTTTCACAGTCCCTGAGGGATTGCCCGACTGTGCAGCTCCGGAGCCAGTCGGGGGTCGTTTTTCAAAGCACCTAAAAGCCTGGGAAGGTATCACTCAGGACCGATGGGTGCTTCGAATTATCGCCGGAGGTTACGCTATCCCTTTTTCTCACTCCCCACCTCAGTCCAAAAAAATCCCGGACCCGCCACCCAGTCAACGGGAAATTGCAGCCTCAGAAGTTTCAAAGCTGCTGCAAAAAGGAGTCATCCAACCGGTCCCTGCAGACCAGATCGGATTAGGGACTTACTCAAGATTCTTTTTGGTGCCAAAAAAGACCAGGGACTTGAGGCCCATTTTGGATCTCAGCATTCTAAACCGTTCAGTCAAAAAGTCCAAGTTCCGAATGGTCACCCTACAATCCATTCTCCCACTGCTGGAGAAAGGTGTTTGGATGTGCTCCATAGATCTCAAGGACGCTTATTACCATATCATGATACATCAAGAGTCCAGGAGACATCTGCGCTTCAGCCTAGGAGACGGTCATTTTCAGTTCCGCGCGCTGCCCTTTGGTCTCACCACAGCCCCCAGGGTGTTCACCAAATGTTTGGCGGTCGTGACTGCTCACCTGAGAAGTCTAGGATTCCAGGTGTTTCCGTATCTAGACGACTGGCTCCTAACTGCCGCCTCCAAGCATCTACTATTGCGGAGCCTACAAGCCACTATATCACTGGGCACTTCCCTTGGGATCACCTTCAATTGGCCAAAGTCTGTGTTGCTGCCATCTCAACGCATAAGATTCATTGGAGCAGAGATAGACTCAAACCGAATGTGAGTCTATCTACCTACAGAAAGGATACAAACCATACAGGCTCAAGTTCGTGCCTTACTTCCCAGATCCAAAGCCCCAGCCAGAATGGTCCTGCAGCTATTGGGATCTATGTCCGCCACGGTTCTTCTAGTTCCCCTAGCAAGGTTACACATGAGAATTCTCCAGTGGCTTCTTTCAACTCAGTGGTCCTTTCAGGATCTCCCTCTGTCACCTCATACGGATCACGGAAACCTGCAAACGGGACCTTCGCTGGTGGCTGGTGCCCTCCAATCTGGATCAGGGACGACCCTTTGTTCCGCCTCCTCCTGTGGCCACTTTGACTACGGACGCCTCCCAGATGGGGTGGGGGGGGGCATTCCCTGGGCAGGTCAGTCCAAGCCAAATGGCATTCGGAAGAGACCCTACTTCATATCAACATCTTGGAAATGAGGGCGGTGCTTCTGTCCCTACAAGCCCTTCACGTTTACCTCCCTCAGGGCGTAATTGCCGTTCACTCCGACAACATGTCAGTTGTCTGGTACCTGAACAAACAGGGAGGGACCAGATCCTACCCTCTTTGCAGAGAGGCCATGAGAGTTTGGGAATGGGCAGTGTCGACCAAACGTTTTCTAGTGGCGACTCATATCCCTGGCAAGTCCAATGTGATAGCCGACAGACTGAGCAGAACTATCCTCTCTCCACACGAGTGGTCTCTAAACATTACCGTTGCAAATCAGATTTTCAACAAATGGGGGATTCCTTGTTGCGACCTCTTCGCAACCCCGCTGAATGCGAAGTGCAAAAAGTTCTTCTCCCTCACCCTGGCTCAGGGGGAGAGCCCTGTGGACGCACTAGCCCATCCGTGGCCCCCCGGCTTGCTTTATGCTTTTCCCCCAGTTCCCCTCCTTCCCAGAGTGATCCAAAAGGCGTCTCACTTGGGGAGCAAAATGATCTTAGTTGCTCCTTACTGGCCTCGTCAGGTATGGTTCCCCTATCTTTGGAAATATGCACTGGAAGGTCCATGGTTCCTGGATCAGATCCCAGACCTATTGGTTCATCGGTTGGGACTACTCCACCAGTCTCTACACACCTTAAAATTGACAGCTTGGCTCCTCCTCTTCCGACTGTAGTCAGGAATCATGCCTTAGACCCGGAAGTTGTACACCTCTTATCTTCGGCCCACAAGTCTGCTACTAAGAAATTGTATTCTAGCAAATGGAAGAGATTTGCTATTTGGTCTCAACTCCGAGGCCTGGATCCCATCACTATTCCCGTATCAGAAGTCCTGAAATTTCTAACTCTCCTTTTTAATCAAGGCTCTTCAGTCTCTACCATCAAGGTTCAATTGGCAGCTATTTCCAATTTTCACGAGTCTATAAACCCACCTTTAATGAGCAACAGATTGTGTAAGACCTTCATGAAAGGTGCTGCACTTTTACGACCTCCAATTTCTCATCCTGCTCCTCCATGGGATCTTGATGTGGTGTTACGTGCCTTAACTTCTCCCCCCTTCGAACCGTCAGCAACATGTGATTTAAAATTTCTATCGTGGAAAACTGCCTTTCTGGTTGCGATTACTTCGGCCAGAAGGGTTTCAGAGCTTCAAGCTTTGTCTGTAAAACCTCCGTACTTGGTTTTTCATAAAGATAGAGTATCTCTCAGGCCAAATCCATCCTTTGTCCCTAAAGTTTGTTCCAGTTTTTGCCTACAACAGTCATTAGAACTTCCAGTCTTCTTTCCGAAGTATTCAAACAAAGCGGAATACATATTCCACACATTAGATGTCCACAGGCAATTACGTTTTTATTTGGATAGGACCAAACAAACAAGGAAAACAGATCAATTGTTGGTATCCTTTTCCGATAATAAATTGGGCAAAGCCGTCACAAAGGTCACTATTGCCAAATGGATCAAGGACTGTATTATTCAAGCTTATTCCTCTTCTAGTAAAGAGCTTACAAACTCTGTCAAAGCTCATTCTACAAGAGCTATGGCTACTTCAATAGCGTTCTATTCTAAGCTTGCCATTAGTGACATTTGTGCTGCGGCTACCTGGTCCTCCCCGCACACTTTCATTTCTCACTACAAATTGGATGTGGCATCTAGAGGACGAGCTTCATTTGGTTCCACAGTGCTCAGGAGTGTTTTCCAGTGAGCCACCCAGGATTTGGGTGCTAGGGACGCTGTCCCATCAGTATGGAATGTAGGCGAGATAGGATCACATAATATCTTTTAGTTATGTACTTACCATAACTTTAGATGTTTGGGATCCATGTCGCCTACATTCCCAATAACCCACCCTCCTTCCCCCTTCCTTGGAGATCAGAGGATATCAGAAGGTCCGAATCCTGTTGTTTCATCTTGAAACATCTGGCAATGTTATATAAACAAGTTGTGTATGTGTGCATGAATGCGGACAAACAAGATCTGGGGGATTAGTGGTGGTGCATCCTGGGATAAGAAATAGCTCAGCCAATAAGAGGCTTCACTCTATAGCATAGCGTGCCGAGTCGGAGCCGAGGGATCAGCTCCGAGCCCATCAGTATGGAATGTAGGCGAGATGGATCCCAAACATCTAAAGTTATGGTAAGTACATAACTAAAAGTTTTACCTGATCATGTTGAGGCAAAATTATTGGATGCTCCTTTACAGCATGATATTTTGTTTGGTGTTAAGGCAGAAGAGGTATTAAAGAAAATGGAGGATAAGGCAAAATATATGCAAACAGTGAAGGATTTCTTACAGGTACAGCCACCTCGATTTAGCAGAAATTGGCCTTCTAAAAATTGGTCCTTTCCAGTGTCAGACAGGCCACAAAGAGGCAGATACAGACGCCCAAGAGGCAGATCTCAGCCCCAAGTCTCTTACAGACTACGTCAGCGGGGTTCCTCAACCCAAAAAGGAGGAGAAGACAAGTCACAACCTTATAGGAAACAGACCCAATGACTTCCCCCTAAAAATGCCAAGCACTTGCCTTTTGGCCGGTCCCTTAGGGGGAAAACTAGCACTTTTTTCACAAAATTGGCATATAATAACCCAAGACAAATGGGTTCTGAATATTGTGTCTCAAGGTTACAGGTTCCACTTTCACACTCTACCAAGGCCAAAAGGAATGCTAGACCTGCCACAAAATCAGTGGGCAGAGGCACAAAAACAAATTACAGCCCTCATGGACATGAGAGCTATTCAAAAAGTGCCACAACAGGAACAAGGACAAGGATTTTACTCAAGACTTTTCTTGGTCCCCAGAAAGGACAGAGCCTGGAGACCCATACTGGACCTATCTACTCTAAATACTTAACTGGATGTTCCAAAATTCAAAATGTTGACTGTACAGCAGCTTCTTCCCATGCTGGGCAAGAAGGCTTGGCTTGTTACCTTGGATCTCAGAGGCATACCTGCATGTCCCAATCAGACAAAATTGCAGAAGATACCTCAGATTTATAGCAGGCTCAGTGCATTACCAATTCTCTGCACTGCCCTTTGACTTATCTATTGCACCCAAATGCCTGGCACCAGTAGTTGCATTTTGCAGACAAAAAGGAATTCAAATATATCCCTACTTGGACGACTGCCTTTTTCAAGCAGAGAGCAAGGACATTTTCTAAAGCATCTGGCGTTTGTAAAAAGATTGCTAATTTGCCTAGGGTACACAGTAAATGAAAAAAAGTCAAAACTAGTGCCCTCACAAGAGATAATATTCCTGGGTGCCAGCTTAAATACAACGGCCCAGATGGCTTATCTCACACGAGACAAGCAAAGAAAACTGACTCAGTACTTTCATTTGATCGCAGCAAAAACCCAACTCCCTGCAAGAAAAATTCTGCAGGCCTTTGGGGTTCATGGCATCCTGCATTCTACTAATACCATATGCCAGACTGCATATGAGGAAATTACAATGGTACCTAAAAAGTGTTTGAACTCAACACTGTCACAGTTTGGAAACAGTTATACCACTTATTCCCTGCCTACAACAGGAGTTTAGATGGTGGGCACAGGCATGTCACCACAACAAGGGACAGCCTTTCACTCTACCCACAGCCAGGCAGACACTAACAACAGATGCTTCGGATTATGCCTGGGGAGGACACATGGCAGGAAAATGTATTCAGGGCAAGTGGCCCGCAGACAAAATGCATCTTCACATCAATCGAAAAGAGATGCTAGCTGTACAAAATGCCCTAACTGCCTTCAAAGACCTTCTGCATTCAGGACAGCTATTAATAAAGACAGACAACACCACAGTTATGTGGTACATAAACAAGCAAGGGGGCACTCATTCCTATCCCCTCTGCAGACAAGCCATGACTTTGTGGAACACATCACTGACCTGTCAAGTTCATCTGCAAGCACAATTCCTGCCAGGAAAGCAAAATACTCTGGCAGACTATTTAAGCAGAAACATCATGGATCCTCATGAGTAGAAATTAAATCCATAAGTATTCAGCATGATAACACGAAAATGGGGGTGCCCAGACATAGATCTATTTGCCTCCCCTCTGAACTGCCAACTACAGAAATTCTGCACAAGGACTTGCCACTCACAAGCATGGAGAGTGGATGCTGTCTCGTTCAGCTGGAAAACCCTAACAGTTTATGCCTTCCCACCACTGCCTCTCATTTCAAAGGTACTCCTAAAAGCCAGACAAGAAAGGCCAAAAATGATCCTGATTGCCCCAGACTGGCCACGCCAGCACTGGTACCCAATCTTAAAGAATTTGACTCAAGACCTACCATGGATTTTACCTCAATTTTACCTCAAATTCCTCAACTTCTGACTCAGCAAAACAAATCAGATCCTGCACAGCCAGATCAAAACCTTAATCCTGGCTGCATGGCAGATTACTTAGCCAAGCAACCAACACCTCTCTCTAAAGCTGTTATGGATGTTATTTTGGAGGCCAGGAGACCCAGCACCAGGAAATCCTATTCAGAAAAGTGGAAGAGATTCTGCGCCTGGAACCTGGCTCAAAGCTTTGATCCTCTTGTTCCAAATATTCTTCAGATATTACAATACTTAACTGAGATGCTGGTCAAGGGCCTATCCTTTTCATCCATTAAGATTCACGCCTCTGCCATCTCAGGTCATTACAACACGGATCCTCCTATTTTCTCTCATCCATTATTAAAACAGTACCACAGAGAGGCTAAAAACATAAGACTGCCCCGGAGAGCACCAACTTGGGTCCTCAACTTGTCTTGGAAAAACTAACTTTACCTCCTTTTGAGCCAGCCAATACAGCAGAATTAAAATATGTGTCATGGAAATCTGCTCTGCTTCTGGCAATAACCTCACCACGAAGAGTCTCAGAGTTACAGGCACTAATGGCAGTGGAACCTTGCATCATTATTCATCAGGACAGGGTTTCTTTAAGAACTAACCCTACATTTATGCCAAAGGTGGTATCCATTGTGGCTCTTAACCAAACTATTCACTTGCCAACATTCTGTCCAAATCCACAGAATAAAGGAGATAAACGTCTGCACTCATTGGACATACACAGGCAGTTACGCTTCTACTTGGACAAAACAAAAGTTTTCAGGAAAACTGAGCAATTGTTTGTTGCATATGCTGCAGAATCACAGGGAAAGGCGATTTCAAAGCAGACCATTTCAAAGTGGATAGGACACTGTATCCGTTTCTGCTACACACACCATGGAAAAACTGTTCTAGCAACATTAGGCCACATTCCACCAGGGCAACAGCCACTTCAACTGCCTACTTTAGAGGAGTACCTACCAAGGATATTTTGGAAGCTGCAACTTGGAGTTCAGTGCACACCTTTACCAAGCACTACCACTTGCCTCTTTTCTCTAAATCAAGAGCTGGCTTTGCCACTGCAGTGCTGCAGGGCCTCATAGCCACACTGAATCCTTTATAGACCCAGCCGCCCAACCTCAGCTTTGGGATTCTACCCAAATGTAATGACTGCAGCAGTGAAACACGATGAACATAGTACAGTTTTGTACCTACCGTAAATGTAGATGTTCGAGTGTATTCACTGCTGCAGTCCAGGTTACCCACCCTCCATCCCCTCTTTTTTAGCTGGGACCTATCTATACCTTTCTACCCTATACAACCTATGTGGTGTATTTGCTTGTAACTGAAGGTATTGTGTTTGTTTTTTATGTATGCTTTATTAGCAATATGTATTGCCTACCTATTTGGGGTCACCTGACATCTGGGGCAAGAAAAACTGAAGAAAATGGCGTCTGCTGCATCTTGTATACCCCTGGCGCACTGACGTCAGGGAAGAAGCAACAGCAACAGACGCCGGACCAAGTCTTTGGAACTCGGGCTGACTGCGGGACCGCCTGACGGCAGGATAACCCAAGTGTAATGACTGCAGCAGTGAATACACTCGAACATCTACATTTATGGTAGGTACAAAACTGTACTTTTCTTGCTGATACTGATCAGGGATGTCTTTCTTTCTTGGGATTTGCTTTTTTTCTGAACTAGTTTCCTCCTTTTGTTGGATAACCTGTTTATGGCAGGGGTCCACCAGACTGGTTTCCTTCTCTTTGGGGAGTGAGTCTTGGTTTTGCTAGGGATGGCACGATCCATGCATCCTTGTAGGTGCTCATAGAGTGCAGTTGTGAAGGATTCTGCATCTTGGGCAGTGTTATCCTTTAGCATGGAGGCTGTGAAACGTACCACCTCTGCCTTAAGTAAGGTGAAGTTTGCTTTAGAAAAGTTTTTCACTGTGGTTTCTTTGGTTGGGGGTGGTGGTGGGGTGTGGTCATCCAGAGTGATTGTTTATGGTCTGATCTAACCAGTGACTGGTTGACCTCCAGTGCGGAACACCTGTCGCCCATGTTGGTGATGACCAGGTCCAATACGTTGTGGCCTCTGGTAGGGGAGTTTACCAGCTGATCCAGGGCATTTGAGTTGATAAATTACAAGAAGCGCTGAGCCTGGGAGTTTGTACTCAGTTTTCCCAGTTAATGGTAGGGTAATTGAAATAGCCCAATATCAGGGTATTCGGTAGGACCTTCATGTTTTCCAGTGTCTCCAGAAAGGCGGAGTGGTTGTCCTGGGTCATGGAGGGTGATCTGTAGCAGGTCGCAATTTGCATTGCAGATTTCCCAGATGTTAGTTGCACATGGATGATCTCAGAGATATCATGCTGCGCCACTAACCTGGAGGTGTGGGTATCCTTGATGAATATGGATACACCCCCTCCTTTTGTGTTTCGGTCCGTGTTCTGTTGCCGAAATGTGTGGTATGAGTTGTAGCCCAGTAGTGCTGGAGTGCTCTCTGGAGCCTTAAACCAGATTTCAGTTACTGCACAGATGTTGATGTTCTCGAGTGCTTCGAGTGCATGCATTTTGAGATTTGAACTCGTGGCATTGAGTAGCATAACCCTCATTTTTTTTATTTGTGCTGTTTATGGAGGTGGTTTTGAATTTTGAGCCTTGCCTAAAAAAGGCACTATGGAGGCAGCAAGAGCCTTTGCCAGTATTCGAAAGCCAAGGTGTGACAGGTGCAAGCCGTCTCTTGCGAAGCAACGTGGCTTGTTGAGCATGCCATCCTAGGCTGACAGATACTGGATCCCCTTTGAATGACACCAGAAGCTTCACCAGTTGTTGAATTGATCATTTTTTCTTTATACTGAAGCATCATTCTTGGTGAGGGCAGGATGCTACTCGGGGTCAGGTTCATACCCACCTGGGCTACATGATCAGAGTGCTCTTCCATGTCTCTCTCTTCATGTAGTCCAGGGAGGTATGTCTCGGGTCATTCACACCAACATGAACAATGACAGAGTCATATTTGTACTTGTTCTGGAGTGACCTGAGTGCTTGTGTTATGGCGGATTCTGGCTTCCGACAGGTAGCGAACAGTAACCTTTTCCTTGTCCAGCCTAGTGAGTGGCATTCATTTGAGTTATGGCATTTGTGATACTCATGATACCTCTTGCAAGTCTCCACTGGAGAAAAATCCAGATGGTACATGAAATCTCCATGGTGTCAGCATCAGCAGCTCCTGATATTTCAAATTCCACTTTGGGAATTTGTGAAAAGGGGAGATTTTGTGGTGGACATGACAAATTTATTAGAATCTGTGTCCCCCAGTCTCCTATCCTACTTCAGTACAGTCTATCACAAGAGATAGCTCAGCCTTCACTTTGGGAACAGTGTCTGTGAGGATAAAAGTGCATCGTCTCCTGGACAAAAAAGACTGATCAAAATGAATAAAATTAAATGACTTTTTAAATATGAAAGTTATGTTTGTTAGAAATGCACTCAATTCTGTCAACCATCTGTGGTATTTGAAGTGTCATCGTGTTTACAAACACCACCACAGTAATGTGGTATATAAACAAGGGGGAACCAGATCTTATCCTCTGTGCAGATTGGCCACATTGACCTGGGATATAGCTTCTCAGTGTTGTTTCTCTCTGTAGTCATCTTGTATTCCATCAGAGCAAAATTGTGTGGCAGACGAGCAGAATAGGACTAGAACAGACCCTCACAAATGTCAGCTGAATCAGAGTCTTCCAAGAATTGATCCAGCGGGGGAGAAAACCTCAAATGAAAGTGTTTGCCTCTGCTCTCAGCAATCAGATGGCAAAATGCTGGTCCAGGACTTGATGCAAGAAGGCTTTGAAAAGAGATGCATTTTCTTTTCCTTGGGACAGAAAGTTTCCTATATACTTTTCCTCTAGTAATTTCTAGGGTCGTTCTGAAGATTCAGAAGTACTCTTCAAAGATTAATTGTGGTGACTCCATACTTTTGAAAGTGGCCAAGGGCAGTTAACCACAAGCTTCCTCGCAGATTGGACCTACTCTTACAAGACAGGGATGGGTTGATACACCCCGACATGACATTCGGCTAAGTGCATGGATGATAGAACATTGGTACCTAAAATGTATTAAAACTGAGGACATGCAACAGGTATTACAGGAGGGACTCCCACTACTGAAAATCATTTGTTAGAAATGAAAAAGGTTTTCTAGTTGGTGGCAAAATAACCAATATTCTTTTAGGGCTAGTGTTTCTCTGATCCAAGAAAAGCCTCTCCTAGATCTATTCTCCGGGGGCTCCTGGACCCTCATCCTTTCTCCTCCTAGTCAGTTTATGGTACTATTCCTATAGCTTAGGCTAATGCAATAGCGATCCTTTTGAAGAACATAGTACAGTTGTTTAAGTAAACTTACCATAATAGCAGATACTCAAATAATCACTGTTGCAGTAGCTGCTCCCTCCTTCCATCTCCCTTATTTTTGTATGTTTTTATACCAGGGTTGGACCTTTTATTGTATTCTTAGTATTCTCTATTCAGGGCTTTAGCATAAGAGGTTTCTGAGAGAACCAGTGTTCCTTCCTTGGGTCTTAGTTTTGTGTTAGAGAGGCTAATACTTGCTTCCATTTGAACCAGCTAATCTGGTTTACATGAGGCACTTAACATGGAAAACATTGTTACTGATTTTTCTGACCTCTGCAAGAAGAGTGTCTGAGTTGCAAGCAAGCTCTTGTGGTGGGTCAGCCCTATCTCATTTTCCATAAATATGGTGTTTCCTTGTGAGCTAAGCCTTCATTTATGTCTAAAGTTGTATCTGTTTTCTTTGCATCAAGCTATTAATCTGCCTGTCTTCTTTTTCAGAACCTAAAAATGAGGAAGAAAGGTTAATAATCCATACCTTGGATGTCCACAGACAACTCTGTTACCATCTTGACAGGACGGAATCTTTTAGGAATCCTGATCGGTTAATTTCTTGTGAAGTCAAGAAAAAAGAACCTCTGTCAAACCAGACCATTTCCAAATGGTTGTCTGCTGCTATTACCTTTTGTTATACCCACCTCAAGAAGGCAGTTCTAGGCAGTGTCAAGGCTAATTCTGTCAGGGTCTTCGCTTCATCTGTGGCTTTTTGGTAAGGGTTGAATTCTAGGAGTATTCTGGAAGCAGCAACTTGGTCCTCTGTCCATATTCTTATAAAGCACTATAATACATGTATTCTTTCTCCAAATCTAAAACTGGCTTTGCAGGGACCATTCTCTAGGGACTCTTGGACCCTCATCCTTCATTCCTTCCTCCCAGTTAGTTTATGAAATAGTAACCTATCCGTATAGCTAAAGCTACTGTAGTATTGATCGTAATAACATGTATAATACAGTTGTATAAGAGAACTTAAAACCATAGCAATAGATGCTGAGTAGCTGCTCCCTTCCTCCACCCCCCCCTGTTTTTGTTTCCATGTTGAGAAATTTTTTTTTTTGTTTGTTTTTGTTTTTTCCTAGCATTGACCTTTTTTTAGCTCTATAGTTTCTTTCTTTTGGCATGAAAGCTCTGAAAGGATAGGTGCACAAGCCACTTTTTTTGGCTTAGCTTGAGATTTTTTTTTGTGTATGTGGAATGTGCCCTTAAACTTTGGAAGCTAGCTGGTTAGTTTAGCATTGTCAGGATATATGCCATATTTAAGGCTACTGCTGCAGTGATCATTTAAAGATCTGCTGTTAATGTAGCTTACTTAAACATCTGTACACTCCTTTTCTACATGGCTTTTTTAGGACTTATGTTCAGAAGTAATTAATTGGCTTACAGTTAAGGAGGAGCCCAGCCCAGTTTCCCAAATGCCCCAGAGCACTTCCAAGTCACATAGTAGATGAATGGAGGCTGAAAGAATCAAACCCTGGACTACTGAAAGCAGCTCATTAATAGCTGATGACCTTAATCTTGTGCTCTTTTTGCCAGAGAGTACTTTGTTGCCTCATGGGCGGCACAGTGGTGCAGCGGTTAACGCTGTCGCCTCACAGCAAGAGGTTCTCCAGTTCGATTCTCAGCTGGGGTGCCTTCTGTGCAGAGTTTGCATGTTCTCCCTGCGTTCACGTGGGTTTCCTACGGGTACTCCGGTTTTCTCCCACATTCTAAAGACATGCTTCTGGAGCATTTTCTCCCTGGGCCTCCGCTGAAAACAGGATCTGTGGAACCTAGTCGGACTTTCCCGGTCAACACATGTTAAATAAATAAAAATAAATAAAATTTTCTCGTGCAAATAAGAATAGCATCAGAGTAAACTGCATGCATTTATCTGATGTGGAAGTTGCTAGGCTTTAACGAACCCTAGAATAAAATGGCAGGCTATCTGCTTCAGGAGGGGTTTAAAGCCGTATTACATAAATGTGTGCTTACCTGGTAAAACACTAGTTAATGCTGGATTATTTTATATGAAACATTTGGTTGCAGTGGTGCTTCTAGTTTAAATAGATATGTTTGCAAAAATATAAATTTAAAATAAAAGCGCATGTATGAGCCTGTAGTACAGAACTGAAGTTTGAAAATGTGTTTATGCAAGGTCACTACAGTACTTATTTTTCTGATGAGTAGTCTTGTTTGTTTTTCAGCGAAACACATAATAAAGATTGATGGGAAGATGGGACTTTTCACAGGCTTGACTCCCAGAATGTGCTCTGGTCTAATTGGAACTATAGTGCATAGCAGCGTAATACAGGTAGGATGCATGAGCCTGCAAAGGCAAATTCAATGTGGTAATCTGTTTAGAATGACTTTACAAATATAATATCGTTGTAGACTAGCATACTGAACTGAAAGAAGCATCAATTGTTAGCTTGAAATGTGAGATTGACTGCATGTGGTATGTTTGCTTTTATTTTAGCTGAAATGCTACCCCAGAATTACAGAAACTCTTGACAGTAAGAGTCGATGAGATGTGGAGGTGTCAGGCTGCAAGTTATTTAAAATGACATGGCGAGGATAGTTGCATGAGGAGTGTTCGTCTTTGTATTTTGTCAGGGTTGAATTACATTATGAAATGCAGAGTGCAAATAACAATGCTACAGGAGACATACCTGGAAAGAAGGTGAGCATGTGAATTTGAAGTACTTCAGGATGGATATTTGGCAGAATATCAGGGACAGCAGAAAAGGAAGTACTTGTACTAATTGCTAGAGGCACTCCAGTAAGTGATAGAGAGAACAAAGATAATGTTGTTGTGTCTTTCGGCTTATCCCGGTTAGGGGTCGCCACAGCGGAACCCCGGTCCGCTAATGTTTGATAGTGGATTTTTGCGTGTCGAGTTACCAGCCCTGACGCACAACCTTCAACGAAGGCACACCCATTCACGCATGCTTCCACACAGAAGATGCTCTAGCTGAGAATCGAACGCAACAACGTCTTGCTGTGAGGTGACAGCACCACTATATTTGTGGTAGTAAGGGGCTACTGGCAGGGAAGTATGATTATGCTGGCATGTGTTTAAGCTCCATAATGCCAGTTTTAGGTGGAGTATAATAATTTTTTGATTGACACACTGCTTTCAGCAGGGGAATGCTGCTTACAGGTGGGGACTGGAATTTGATTTGCGACAGTGATTATGTAGCTGGAGGACCTAGAAGGGAAAATATAACAGAGGGTAGATTTCTGAAGATGTGGAGGTTCCTTTGAATGCTTATACAGTTGGGTGTCCTCTTGGCTCTGTCCCTGTGGGTGGAGCTGGGAACAGTGCCATTGACCACTCCACTGACTATTCCGTTGCAGGTCTGACCTTCGGAACTGAAGGCCTCAGATTTGGACATCATCAGAGCATCTACATTGACACTGATGGTGCCTTCCACTTTTGGTCCAGACCATTTCCAGTTTCTCTCAACTCCGACCTTGTATTCGTGAGACAGGAGTCTGAGCCAAAGCAGCAGGGCCAGTGCTTGAGGGTATGTTTTTTTTTCCTCCAGAACTGCAAAATCCCAAAGAATAAGGCGCCATGCCTGGCACAACAAATTTATTATAAAGCGCTTTTCATCCACACCAAATAGTCGAACTTCATCAGATACAAGTACTTAATTCACAAGAAACAGTTTAACTAACCCTCTCAGTAAGTCACATGACATCCCAGCTCAGTAAGTTGCATGACATCCCAGCTAAAAATTTAAAGAGCTAGTCACATCTATTTAAGAAATAGCAGCATATATTTAAAGTAACCATGTTAATATTTTTAAAATCCACAATTACACTAGTTAAAACAAAAATATGTTAAACTTCTTCTGTCCAACAATTTAATTAAACAGTGAGTATAAGTATAAAACCTAAAAATGTAAAAGTATATTTAGGGGAACGGTCCCCAATACTATCTCATTAGATTTTTCAATTTCAAAATACACATTAGGGAACACATATCATTGAGTCCTGGGTTGTTGTAGGCATTTAATCAAATTTGCAAATAAGTTCTAGTCTTTCGAGTTCTAACTGGATGGGGCCTCCCCTAGGATTCTGTGCCACCTTATCTATAACTCGAAATTTAAATGTGTGTTCAGGATTCGTAAAGAATCCTAGGTGAGGCCTCATCCAGTTGGAACTCGAAAGACTAGAACTTATTTGGCAAATTCGATTAACTGCCTATAACCACCCAGGACACACTGATGCGTGTTCCTAATGTATATTTTGAAATTGAAAAATCTAATGAGCTAGTATTGGGGACCTTCCCTTAAATACATTTTTACATTTTTTAAGTTTTATACTCACTGTTCTATTCAATTTTTCATAGGTTCATAGGTAGGTACTAGGCTATTGGCCCTAGGGCTTATATAAGCCTAGCCAAATGGTACCCTGGCTTTTGCCACCCAAGAAAATTATTTTCCTGTGCCCCTGTCAAGCAGAGCCACAGAAGTGATCCCCGGGGTGAATTTCTTATCTCCCATCCAATCATCAAGATTTTTCTTGAAGAGTGCTAATGAGGAGCTTTGTTTGATGTAGATAGGTAGTTTGTTCCAGAGTATGGGAAGTTTCTGCGATGGGAATCTATCCCTCCAGCATGTTCTGTTTATTGTGGTGACAAGGTTTAGGTCCCTAAAGTTTGTAGCTCGGAGGGATTGGGATTTCTTTATGTGGAGCATGTCCAACAGCTCTGGGTTTGACATAGCTTTTATGTTAGGTAGAGATCGCCTCTGAGTAGGCGATATGCAACAGAGTAAAGCTGGAGTTTTTTGAGACTGTCTGCGTAGGGCATCTGTTTGAGGCCGGTAATCCTCTTTGTAAGGTATTTCTGTGGCCTTTCCAGTTGTAGATGTCTTGTGAGGTACATACCAAAAGGGGCGTTGTACTCTATAATGGGTCTAATGAGTGATGAGTAGAGGGGAACAATGACCTCTTTTTTCCTAGATGAGAAACCTTTTGTGATGAGGTGTGCCACATAGAAGGATTTCCTGACTACTGTGGCGATGTGATTATCAAAGGAGAAACTACTGTCCACCTGTGTCCCAAGGTCTCTTGTCTTAACATATTTTTGTTTAACTAGTATAATTGTGGCTTTTAGAAATATTAACATGGTCACTTTAAATATATGCTGTTATTTTTTTTAAATAGATGTGACTAGCACTTTAAATATTTAGCTGGGATGTCATGTGATGTACTGAGCTGGGATATCACGTGACTTGCTGACAGGGTTATTTAAACTGTTCTTGTGAGTGAAGTACTTGTATCTGATGAAGTTCGACTATTTGGTGTGGACGAAATGTGCTTTATAATAAATGTATTTGTTGTTCCAGGCATGGTACCTTATTCTTTGGGATTTTGCAGTTTTCCTTGTATTTCATTTGAATAAGTTTGACTCCAGAACTGTTGGATCGTGCTCAGTCTTGGGGTGTCATCTCATGATAGTTCAGCTCCAATGTCTGCCTCGGACTGGGGGCAGGTTAGAGTCTCAGGATCTCTTTTTTCCCCTCATTAGCTTGAGTTCCTCATTTTTCAAGGCCTTCCAGTGGATTCTCTGCAGACCAAGAGAAAGAGGTGCCAGCATCTTATTTGGATCCAACCTAGTTATACTGCTTAGGACTTGACTCCTCGTTAAAGGGGACAGTCAGTTGCCAAAAGCCTTGGGGAAATTCTTTCAGTGAGCTCCCAGTCTGATTTGGACCCATCTTCAGAGGTTCCCCAAGGAGAGGTCCATGGAAAACAGACTTGCAAACGGAAGCATTTAGATTCATCACCAGATTCTGTCTTGAAAGCCACGTGGATATGGATGAAGGGGGAAGGTTCCCCTAGATCCCCCTTAGGAGATTTCTCCTTTGGTTTAATTCTAGAATTAATGAAATGGAAAGGGAATATAGCCCTCCAGTAAGCCTTTCCTGGAAGAATCAATGTTCCTGGAGGCTTTTGGAGCCGGCTCTTCTGCCCAAGTGGTCGCCCCTTCAGATTCCCTCATTGGTGGCTCAGAGGGCACGGACATGAGCCTGTTACAGCAGAGCCAACCACCCCAAAAAACAGAGATTTTGTCTGCATCCAAGGATAGAGCTCACTGGAGTAAAGGCCCCCCTGTCGATGCTATGGTCGTATCTGCAGCCACGTAGAAAGAGCTCTCTGAAGAGAGTTCATCTCTCCACTCGCTAATAGGGAATCCGGGGATCTGGACAGATTTGGAAAACAGACTTGTGCTTCGGCGACTTTCTCTTTGAGAATGCTGAACTATCTTACTCACATTACTCATTTCCAGAGAGAACTGACCAAGGAGATCAGCAGTTGTCTTTCGGGTAATTTGCCAGCAGTTATCCAGAGGACTGTGGAATCCCAGCAATCTACCGTGAATTCCCTCTCCAGTGTTTCCATGAGCCTGCTACCCAATGCAACTGATGGAACAGCTAGGACTGCAAGTATGAGCTGTACTCTCCCATGCCTGGATTCTGTGTGTGTGTTTTACAGAAGACTTTAAGATGTCCTTCATTAACACCACTTTTGATGGTTCCACTTTGAGCCTAAGGTCAAGGAAAAACTCACTCATCAGAAGCTAACAGGATGGGTAAGACTCAGTCAGTCATGGGGATCTTTTCCTCTTCCCCTCAAAGAACCTTCTCCAGGAATCAACAAGGAGGAAAGATGTGCTTCAGAAAATCACAGGGTTTTAACCAAGATTCTTCCTCTAATACCCCACCCCCCCCATGGCAGAGGAGGGGTAATTTTTAATGGACCGTCAGCCTAGGGACAGAAGTGGTCTGCAAAACCAAGGGTTTTACAGTCCCTTCTCTGAGAAATTCTTTCAGTGCTTCTGAAGGATTTCTCAACTTGCGCACTCTGGAGGCAGTTGGAGGAGGCACTTAGCCTGCCAAGTTTGAGGGTGTAAGAATATCTCTTCAGACTCTTGGGTGTTTGAACATAATAACCAGAGGATGTACAACTCCTTTGTTTCCCCATCTTAGATGAAAACAAGGATTCCCTTTATTCCCATCCCATCATATGGAATCCGCAACAGCAGCAGTAGAAAAGCTGTTGAAATAAAGGGCCATCCAGCTAGACCCACCAGACCAGAAAGGATCTGGAGTCTACTCCAGGTCTTTTTTTATTTCCAAAAAAGACAGGGACCTAAGGCCTATTCTGGATGTAAGTAATCTAAATCAATTTTGTGAAGCAGACAATAATCATTGTTCAGTCCATTTCATCTCTACTGAGGAAGGATGACTGGGTGTGCTTAGTTGATAGATGCTTACTATCATGTAAAAATAAACAGGCACTCTGAGAGATTCCTCTGTTTCAGGCTGGGAGCCGATCATTTTCAATTAACAGCTTTGCCCTTTGGATTCACCACAGTCTCAGGGTGTTCACTAAATATATGGCATTAGTGACGGTCTACCTCAGACTGCAGGGGTTCCAGATGTTCCTGTACTTGGACGATTGGCCTCTAACCGCTCTGACCAGGGTTCTGTTGATTCAGCAAAGGGACCTTTTAAACCTACTACTTTATAGCTTGTGGGTTATCGTAAATCTAGAAAAAAAGCAAATTTGATCTTGACTTTAGTCCATAGAAATTTTATGTGATGCCACTTGGATACAATACCTCCAATAGCTTGCCACAGCACATGATTCTCTTCATTTGACAAGCAGCAAATCAGGTACTATCCCACTCATCTCAAGCAAGACTAATCCTAAAACTTGTAGGGCTTATGCGATTGTCTTGACTCCTCTGTCTGGATTTAACACGAGTCCTTCAGTGGACCCTGTCAGTTCATTGGTCACATCTTTACCTCCCCCTCATCACCCCAGTCAGACTTGCACCCATGTGTAGAAATCACATCACATGGTGTACTACATCTACAGAGTTGTTATTGGGATGTCCTTTCTGTCCTCCTCCTATAGCTGTAGTTACCACGGACACTTCCATTTTAAGTTTGGGTGGCATTACAAAGTAGAGACTGTTCAAGGTACTTGAACACCGTTGGAGACCAACCTTCACATCAGTGTCCTGGAAATGAGAGCAGTCCTGTTGGCGTTGCAGGCATTTCAAGATTTCCATTGGATGTGATTTCAGCACAGACAGATGTGTCAGTATTGTGATACATCAATGAGGAGGGAAGAATCATGTCATACGTTTATGTCGAAGCTGTGAGAATATGGCAATGGGCAATGTCTTCTCATTGCTTTCTCTTGGCAGTGCATATACTGTACTAGCGGACAGGTTAAGTGGGTGCTTTCTTTTGCCTTACTAGAGGCCCGTCAATTAGACGGTGGTGAATGACATCTTCTGCCTCTGGGGCCAACCTTGCTGCAACCTTTTTGTTCTACCTGAACAACAAGTGCACCGGTTACTTTGCCTTAATCTCTTCTCAGACTCAGTCAGCAAGGGATGCTCTGATTCACAGTTGGCTACCAAGCCTCCTTTATACCTTTTTCCCCTTCCTGTTAATCACGAAATTCATTCAGAAAGCCAGAAGGTACTAGGCAAAAGTAATCCTTATTGTCCCATATTGGCCTCGACAAGTCTGGTTTCTGCATCTTTGGTCTCAATTGTTATATCCACCCTGGATGCTAGTTTACAGTCCAGACCTCCTATCCCATCCATCTGGGCTTCCTCTCCCAAACCCAGAAACCTTGAAATTAACCACTTGGCTACTCCAGATGTTCTTTGTGTTTCACTGTTGCAGTCATCACCTGTGGGTTATCCCTGCTGTGGTAGCCCTTGGCCGCTTCGAATGCCAGAGTTGATGTTTTTCTGCATCAGCTGTTGTCACCTGTAGACTGACATCAGGTCGTTGGTGCTATAAAGCAAGGCAGCTGATGCCATTACATCAGTCATCTTTGCCGTGGAGCCCATAGCAGAAACAGTTAGCAAGTGTGCTGGTCAGTCACTACCAGAGCTCAGATCACAGCTGAAAACATCTAAAGCTAAGTACCCTGTTGGGGATTTCTCTTTCTTGCACTAACCGATGCCCGAAAAAGTTAACAGTGGTTTCACCTGTGGAAAATGGATCCCACACTGAGACTGCTGTTCATACTGCGTCACTTGTTTAGGCCCAGACCACGATGTCGCCCATTGCCGGTTATGTGCCCTCTTTAAAACGAGAACCATTCATCATAGAGTTCTTTTTGTACAGCGGTATTTTCGTCCTCCATCTTCACAAATGGGGTCGGTCAGCCAACAATCCGTAGAGCCTCCAAAAAGCATAGGGATAAAGATAGAGACAGACCACACAAGATTAAGCCTTCCAACGACTCTTCCGCTAAGCAGGTCGTCAGTTCTCCGGAATTCAGCAAGGTGCTTTCGCTGCACCTGATGCCCGATGCGACTTCTACACAGGCCTCTACCGAGACCCTTTTGGAGTCCGGTATGCTGCAGAAATCTTCTTTGGCTTCAGAGCATTTGGTTGTCTCTACCTCGGTTGGGTCCGGAGCCACGACGCAGGCACTGGCTTCCGAGGAGGTCTTTCGCACTACCGATTCTAGTCAGAAACCGACGTCTTCTCACCCGACTACAGTTTCTCTCAACAGCACACTTTAGAACTATTAAAGCAAAAGATTTCTACCTTTCCTGACTGCCAATTCTAAGGAGTTAGCAGATTTATTGCACTCTGCTTGTCAAGTGGCAAGGCACTCTCTATACTGTGGATATGACGTACTAGAAGCCTCTAGCAAGGTAGCAGTGTCTGGATCTGTCATTAGGAGACACGCATGGTTGAAGGAACAACGTCAACTGGATCTTGTCAAGTCTAAATTAATTGATGCACCTTTGGATAAAGACCGCTTGTTTGGAGAAAAAGCAGAAGAGGTGCTTAAAATGATGGAAAACAAAGCAAAATCTATGCAAGCAGTAAAAGATTTCTTTCAAATTCAACCTCCTAGATTCATCAGGAATTTTCCCTCTAAGCCCTGGTCCTTTTCTGCTCCTAGCAGACAGGGGCAAGCTAAATCCTGCAGGGACAGGCCACCAAGGTCCCTACAACAGAGACAACAGGGAACCAAACCGCCTCGAAGGCAGGGAGTTCTAAGCCATCCCTCTATGGCAAAAACTCTCAATGACTCCCTCTTCCCTCTCTGCCCTCCTTTCACCCAAAAGCTCGGAGGAAGGCTGTCCCTCTGCAAAGAAAATTGGCTGTGTGTAACAAAGGACCAATGGGTCTTAAAGATAATTTTTCGGGGATACAAATTCACTTTCAACAAACTCCCAATTCCCAGAGGATACCCAGACTTGCCTCCCAGTCAGGGGGCAGAGGCATTAAAACAAATAGAAACTCTTATAGCCCAGGGGGCAGTAGAACCTGTCCCTGCAGCTCTAACAGGCAAAGGCTTTTATTCCAGGCTTTTCCTTGTGCCCAGAAAGGAGGGCAATTGGCGCCCCATCCTGGATCTGTCCATTCTTAACACATCCTTGGTGGTCCCCAAATTCAGAATTCTAACCCTGCAGCAGCTGCTGCCTTTGCTGACAAAAAATGCCTGATTAGTGACCCTGGACCTTAGATTTATACCTCCATATCCCCATAAGGGGGTCCTGCAGGAAATTTCTGCATTTTAGAGCAGGCTCACAGCACTTTCAGTTCTCTGCTCTTCTCTTTGGCTTATTTACTGCTCCCAAGGTTTTCACCAAATGTTTGGTCCCGGCCATAGCATTTTGCAGACAGAAAAATATACAGATTTACCCTTATCTGGATGACTACATCTTTCAGGCAGAGTGCAAAGAAAAGCTGCTCCAGGACCTACACTTTGTCAAAACCTTCCTAACTTCCTTGGGGTTCACCATCAATGAGAAGAAATCAAAGTAAACTCCCTCCAGGAGGATCATTTTCCTGGGAGCACTGCTGGACACAGCATCCCAAATGGCCTTCCTGTCCCCAGAAAAGCAGAGCTTCCTGCCTCTTTACCCAGCTGGCATCCAAACATCACCTCACAGTGAGGAAGTTCCTGCAAGCCTTTGGGGGTACATGGCATCTTGCATCCTCCTAATTCTTCTGGCCAGGCTTCATATGAGGAAACTTCAATGGTATCTAAAGAATCTTTGGTGTCAACACTCACAGCTTCTAGAGACCTCTCTCCCTCTGATCCCCTGATGTTCTTCATCTCACATTGCTGCAGTCCTAACACTTGGGTAGTCCGCTGTCCCAGTCGGCCCGAATACCAAAGTATAAGGCTGACGTCGGTCAAGGCGCATTAGTCTGACGTCAGGACGTCAGGGTACAAATGCGCATGACCGACGTCATATCCTCAGTCTTTTTTGCCGCATGGTCCGATGCAGAAGCAGTATTGCGAGTGCAGGTTGGCGTTCTGAAATTTTCTGAAGTCGGAGTTTCAGACCGAATCAAAGTTGGCTAAGTACCCCGTTGGGGAATATTTTGTTTTTTTCTTGCCTCAGTATTTAACCGGATGTCAGAAAAAGTGAATAATTGTATTTCTTGTGGGAAACAGATACCTCATAGGGATTACCATACCTTGTGTATACCTTGCTTAGGGCCTGAGCACGACGTTGTTGGATGTCGCTCTTGTGCTAGATTTAACAAACGCGATATAAAGAGAAGATTAGACTGTGCCAGGTTAGTTTTTGGGAAGCGTTGTAATTATAAAATGCCGTCGGATGCTCCGACGCCCGCTTCGTCTAAAAAGCGCAAGGACAAAGCAGCAAAGCCTAGGTTGGAAGAACCGTCTGTCCCGGACGTCGGTTCTTTAGAGGGTTCGGTGGAGCTGGAGGTTCTGCCAGAAGTTTCTTTGGAGTCTCAGGGAGAGACTTTACTGTTACAAGATGTGTCCTCTCAGGAGGTAGGCCAGGCTGAAGGGGCTTCTCAGGTAGCTGTTCTCCCCTCCCTTCCTAAGGTGGTTAGGCCCTCCCCTTCTGTTTCCAAGGCTTCTTCGAGAGGCAGGCCAGGTTTAACTTCAGTGAGTGTCTCTCCTAGTTCTTCAGGGTCTCTGCCTAAGAAACATATGCTTAAAATGGCAGAAGATTTGATTACTATGATTAGAGGTTCTATGCCCCCTCCTGATAAGAGGCCTAGGGTGGGACCTGGGCTTGAGAGTTTTGAGCAGTGTTCGAGGCTTCTGAGTCTTGGCTGAAGACTTACTGGCGTATGCTCCTTATTCTGATTCAGTGGTGGATGATTCTCCTCCTTCGGCTACTCCTCCTGAGGATTTTTCTTTTCAGAGACTCTTCATTCCATGAGGGAGCATTTTAAATGGGAAGGTCAAGATTTCTCTGATTCCAGGAAAAGGCTTAGGGAATTTTTGTTTCTACCCCAGCATAGGCCTTTAGCTATACCTGCTGTTCTGGATGTGGTGGAAGATGTTTTGCAGAGGCTTCCTGAACCCTGATTCTTTGCCTCCTGCCCCAGTTAAACCGGATAGGTATTATAGGGTGCCTGAAGCTCATAAGTATCTTTTTAAGAGTCCTAGGGCAGACCCAGAAACTGTTTCTCAGGGGCCTAAAGGTGTTAAGGCTTCTGTTGTTAAAAATCCTGTTCCTCCTGATAAAGAGGCAAGGGCTTTGGATAGATGGGGAAAGAAGGTGTATACTTCTTCCACTTTAGCCATGAGGGCTTTGAATTGCCAGTTCCACATGTTAAAATACCAAAATTATCTCCTTTCACAATTGAAGTCTAAGGTGGATGCTCTGGCGGAAGGTATTGAGTGTAAAGAGTTGCAGGATTTAGTTCATGTTTCTGAACAGGTGGGTAAGCATTCTTTGCAATGTGGTTTTGATGCTGTACAGGCCTCTTCGAGGGTGGCTGCCACTGGTTCTGTTCTTCGCAGGCACGCCTGGCTGAGGGATCAGAATTTAGCTGAGCATGTTAAGACAAGGATTTTAGATGCTCCGTTACAATCTGATGTGTTGTTTGGTTCGCCTGTGGAAGCAGTTTTAAAGAAAATGGAGGACAAGGCTAAGTCTATGCAGACTGTTAAAGATTTTTTGCAGGTTCAGCCTCCGAAGTTTAGTAGAAATTGGCCTACTAAGGGGTGGACATATCCTTCTTATGATTCCCAGTCTAGGGGTAGGTCTAGACGTGGTAGGGGCAGAGCTCAGGGTTCTTTTAGGCCTAGAACAGGGAGTTCACCTGCTCAGTCTTCTGGTGAGGGCAGGGGTCAGTCCTTTCGTAAACAGACCCAATGACTTGCCTTTTCAGCTGCCAGAGCCTTCTCGTCTGGCAGCACCTTTGGGAGGAAGGCTGGCACTTTCCAAAGAAAATTGGAGTTTAATTACCCAAGACAGATGGGTATTGGATATCATTCACCACGGTTACAGGTTTTATTTCCATACCTTGCCTCCTTTCAAAGGCATGCCAGACAGTCCTCCTCTACAAAGAAAAGAGGCTCACAAGCAAATTCTCTGTTACTCCAAATAGGGGCCATTCAGCCGGTTCCTGTGCCAGAAAGGGGCCTAGGATTTTATTCTCGCCTGTTCCTAGTACCAAAAAAGGGGAACACGTGGAGACCAATTTTGGATTTATCTATCCTCAACACTTATCTGGACATTCCCAAGTTCAAAATGTTGACGTTACAACAGCTTTTACCTCTGCTGGGAAAAGATCACTGGATGGTAACTTTAGATCTCAAGGAGGCTTACCTTCATGTGCCTATCAGACTAAGTTGCAGGAAGTATCTGCGTTTTCGAGCTGGGAATTCCCATTATCAGTTCTCTGCATTGCCCTTTGAAGCTTATCTACTGCCCAGAGTATTCACAAAAGTTCTGGCTCCAGTGATAGCTTATTTCAGGCTAAAAGGAATACAAATCTATCCTTACTTGGACGACTGCCTGATTCTGGCTCAAGAAAAGGAAGACCTTTTTCGGCATTTGGAATATGTGATAGCAGTGCTAAGATGCCTGGGGTATTCTGTGAACGAAATAAAGTCCAGTCTAGTACCCTCTCAAGACATGTGCTTTCTGGGTGTGAGACTGAATACAGCAACCCAGATGGCCTTTTTAACCCCGGACAAACAAAAGAATCTTTCCCTTTACTTCCATCAACTATCTCTTCAGTCCGGGCTGACTGCAAGGACAGTCCTTCAAGCCTTAGGGTTCATGGCATCTTGTATTCTGGTGCTTCCCAATGCCAAACTGCATATGAGGAAGCTGCAATGGTATCTCAAAATGTATGGACACAGCACTGCCAGGATTTGGACACTGTCATTCAAATAATACCTTGCATTCAAAAGGAATTTTTGTGGTGGGCTCAGGAATGTCACCTAAACAAGGGACTCTCTGTGACCCGGCCAGAGGCGAGTCAGATTCTAACGACAGATGCCTCAGACATAGCTTGGGGAGCTCATCTGAATGGAAAGTGGATACAAGACAAGTGGCCTGCCAGACTACAGCATCTACATATCAACATGAAGGAGATGTTAGCAGTCCAGTTTGCATTAATGGCTTTCAAGGAGTTACTTCTTCCAGGGCAGGTGTTGATTCTAACAGACAACACAACTGTCATGTGGTACATCAACAAACAAGGGGGAACACATTCTTATCCTCTATGCAGGCAAGCAATGATTTTGTGGGAGACTGCGCTCAGCTTGCAACTAAATCTTCAGGCAAGGTTTCTGCCGGGAGCACAGAACTCCTTAGCAGATGTGTTAAGCAGGCAAATCATGGATCCCCACGAGTGGAAACTGGATCTTCATGTATTTCGGAAATTGACAGTGTCATGGGGAACTCCAGACATCTGTTCGCTTCTCCACTAAACCACCAGCTGCCAAAGTTTTGCACGAAAAGGTTTCATCACACAGCTTGGAAAGTGGATGCTCTTTCTTTCAGTTGGAAAAATCTTCATGTGTATGCCTTTCCACCTCTGCCTCTCCTCCCAAAGGTACTCCTAAAGGTCAGACAAGACAAGCCAAGGATGATTTTAATAGCTCCAGATTGGCCTCGGCAACACTGGTACCCATTACTGAGGAGTCTGGTAAGGAAGCCTCCATGGCCTTTACCTTTGATTCCACACCTATTGTCTCAGAGGGACGGTCATCTACTCAATGTCAAGCTTCACTCTCTTCATCTAACAGCCTGGCATATTCTGTTTTGAACCACAGCAGGTCTCAACTTCCTCAACAAGTTTTGAATGTGATTATGGAAGCCAGAAGACCTAGTACAAGGAAAGTGTACGCAGGAAAATGGAAGAGATTTTTATTTTGGAGTGCAGCAAAGGATTTGGAGGTTTCTGAGCCTAATTTGAGTGTGGCTCTTCAATATCTTACTGAGTTATTGGACAAAGGTTTGTCTTTCTCTTCCATTAAGATTCATGCTGCAGCAATTTCAGCTCACTATGATTGTGACCCACCATTGTTTTCTCATCCTTTGTTCAAGCAATTTCTTAGAGGGGCAAAGAATATAAGACCGATACGTAGAGGTACTACTCCTGGTTGGGACCTCAATTTTGTGTTGGAGAAACTTACTGTACAACCTTTTGAGCCTCGGCTACTGCTGAATTGAAATACTTGTCATGGAAGACTGCTTTTTGTTGGCCATTACTTCTGCAAGAAGGGTTTCTGAATTGCAGGCCCTTATGGCGGTTGAGCCTTTTGATTTTCCATAAGGATAGGGTATCATTACGTACTAATCCTTCCTTTATGCCTAAGGTGGTCTCTAGTGTGGCTTTAAACCAAACTATTCATTTGCCTACTTTTTATGCAGATCCCCAAAATAAGGGGAAAAGATTTTGCACACTTTAGATGTACACAGGCAGTTGCGTTATTATTTAAGCAGGACTAAGGATTTTAGGCAGTCTCAGCAGTTGTTTGTTTCTTTTGCTTTGAGTTCTCAGGGCAAGCCTGTGTCAAAACAAACTATTTCTAAGTGGATTGGGTTTTGCATTGCATTTTGTTATTCCCATCATGGCAAGGAGATTCCAGCTGGGATTAGGCCTCATTCCACTAGGGCTACTGCCACTTCAACAGCATTTCTAAGGGGGGTGGCAACTAAGGATATTTTGGAGGCAGCTACTTGGAGTTCCGTGCATACTTTCTCTAAGCATTACCACCTTCCTCTCTACTCTAAATCTAGGGCTGGTTTTGCCACGGCTATTTTGCAGGGCATGTTGACAGCTCCTGCTTCTTTATGATTTGCCAGCCTCCCTTACCTCTGCTTTGGGATTCTACCAAAGTGTTAGGACTGCAGCAATGTGAGATGAAGAACATAGTACAGTTTTGTACCTACCATAAATGTAGATGTTCGAAGATCCACATTGCTGCAGTCCAACCCTCCCTCCTTCCCTCTGTGTTTAGGGGTGGTTGTGTGGGTGGGGTTGTACTTTTGTAAATTTGTATATATTGTACATATATTTGGTACAGGAGTGTTTGGTGTTTTTTGGTTTTGGCCTTATCTTTTTAGGGTCTTCTGACATCTGGGGCAAGAAAAGACTGAGGATATGACGTCGGTCATGCGCATTTGTACCCTGACGTCCTGACGTCAGACTAATGCGCCTTGACCGACGTCAGCCTTATACTTTGGTATTCGGGCCGACTGGGACAGCGGACTACCCAAGTGTTAGGACTGCAGCAATGTGGATCTTCGAACATCTACATTTATGGTAGGTACAAAACTGTACTTTTTAAGGGCAGAGTTTCTCGGGTAGGCAGGGGCCTGTGCCAAGAACCAGGGTCTCCCCTAAATCCACCACCCTACCGGGCAGTCCATCATGACTAATGCCTCAGACATTGCTTGGGGCACCCACCTAGCAGGCGGATGCACCCAGGTTCTTTGGGATACCCAACACCTTCCTTTGCATATCAACCAGAAGGAAATGATGGTGGTGCAAAAGGCTCCGACATCCGTCCAACCCCATCTCAGGCCAGGAGTTCTTATCAAAACAGACAGACAGCACCACAGTAATGTGGTACATCAACGAACAGGGTGGGACGCAGTCTTACCCTCTGTGCAGGCTAGCCATGAACCTCTGGCTGACTGCCTCCTCCATGGGATTACACCTATTAGCCCAATACCTACCAGGGATCGACAACACCCTGGCAGGTCACTTAAGCAGACACTTACTGGTCCCCCACGAGTGGCAGCTCCACAAAAAGATCTTTTTGCAAGTCACTCAACTGTGAGGAAATCCGGAGGTGGATCTCTTTGCTTTGCACTTCAACCATCAGCTAAAGAAATTCTGCACCAGGGAGTATCACCACCTGGCATGGAAGGTGGATGCCTTGACCTTCCCCTGGAACTCCTTGTACGCATTTTCCCCCTCTGCCTCTTATTCCCAAGGTACTCATCAGGATAAGGGAGGAGGGGTCCAAGGTCATCCTCATTGCTCCAGATTGGCCCAGACAACATTGGTACCCCTTGCTGCGCAGCCTGACATCACAACCTCCCAAACAGCTTCCCCAGATCCCAAACCTCTTGACTCGTGTGTGGGGGGGGGGTACTGCATGCAGATTTGCAGACTCTCAAGCTATTAGCATGGCTGATACTCCCAAGGTAAGCAAGGGGCTTGTACCTAGCAATCAGGTCCTAGAAATTATCACAGAGGCTAAAAGGCCCAGCACCAGAAAATCTTATGCAAGGAAATGGAAAAGATTTTGCTTCTGGTGCCAATCCAGAGGGGCCATTTCCTCCCAACCTTCTGCCCCTCTTATCCTGGACTATCTAGCGCAGGGGTGTCCAACCTTTTCAGTTGCAAGGGCCGCATTGAGTCAACAGAAATGGTCTGGGGGCAAACGGCAAGTGAGGACCAAAAAAAAAGGTCTCTCACATAAACTGAAGAGCAAAAAAAAAAAAACCCAGGTTTATGCGGACTAATACAAAGACGGCCCACTGGCTGTATTGTAGGTGAATATGAACAATAAAGAAATTAATAAATGCATAATATTTGCCCTAAAATTCAATATCTCATTCTAATTATTAAAAAAAACAGTTAAATCTAACACACATGGCTACCACTCAGAGACAGAGCACCTTTTCTCTATCTAATTTTCAAAATTCTCAGTCTCTAGGAGAGTGTGAAGGGACTAAGGAAGGCCTAGATTCCATTTGCTGGGAAGCAGTGTAAGGGCCTCTCTGGGTAGCCATAACAGCCTAAGGTTCCCCCTCGTCGTCACCAGGCAACATCTGCAAGGCCTCCCTTGGATGTTCATTCTGCCCTAGGTTCTGTGGCTTCCCAAGAGGTACCTGCTATACCTGCTTCAGCAGACTCCAAACGTTCCTCCAGGCGAATGGCGGCCACAGGAGGGACGTCTGATGGAGGAGAGGCAGCAGTAGCAACTTCAGACCTGGAAATTTTGGCCGCCTTTTTGGGCAGTTCTATGGACTGATGGACTGACCAGATGACCCTTCTATTAAATATTCAAGGTGTGCAGACGACTGTGTGTCTTGGGTATGAAGGCTTGTCAGATTATGCGAGTAAGATGGTCATGTGTAGACCCTGGCATAGACAAAAAAAGGCAGAGTTTGTGGGCATCCTTATGGGGGATCTGACCACCGCACCTGGACTTTCCTTTCCTGGATGACATGTAACCTAAACATGCATGAAGTAACAAAAAGGAGTTAGAAAGAGCCCCAACGGGGTACTTATCTTGAAGATCCAATGGCGAAGACAGCAGGCAGTGCTGACATTTAACTGGCAACAGAGAAGTTCTGAGGAAAGATACGTGCAGATATCACTTTTTACGACCCATGGTCCCTAGGCCAATGTCTGATGTCCTACGTACCTAGCAGTGGCTACAAGCTCCTATAAACTGGCCAGCCGTTTGGGTAGCAAGCAGAGGATAACCCAAGAGTTTGGAATATTGCAACATGAGAACAGATAGACATACAATATTACTTTTCAAATGTGCTTTTTCCTGCTTCCTTTCAACACACCCTAAATAGCCAAAGGGGCATTGTAATTACTGTGGAACAAATCAAATTAAGATGGGGTTTGGAGTAGGCCCCCAGAAGCCATGGGAGTCACAGATGCACCAAGGGGCATTTTCAGACATTTTCCAACCTTTTGATCCCATAATGGTCTGCACAAAACAAATAATCAAGAAAAGAAATGCACTCTTACTATTTTTCTTTGAAGTAAGAAATAAATTTTTGTCTGAAAAAACATCAGTTACTAATAAAATGCTTGCAAGAATACATGCATCATATCTAGGAATACTGCCTGCCCCCCCCCCGACATGCACACACAAACAGTTGCCCACCTTATGTGCATCACTGTAGTGTTAGACTGGGATAAAGACACAAACTGCCACAGTCCTACATTTCAAGTGGTTCCTTTCATATATATATATATATATATATATATATATATATATATGTATACATACATAGACACACACACACATATATATATATATATATATATATATATATATATATATATATATATATATATGAGAGAGATTGCTATATAGATACATATACACACAGCATGCTTCTTCACTCCCTACCCCCAAAAGACAGCCACATTTTGATGTTAGACTTGGGCAAAGCTGAAAGAAGAGACAACACAGTGACAGGCAAAGATATTTCTGACAAATGTATAAAATTGCAAGTCTTCTTACACCTACCTCCAAAAATAATCACCTATTTAAGTGTCTGATATTTAATTACAAAGAAGAAAACACAAAAATGTAACTAAAATTTAAAAACCGCAACACAAAGGAACAAGTTCCAGGTGAAGAATGAATGTAACGCGTACACAAAATAAATGAATACGCTCTTTCACTCCTTTAATAGTCAAACAGAATTTCATCATATTCAATAGACCCAGTAGGGTTCCCAAAGAAATACTATTAAAGAGATGAAAGCACTTCTTTATTTTGTGTACATGTTACTTTTATTCTTCAATTGACACTTGCCTCCGTGTTGTAATTGTAAGGAAAGTGATAATTCTAACAATCACACAAATGTGCTGCAAATTGCTGCTCTTAAACAAAGTTTAGCGACTTTCAGTTCACATCTCTTGAGATTTGAGGGAAGGAGCTAAAAGAAATAATGACCACACTGTTAACAGAACCTACATAAGCCATACTGAAATTCTGCGCATACCTTAATGTTGACTGTAAGAAAAAAAAATTAGTAGTAACTGCTACATCTTCCAAGCCATGTACTGGATAAAAAAAAAGTAGCCCATCTTATGTCACACAAATACACACATTTACAGAGCCACATTAGTAACTGTTTTAAACTGAGGAAACAATTGGTATAGTTGCTTTCATGCACAGACAGGTCCCCACCCAGCATCTGTAGTCATTTCTGAGTCTAAGTCCAATATTAAGCATCCTTCAGTCAACTATAATTATATAGCTTAGCTTACCTTTTACTGCTGTAGAATAGATGTTGTAGTAGTCAGTAAATAATAAATCCACTTTCTTCACCGCGATCTCACTCCTTCCTTCACCGCAAATGAAAAAAAACGACCGAACGGTGTTTTCGCGCATGCGCATACCAGCGGAAAGACGCTGGTATGAAAAAAACGTGAAAAAAAGAAAGTTGGCGCATGCGCAGAACAGCAGAAGTACGCGGACATGTAAACACACGGGAAAAAAGTTAAATTTCAATTAAATTTAAGGGTCGCGGGCTGCATGCGGGCCGCGGGTTGGACACTCCTGATCTAGCGGAATTACTCAGTAGTGCCCTCTCCTTCTCTTTGGATAAAATCCACACCTCAGCCATTTCAGCTCATTTTAATACAGACCAGCCCCTGTTCTCTCATCCTATGATTAAACCATTCCTCAGAGGGGCTCCTAATATCAGACCTCCCAGAAGGCCTCCCAGTTCAGCCTGGGATCTAAGTTATGTTTTGGAAAAACTAACCTTTTGCTTCAGCAGAACTGAAATTCCTCTCCTGGAAGACTGCTTTTTTGCTAGCTTTCACCTCAGCCAGAAGGGTTTCTGAACTTCAGGCACTGATGGCCATTGAGCCCTTCATCATTTTCCATGCAGACAAGGTTTCCCTTAGGACTAACCCCCTCCTTTATGCCCAAAGTGGTATCTAATGCAACTCTCAACCAGGCCATTCATCTGCCCACCTTCTTCCCTAACCCTCAAAACAAGGGGGAAAGAAGTCTGCACTTTCTAGACGTGCACAGACAGCTCGGATACTACCTGGACCGTACTAAACCCTTCAGAAAAACAGACCAACTTCTTGTCAGTTTTGCACTAGAGGCAGATGGGAAGCCCATTTCCAAGCAGACTATTTCCAAATGGATATCACACTGTATCCATTTCTGCTATAGATTTCATGGGAAGTATCCCCCTAAGTCTATTCATACCCATTCCACTACGGCAGCATCCACTTCCACAGCATTCTTCATAAGAGTTCCCACCAGGGACATCTTGGAAGCTGCCACCTGGACCTCGGTCCATACCTTTACAAAGCATTACCACCATGTTCTTTGTGTTTCACTGTTGCAGTCATTACATTTGGGTAATCTGCTGGCAGGTTGCCCTCAGTCGGTCTGAATTCCAAAGTCTTAGGTCCTGTGTCAGTTGCTGTCTTCTCTTCCATGATGTCAGGGGTATAAAACATGCAGCCGATGCCATTTTCTTTAGTTTTTCTTGCCCACAATGTCAGGTGCCCCCAAAAAGGTAGCAATATAATATATATAAATATACATGCATCAATATAAACCTTGCCTTCATCTACAAGCAAATCCACCACATAGGTTGTAGAAGATAGAGAAGGAAAGGTAAACTTTAGAATGACAGGGGGATGGCGGGAGGGTAACCTGGACTGCAACAGTGAATACACTCTTAACATCTACATTTATGATAAGTGTACACAACTATACTATGTTCTTCGTGTTTCACTGTTGCAGTCATTACATTTGGGTAGAATCCCAAAGCTATGGTTGGGAGGCTGGAGCTAAACAGCATTAGGTGCGGCCATAAAGCCCTGCAGAACTGCAGTGGCAAAGCCTGCCCTGGACTTAGAGAGGCAAATGGTAATGCTTTGTAAAGGTGTGAACAGAACTCCGAGTAGCAGCCTCTAGAATGTCTTTGATTGGTACTCCTCTGAGAAGGGCCGCTGAAGCAGCTGCAGCTCTGGTGGAATGAGACCTAATGCCCTTGGGAACAGGTTTACCATGGTGTAAGTAGCAAAAATGGATGTAGTGGCTTATACACTTTGAAATTGTCTGTTTTGAAATGGCCTTTCCTTCTGATCCTGCAGCATATGACACTAGTAATTGCTCAGTTTTTCTTAGAGCTTTAGTCCTGCTCAAGTAGAATCTTCTTGAGGGTGGTTAACCACCAGGACCACTTTGCCAATATTTCCTGGGGCTTCTGACTGGTTAGGGCAAGAAAAACTGATTTAATGGTGTCAGCTGCCTTGCTGTATAGCACTGACGACCTGATGTCAGTCTACAGGCGACAGCAGCTGATGCAGAAAAACATTGACTCTAGTATTCAGTCCAGCAGAGGGCTACCTCAGCAGGGATAACCCACAGGTGATGACTGCAACAGTGAATACACTTGAACATCTACATTTATGGTAAGTGTACACAATTGTACTTTTTAGTGACAGCCAGAGACAACATGTTTTTTGGAAAATGTAGATCATATCCTTACAGCTGCACAGACATTTAGCACCAAAGAGAATACTAAAGCAAATGGAAACTATTTTCCTTTTGGGCTACAGGAAAAGTGTTTAAATCCGCTTTCTGCACCCCTTCCTTCCATTTTTGAGTTTGTCTAAATTCTTCTGAAAAAGTTCTAGTTTTCCCATAATAAAAGCTCAAAATGCAACCATTTCTAATTGAAACTCTAATAGTCTCTTTAAAGGTATCTACTGCATTTCTTTCTTCCTTCGGCCCCCTATAAGGGATTCTTTTCCTCCATGGGATATAACTATGATGCTTCAGTATCTAAAATGAGCTCCCTTTGAGTTAGCAGCTTCTGCAGACTTAAGGACATACTTTTTGTTAGAAATTACTTCTGCAGAACTACAGGCACTCTCATGCAAACCACCTACCTGTTTTTTGTTTTCTTCACAAAGACAAGGTCTTTCTAAAATCAAACCCTTCCTTTATTCAGAAGGTGGCATCTGAATGCAACATCAGTCTGTTAATCTACCAGTGCCTTTTTTCCAAAGGTTTCACATAAAGGAGAATACATATTGAATTTACTTGATGTTTTATGACAACTTAAGTTCTACCCACGTAGAACTAAACACTTCGGGAAATTAAATCAGACCAATTTATTGCATTATCTAAGGCGAACCTGGGATGTGGTGTTTGTAAGGTCAGTCTTTCAAGATGGCTGTCACACTGTATTATTTTTGTTTATGACAGGTTGGATTCATCATTAACCAAAAAAATGACACCATCTCATTCAACAAGGTCACTGGCAGCTTTCACAGTTTTTCAGCACCATTTCCCAACTGAGATTTGTGCTGCTGCTACCTGGTCTGCCAATACATATTTTTGCGTCTCACTATAAGCTGGATGTACAGTCCAGGCCTCATACCTCCTTTGGCCCTGCTCTTCTCAAGAACATGCTTCTTTAATACCACTCAGACATTTTTATAGCTAGAGAATGTTCCCTTCAGTTGAAACAGATAAAAATGTGCAACTTCAGATACAAAAGTTATGTACTCACTGTAATGATAGATCCATGTTGTCATATTTTCTTCTGGTTCAACAAACCCCCTTTTCCCCTTTCCAAATTGTCACCTGCTGTGCCTTGAAGAACTGGTAGTACTGTAGAAGAGTTTTACTCAAGCAAACCTCACCAGGTTGGTTCCCTCTATCCTTCCCCTGGAACACCCATTCCCTGTTTTAATTCATGGAACATATTTTTTGGTGGTGGTCTCAATACTCAAAATCTATATTCTTATGTTAGGAGAATTATGGATAGGAGATGAGTCAGAGCCCTAGATCTGAAGGTTTAAAGTTGCCCAGGCCGGACCAGAGCTGGATCAGAGTGCTATCATTTGAACCAGACAAAAATAGGACTGCATGGATCTCTCATTGTGGTGAGTACATAACTTTTGATATGATATTGTTAATCCTCATTCATTCCTTGCGTATGGGTACCGGTTCCGACCTCGGAACCGAGCCGGCCATCTTCCAAGCTCGCGTCCGCCACAAACTCTCGAGCTAAAAATCTCTTACCCAGAATTCCTCTCTCCCTGTTACCTCAGATTTCGTTTGCCGTGTCGCCATTTGGTCGTGTCAAGCTACTTCTCTTGAGCTAAGTACAGATTTTTTGTTGGCAGACTAGTCTAAAATAACTTTTCCTGTCGGAAAAGTTTCTAAATAGTTCTCTTACCTTATCACATTTAGCGACTATATTTCCTTGAATTTCCTTCTCTTTACTCTGCACTTTTTACCGCAAGGTATTTTCTCTCCTACCATCATTGGTAAACCCTTTTTTTCTTCATTACCTTTGGGTATTTTTTCATACCATTGCTGGTACCCTTTCTTTCTTTCTACTTTACTATCATGGCAGATAAAAAGGTAGTCCAGGATTTAAAAGGTGTTCAGATTGTGGACAGAAATTACCTACATCAGATGCACACACTCTGTGTGTCTATTGCCTGGGTGTGCCTCACTTATCAGTTGACCCGCCCTGTGGTATTTATAAGAACTTTTCCAACAGAATTTTGATTGAGAGGAAAAATAAATTGTTACTGAAGGAGACTTCTTAAATCTCCCTTTTCAGAGGCTTTTTCTGGGTCAGAGGCTTCAATCCTTCCTAGAGCCCATAAGAAAGTCTGATGATCATACAAAGGCCAAGTCTCTGCCATCGTCCCTGGCTGGGGACTCCTGCTAACCAAGAACCAAGAAGGCTAAGCTTTCTGCTTCGGAGCTGACTCTTTCGGCCCCAGTGCTTTCGGTGCCTAGATCTTCAGCACCAAGGCCTTCAGTGCCATCTGTGATTTCAGCACCGTTTACTGTATCCCTTACCAAATTGGTACCGAGGGGCTCCTCAGTTCAGACTACTACTACTGCACCGGCACCGACTGTTCAGTCGGCACAGATTTTAACCCCATCAGCTTCGACATCTTACCCAGAACCGACGCCTCAGTTATTGACACTGATTTTTTTCAGTTGCAGCTTCGGCACTGATCTTTTTGTCGGTGCAGACCGTGACCTCAGCACCACCGATTTCCTTGGTGCAGACGCCCGTAGTCCAGTCTCTCTCGGCACCGTTGCTCTCTGTGCGGACTGGTGAGGTGGGCACCGAGCTTGTCCCTTCTGTGGATAGACCTGTTTCTCCCTCAGCTGTGTCCGTGAAGTCCACTAGAAGCCTTTCTGAACATGACATGTTGTGTCTTGTGGATAAAGTGCTTCTGGCCAGAGGTATTCCACCTCACAAGACCTAGCCTTCCTTGGGAGGTGATCACCCATCGCCAAAGACTCCTTGTTATTCTCCTCCTTCATTGCTTTTGAAGCCCCTTGACATAGCAGTCTTCCCCCTGTATGGTTTAGTTTGGACCTCACTAAGGAACCACAGTTGCCTTTGTGGCAGGAGAGTTTTGCTACGACCCAGAATTGATAGTTGTGACACGTGTAATTTGGTGTTTCACAGCCATCCAGGGACTCCGGGTCGGCAGGCTGAGCCACTTAGGGGAGGGGTGACCCCTGTCCTGGACATAAACCTCTTCAGGTGGACCAGCCTTCCAACTAATGGAGAAGGCTTTGGCATCTTCTGGCGATACTGTGCTATCTTCCCGCCCTCCTCTGGACCTCTATGCTCACAAGTCGCACCTAGTGGTCACCGGGCACAAGGGCCTCAAGATGTATTCCCACAGGAAGCCCCTTTTCCGTTGTCTTCCCCAGCTTTCCCCTCTGTGGAAGTTCACTGGAAAAGTTTGTGCAAGAGGAAGCACATGGACTCCACAGAGAAGTCCCTTACTGAAGAGACAGACTTTGATGATGGGGAAGGGTCCCCTCGGTCACCCTCTGAGGGTATCCTTTGGTGATATCCTCTAAATCCTTAAACAGAAAGGTGACTGGCAGTCCTCTAATCCGACCTCTGAGGAGTCTGTGTTCCTTCAAGCCTTTCGTGCCCAGTCCCCTACCTTCTGGGTTACTCCACCTGCCGATGTTGTGGTCCGGCTCATCGTGCAGCGTGCTTGGAAGGCTCCTCACACCGTCGAGGCTATTCCCCGGTGGCTAGATAAGATTTTGTCCCCTCCTGTTACGGATCCCCATTGGTCCAAAGGTCTTTCTGTGGTGGTGGCGGCCGCAACCAAGAAGGATCTGACAGAAGAAGAAAGCCAGACTGTCCATCCGCCCAGCAAAGAGTCCCGGGCTCTGGACAGGATAGGCAAGTGCACCTTTGCATCAGCGACCTTTGCTATCAGGTCCCTGAATTATGACACACTTTACCAGGCTTCAAAAGGATCTAATTTATGAGCCCTCTGAAACCTTGGCTGGTGCCGTGTCTGATGAGGTCCGTGACAAAGTGGCCTCTCAGCTGGCCACCATTGAGTCAATATCTAATTCCTCCATGCGACTGATATCTCACGCATCAGAAGGAGCAGCTAGAGAGGCGGGTTCAGGCGTGGTTGTGAGATGGCAAGCCTGGATGTGTTTGTGCAATTTCATGGAACCCTTTAAGGCTTCCTTTCTTAACGCTCCCATTAAAGACTCTTCATTGTTTTGACTCAAAGTTAAAAGCACACTGGTCAGATGCGAATAGGACGTTAAGAACCTTTCTGCCGTAGGTGTCCGTTATTCTTCCCCTCAATGTGCTTTCTCCCGAAACCAGAAGAGTGGGAAGATATGGTTCAAGAAGTCTCTGGGTCCTTTTCATGACACAGGCCGAGTTCTCCCCTAGAGGCAGAGGGGAAAACTTACAGGGAAGACACCCCTTTCGGGGCAGAGGGGGTCCGCATAACCAGGGTTCCAGGGACTCTTTTCCTGGCCAGTCCTACCAGTGCACCTGAAGAGTGGCCCAACTCCTTTCCTCTGGAGGTGGTTGGGGGTTGTTTCTCCTTGTACGCTTCTTCCTGGCTAACCATCACCACCGATTCTTGGGTACAAAGTATTATAACCAGAGGTTATCATATCCCCTTCGATCTTTGTCCTCTCCCTTCAAAAAACCTACCCGACGTTCCACCCAGTCAAAGGGAAGAAGCAGCATTAAAGATAGCAAAGCTGCTAAGAAAGAGTCCTCCAAACAGTCCCTCCAGACCAGATAGGATCTGGATTCTACTCCAGACTATTTTTGGTGCCAAAGAAAACGGGGGACTGGAGACCAATTCTGGATCTCAGTGTGTTAAACAAATTTGTAAGAGTGCAAAAATTCTGGATGGTCACAATACAGTCTATCCTCCCATTTTTGGAAAAAGACGATTGGATGTGCTCTATAGACAGGCCATCAAGAATATTTCTGAGCTTCCGTGTGGGAGCCAGTCGCTACCAGTTCAGAGTGCTGCCTTTCGGACTCTCTCTAGCCCCCAGAGTATTCACAGAGTGCATGGCAGTTGTCACAGCCCATTTGCAACTACAAGGATTCCAGGTGTTTCCATACCTAGACGACTGACTCATTTCCACCCCCACCAGACATCTATTGGAAGATGCCCTGGCATACTCTCTCTTCACTGCAGAAAAGCTAGGCATAGCCATGAACTGGAGAAAATCCAATCTCACCCCATCTCCGTCCATAGAATTCATAGGGGTCATCTTGGATACAAAGAATTGCAGAGCAGCCATTCCAGAGCACAGAATACTACTGGTCCCAATCCTTTCAAGGGAGAAATCCACAGCACACTCTGTCCTTCGGCTGTTGGGTTCCATGGCAGCCTCTATCACCATTGTTCCCCTGGCTAGGTTTCACATGAGGCTTCTGCAATGGCTATTGCTCACTCAATGGTATCCCTTTCAGTATCCTCTTTCAGCCAAGATTCGAGTAACTCACAAGTGCAAACAGGGTTTAAATTGGTGGATGTCCCACGACCCGTCACAATGGTCTCGCCCATTCTCTCCCCAGCAGCCCAAGGCCACAGTGACCATGGATGCTTCTCTGATGGGGTGGGGGGGGGGGCTATGTCATAGACAGACAGTCGAAGGCACTGGAGGCCCAACTGTATATAAATGTTCTAGAGCTGAGGGCGGTGCTTCTGGCATTGCAAGCATTCCGTCCCCTGCTGCCGTCCGGGACTATTGCGATACAATCAGACAACATGGCGGTGGTCTGGTATATCAACAAACAAGGTGGAGCCAAATCTTAGCCCCTTTGTCGAGAGGCCATGAGGATATGGCAATGGGCGATGACTACCAACCGCTTTCTCCTAGCAATGCATATTCCCAGGAGTTACAACATGATAGCAGACAGTCTTTCTACAACCTCACGAGTGGTCCCTGAATCCCTTGATAGCGGCAGAGATTTTTCACCGCTGGGGCCATCCTTGCTGCGACCTCTTTGCATCCCCAACCAACTACAAATGCAGCAACTACTTCACCCTGATTCACTGTCCGGGACAGTCACCCAGGGATGCTCTAGTCCACGATTGGCCCTCGGGTCTTCTCTATGCTTTTCCACCTCTCCCCCTCATTCCTCAATTTCTGAAGAAAGCACGTCGGTTGAAGAGCAAGGTGATCCTCATAGCACCATATTGGCCTGATCAGATTTGGTTCCCCTTCCTTTGGTCTCGCCTACTAGACAGCCTGAAGCTCACAGCTTGGCTCTTCCAATTCCCTTGATTGCCAGGTAGAATGATCTTTCTTTACCAGTACAGGACATTTTTTTTTGCATCTCATAAGTCTTCCACTAGAATTAGTTATCTACGCAAGTGGAAAAGATTTACCTGTTGGTTGAAAGAAAAACAAGTAGACCCCTTTTCAGCACCAGTGTCTATAGTACTAGAATATCTAGCCGTCCTGTTTCACTCGGGTCTTTTGGCCTCTACTATTAGAGTGCATTTGGCTGCAATATCTAACTTCCATGAGGGTGTCCAGGACTCCTCTCTAATGTCACACAGGCATGCAAGACCTTCATAAAAGGTGTGAATCATCTGAAGCCCCCTTTTAGAGAGCCTATTCAGTCATGGGACTCGACATTAGTTCTACAAGCTCTGACAATGCCTCCTTTCGAACCAGCTTCTTCTTGCAACCTCAGATATTAGTCATGTAAAACCCTGTTTTTGGTTGCCATTACTTCTGCCAGATGTAACTCTGAACTTCAAGCATTATGCATTAAGAGTCCATACTTGATTTTTCATAGAGATAGTGTCTTTGAGAACTAATCCTTCATTGCTGCCAAAAGTATTTTCTGAAATGTCCATTAATCAAACCATTGAATTTTCAGTTTTCTTCCCCAATCATTCAAACAAAGGATAGTATTACCTACATACCCTAGATATTCACAGACAAATTTCTACTTGAACAGGACTAAAGCTTCCTGTAAATCAGACCAGTTATTTTTGGCCTATTCTGGTCATAGGTTAGGATGTGCTGTTGCCAAGGTCACTTTGGCTAGATGGTTGAAACTGTCACCTTCATTTATTCTCAAAGTAACATTCCGTTACAGACTATCATAAAAGCTCATTCGACTAGGTCAGTGGCAACTTCTGCTGCCTTCCATGCCAGAGCTTCTTTACATGACATCTGTGCAGCTGCGACTTTGGCTATGCCTCATACCTTCATCAGTCACTACAAATTGGATTTGACCTCCAGGGGAAGAGCATCTTTTCATTCTATGGTACTCAGGAAAGTCCTTCCATGAGAGCCTTCCAGGAATTGAGGTAGCCGAGGACTCTGTCCCGTACATAAGGAATGAACGACGATTAACAGTATCAGATAAAGAAGTTATGTCTTACCATAATGTTCCATCTATATTGTTGATCCTCGCTCAGTCATTACGACCCTCCCTCCTTCCCCCTCCTGTGGCTTCCAGTGGATTTCACCATCCGGTTCTCTTAGGTCATTTGACCAGAGGTAGCCTCTACCTTCCTTTGACTTGCAAACTCAATCTGAGGTAACAGTGAGAGGGGAATTCTGGGTAAGAGATTTTTAGCTCGAGAGTTTGTGGCTGACACGAGCTTGGAAGATGGCCGGCCCGGTACCGAGGTCGGGACTGGTATCCATATGTAATGACTGAACGAGGATTAACAATACAGATGGAATGTTATGGTAAGACATAACTTCTTTTTCTAATACTATTTTATAAGGTAGGGAAGCAACATCATCCCGGAAGAAAGCTGTAACACCTAAAGATGGTACAAGACCCATCAGACCCAGCTTCATATAGGCCCATTTTAATTTTAAACTATGATTATAAAGTGTTTGTCTAATAGTAGTGAAAAGAATAGCAAAAGTTTTGCTAAAATCAATAGATATGGATCAGTGTGGTCTTGTGGAGGGAAGGCAAACATTTGACAACATTAATAGAACAGTGATGCTTCAGAGGGAACCAGAATGTAAGAAAATACTGCTGCTGTTGGTGAGCCTTGATCTAGAAAAAGCATTTGAACAGAGTAAGCTGAGATTGTGAGTAGGTCACTGGAAACATTTGCATTCCCTGATAGAGTAATAAGGTTAATTGGGAGGATATACAAGGGATTGGAGACAAAGATGAAAAGATGGGGTTCTTCTCTGATAAGCTGTCTAAACAGAGGAACCAGACAGGGTGTCTTCTTTCCCTTTTGTTATTTTCAAGATATTTAGAGCCATTGGCAAAGAAAATAAGGGGTTTAGAAATTCAAGGATATAATTAGCATGGTAATCAAAAAAAAAAAAAAAGTTAGCTTTGTTTGCAGAGGATATTTTGTGTCTGATAAAACCAGCAAAGGACATCTTACTTCTGTGGAACATTTTGAGACAGGGTCAAGTCTTCTGGGGATATAAAATTAATGAAGATAAAACAAAGGTTATAGCTGTAAACTATGTACCCACACATAAATTGGTTCAGCGATGCCCATATTTATGGGGACACAATAAAATTAAGTATTTAAGAGTATGGATTAAAAATGAGTCAGTGTTGCAGCTAATTTAAGAGTATGGATTAAAAAGGAGTCTCTGTTGGCAGCTAAGGGTATGCGGGAAGATGCTAAACAAAAGATGGTACAAAAACTGAGAAACTAGGAGCTGTTGGTATGGATAGCAAAATAGAAGTAGTAAAAACTAATGGACTAAAAACATTTTCAGATACAGCTCAGACATACTGTTATCAACCAGCGAAGTTATGGACAGTAATAGAATTGAAGGATTTTACCTTGAAGAAGAAAAGGGTCAAGTGGGATAAGTTGATATTCCTGTAGAGCAAGGTAGTTTGAGGTTACCTTATTTGAAGGGATATTTTAGAGTTACACAGTTAACGTTCATATACTTAACAGAAAGCTAGAATTCAAAGTGGAAAGGGATGCTGATGAAGCAGAAGCAAAATTCAAGAAATGAGAGAGTTGGATTTCTGATACAAATCTTTAACAGCCATGCAGAATGTTGTTTTCATAAAGTAACAAAGTATTCCAAGAGCTTAGCCAACACGAGAATGGAGAAAGGAAATTTGGTCAATAGGGATGACTGCAATTAGGGGTACTGAGAATAAGCAAGAGCGGACTGGAGAAAACTGGCTAAGGAACCAATGTACTGGGGACAAACAAGTAGAGAGGTAAAGGTAACATAATGGTAAGAGGCCAAAATGACATTTGGACTGCAGGCTACACACTGCCCTCCCTAATTGATATCGCAGTATAGGCAAAGCAGTAGTTGAATCGTAAGTGAAATACCTGCTGTGGTTGAGTTTTTTATTTGAATGTAAAGCACAAGTTGCTGTTAAAGGGACAATTTGTAGGGCATAAAAATATTTAACTATAGGAATTGGTCATAGGAGGTTAGAAAAGATTAGGAATAGAGGTTGGATAAGATGAGCAATTCACAATGAAACAATGGGAGGACAAGATGTATGGCTTCCAAATGTGCAGCAAAGTGTAGAAGATTTAGGAAGTGTTTGTACAAGTATTTTTGTACCCCGAACAGACTCCAAAAAACTTTTCCTCAGATGGTAAATGTTGGACGGTTTCATGGGAAAGAGAACTGGGAGCATACGTTTTTGGGAGTGTAGTGAACTGGCAGACTTTAAATCAATCCCTACGGAGTACTCTGTCAGAGATATTGAATGAGCAAATGGGTGTAAATAAGGACATTTTTTTTGAGTTGGGCTACAGGATCTGAATTGCCTAGAACATAGTAAGGCCTTGCCAAGTTTAATTCTGGTGACTGCCAAAAAAATTACTAGAAAATGGAAAGCAAACTACAAATCAACTGTATTTGAAGTAGTGAATATTGTTAGAGATAAAAGAACTGTAAGTGGTATCTTTAGAAAAGGGTATGATTAAATTAGAAATGGAAACTGTGGGAACAATGCATGCAGAATAATTTTTTGGAGGAGTGAGGTTTAAGGGAAGGCAAGAATTCATCAATATAATTTTGGATTGTTGATAATTCTACAAAGGAATATGATGTTCTTCATCCCACATTGCTGCAGTCCTAACACTTGGGTAGTCCGCTGTCCCAGTCGGCCCGAATACCAAAGTATATGGCTGACGTCGGTCAAGGCGCATTAGTCTGACGTCAGTACGTCAGGGTACAAATGCGCATGACTGACGTCATATCCTCAGTCTTTTTTGCCGCATGGTCCGATGCAGAAGCAGTTTTGCGAGTGCAGGTTGGCGTTCTGAAATTTTCTGAAGTCGGAGTTTCAGACCGAATCAAAGTTGGCTAAGTACCCCGTTGGGGAATATTTTGGTTTTTTCTTGCCTCAGTATTTAACCGGATGTCAGAAAAAGTGAATAACTGTATTTCTTGTGGGAAACAGATACCTCATAGGGATTACCATACCTTGTGTATACCTTGCTTAGGGCCTGAGCACGACGTTGTTGGATGTCGCTCTTGTGCTAGATTTAACAAACGCACTATAAAGAGAAGATTAGACTGTGCCAGGTTAGTTTTGGGAAGCGTTGTAATTATAAAATGCCGTCGGATGCTCCGGCCCGCTTCGTCCAAAAAGCGCAAGGACAAAGCAGCAAAGCCTAGGTTGGAAGAACCATCAGTCCCGGACGTCGGTTCTTTAGAAGGCTCGGTGGAGCCGGAGGTTCTGCAAGAAGTTTCTTTGGAGTCTCAGGGGGAGACTTTACTGTTACAAGATGTGTCCTCTCAGGAGGTAGGCCAGGCTGAAGGGGCTTCTCAGGTGGCTGTTCTCCCCTCCTTCCTAAGGTGGTTAGGCCCTCCCCTTCTGTTTCCAAGGCTTCTTTGAGAGGCAGGCCAGGTTTAACTTCAGTGGGTGTCTCTCCTAGTTCTTCAGGATCTTTGCCTAAGAAACATATGCTTAAAATGGCAGAAGATTTGATTACTATGATTAGGGGTTCTATGCCCCCTCCTGATAAGAGGCCTAGGGTGGAGCCTGAGCTTGAGAGTTTTGAGCAGTGTTCGGAGGCTTCTGAGTCTTCGGCTGAAGACTTACAGGAGTATCCTCCTTATTCTGATTCTGATGTGGATGATTCTACTCCTTCGGCTTCTCCTCCTGAGGATTTTTCATTTTCAGAGACTCTTCATTCCATGAGGGAACATTTTAAATGGGAAGGACAAGATTTCTCGGATTCCAGGAAGAGGCTTAGGGAATTTTTGTTTTTACCCCAGCATAGGCCTTTAGCTATACCTCCTGTTCTGGATGTGGTGGAAGATGTTTTTGCAGAGGCTTCCCTGAACCCTGATTCTTTGCCCCCTGCCCCAGTTAAACCGGACAGGTATTATAGGGTGCCTGAAGCTCATAAGTATCTTTTTAAGAGTCCTAGGGCAGACCCAGAAACTGTTTCTCAGGAGCCTAAAGGTGTTAAGGCTTCTGTTGTTAAAAATCCTGTTCCTCCTGATAAAGAGGCAAGGGCTTTGGATAGATGGGGAAAGAAAGTGTATACTTCTTCCACTTTAGCCATGAGGGCTTTGAATTGCCAGTTCCACATGTTAAAATATCAAAATTATCTCCTTTCGCAATTGCAGTCTAAGGTGGATGCTCTGGCGGAAGGTATTGAGTGTAAAGAGTTGCAGGATTTAGTTCATGTGTCTGAACAGGTGGGTAAGCATTCCTTGCAATGTGGTTTTGATGCTGTGCAGGCCTCTTCGAGGGTGGCTGCCACTGGTTCTGTTCTTCGCAGGCACGCCTGGCTGAGGGATCAGAATTTAGCTGAGCATGTTAAGACAAGGATTCTGGATGCTCCGTTACAGTCTGATGTGTTGTTTGGTTCGCCTGTGGAAGCAGTTTTAAAGAAAATGGAGGACAAGGCTAAGTCTATGCAGACTGTTAAAGATTTTTTGCAGGTTCAGCCCCAAGTTTAGTAGAAATTGGCCTACTAAGGGATGGACATATCCTTCTTATGATTCCCAGTCTAGGGGTAGGTCTAGACGTGGTAGGGGCAGAGCTCAAGGTTCTTTTAGGCCTAGAACAGGGAGTTCACCTGCTCAATCTTCTGGTGAGGGCAGGGGTCAGCCCTTTCGTAAACAGACCCAATGACCTGCCTTTTCAGCTGCCAGTGCTTTCTCGTCTGGCAGCACCTTTGGGAGGAAGGCTGGCACTTTTCAAAGAAAATTGGAGTTTAATTACCCAGGACAGATGGGTATTGGATATCATTCACCATGATTACAGGTTTTATTTCCATACCTTGCCTCCTTTCAAAGGCATGCCAGACATTCCTCCTCTACAAAGAAAAGAGGCTCACAAGCAAATTTCTCTGTTACTCCAAATAGGGGCCATTCAGCCGGTTCCTGTGCCAGAAAGGGGCCTAGGATTTTATTCTCGCCTGTTCCTAGTACCAAAGAAGGGGAACACGTGGAGACCAATTTTGGATTTATCTATCCTCAACACTTATCTGGACATTCCCAAGTTCAAAATGTTGACGTTACAACAGCTTTTACCTCTACTGGGCAAAGATCACTGGATGGTAACTTTAGATCTCAAGGAGGCTTACCTTCATGTGCCTATCAGACTAAGTTGCAGGAAGTATCTGCGTTTCGAGCTGGGAATTCCCATTATCAGTTCTCTGCATTGCCCTTTGGCTTATCTACTGCCAGAGTATTCACAAAAGTTCTGGCTCCAGTGATAGCTTACTTCAGGCTAAAGGAATACAAATCTATCCTTACTTGGACGACTGCCTGATTCTGGCTCAAGAAAAGGAAGACCTTTACAGCATTTGGAATATGTGATAGCAGTGCTAAGATGCCTGGGGTATTCTGTGAACGAAATAAAGTCCAGTCTAGTACCCTCTCAAGACATGTGCTTTCTGGGTGTAAGACTGAATACAGCAACCCAGATGGCCTTTTAACCCCGGACAAACAAAAGAATCTTTCCCTGTACTTCCATCAACTATCTCTTCAGTCCGGGCTGACTGCAAGGACAGTCCTTCAAGCCTTAGGGTTCATGGCATCTTGTATTCTGGTGCTTCCCAATGCCAAACTGCATATGAGGAAGCTGCAATGGTACCTCAAAAATGTATGGACACAGCACTGCCAGGATTTGGACACTGTCATTCAAATAATACCTTGCATTCAAAAGGAATTTTTGTGGTGGGCTCAGGAATGTCACCTAAACAAGGGACTCTCTGTGACCCGGCCAGAGGCGAGTCAGATTCTAACGACAGATGCCTCAGACATAGCTTGGGAGCTCATCTGAATGGAAAGTGGATACAAGACAAGTGGCCTGCCAGACTACAGCATCTACATATCAACATGAAGGAGATGTTAGCAGTCCAGTTTGCATTAATGGCTTTCAAGGAGTTACTTCTTCCAGGGCAGGTGTTGATTCTAACAGACAACACAACTGTCATGTGGTACATCAACAAACAAGGGGAACACATTCTTATCCTCTATGCAGGCAAGCAATGATTTTATGGGAGACTGCGCTCAGCTTGCTACTATCGCTTCAGGCAAGGTTTCTGCCGAGCACAGAACTCCTTAGCAGATGTGTTAAGCAGGCAAATCATGGATCCCCACGAGTGAAACTGGATCTTCATGTATTTCGAAATTGACAGTGTCATGGGGAACTCCAGACATAGATCTGTTCGCTTCTCCACTAAACCACCAGCTGCCAAAGTTTTGCACAAAAAGGTTTTTAGCGCGGAGTTACCACTGTTGCACACAAGAGCAGCGGCAAAACAAACAAGGTTAAACTATTTGATATAAATTCCACTCTCTCCACTCTTTCCAATAACTAAAATCCTCTCGCTGTACTGCTGATGTAACCAGCATATCCTATAACTGATCCTCCCATCTCTGACTTGATTCCCAAGTGGTTCTTTCTCTATCTGTTAGCCTAGCTGTAACTCCTAGCTACATACCTTGGACCTTGATAAAGCTTAATATTAGATAGTACCCCACCAGCCTAAAACCCACTTCCTACCCTCTTTTGAAAGTCTCTTTATCTACTACTTCTAGTATGGTCCTCAGTATGTCGAGGAGTCTCCAGCTCAGCTGGTCTGGCTGACCTGGTGAAGGGGAATGTATGTTACAACTGTGTCAACAGACTCCAAATCCTCTCCAACTACCTTCTCACACAACAATGCGACATGCACTAGAGTGGCCAAAACTGGAGGCTGAGGCAACTCAGGAGAGGCAAGAGGAGACCAGACAGGAGACAGAGGACACTACAGGACACACAAGTCACACACACACAATACATACACATCTTACAAATCATACCATCACAAACACAATACTCACACATCTGATCAAAAAAAACCAGGCCACCAAAAGCAGACACCCAAACAACTACCACCAGCACTACTACCTCAACACACCACCCACACCATGCAAATACATAGATCATACATAGTCAAACAGTCCAAAATATTAAGACCAAGGCATCACCAGGTGCACTTGTCACTTTGCCAGACACACTTCCAGCATACCAGGACAGACTGTCACCAGTGGCCAGAAGATCACAGTAAGCTCGCCAAGAGCACAGTAAGTTGCTGCTCCGTCAGGCCGCCAGAATCAGCAGCAGGTACAACTTCTCAGGTCATCCACGTCAGGGTGTTAGCTAGCGACCTACAGTCATTGCACACGCTGGTGTCAACGACCTTGGAGAGGCACTCCTTGGACGCTAAGGCTGGGTGACCCAGGAGAGCTCTGATTATGTAGCCCTGCACCTATGACCCCAGACTTTAGCATGATCCTACCTTCACCTAGAATGGTTTCAACTGTCAGGTGATATTCAATCAGCAATGTCTGTCTGCCTGGGATGACATGGAATTCAAGCCATGGGATGAGGGAGGGTCTGCCTGGGATGACATGCTGGACAAGCCATGCTGCTTCTCGCAAGCCTCGGCTTAGCACCCTTAGGCCTGGGCTTCCCAAGGCTCAAATTCTAAACCTAGGCCACCAAAAGCAAAAAGGGTTGCAAGGCTCAAACCAAAAACCTACCACCCTAAAGTCAAAAAAAACACGACTAAGGGTAAATGGCTTCAGAAAATGCTCTCTCAATCTCATGATGCACGACTCGAGGTCTCTTTCAACGCACCTCAGAGATCGATGCTGGTTCTAACAGGTTTCACTGGTCTGCTAGAGATCACCCGCACCCCAGCAGGAACAGAGCCAGAAATAATCATGCCCCAAAGAAAACCACACACACACAAGAAAGAGGGGTGGTGTATCCGGCATCACCCACCCACCAGGTGTCCAGACCATAAACGAGACCCTGCTCCTAGACCAGTAGCATGCAATTAACCACCCTCAAGACCTCAGGAACCTCACATGGCCTTACAGGGAACCCTGTATCTCCTCCAGGAACCCATGCTAGGTGACTTTAACTACCCTAACTACCCTAAATGGGAACACCAACACACTAATGGGCCTAACTGTGACTTTAACTACCCTAATATAGACTTTCAACACTACTAACTCTAAACCATCTAACCCCTGGGATCACACACCTTCATAAAACATCACAGACATGGGACACTACATACATGGGAACCAAGAAACATACTCAAAACAAGTATCACCCTCACAATCAAAATCAGATCAGGAAAAAATCTCAACACCCCCACCTGAAACAAAAAAAAAGAACAAAAAATAAACTCCTCAAAAGGTCATCATTCATTTCACATGGAACAAAAAGCTAAGGTGTGAGCTCTTCTCAAAGCTTCAAAAGTCATTTCTAAAAAACAAACCCCCTCTCCCTTTACAGGCCCCTTTGCCAGTGGTAAACATTACTCAAACACAACTGCAATTTCAAACAAAACTCAAACTCCAGCACCCAAAGGCAAATGTCTGGAAAACAAAACCTAAACCAAAAAACAAGCTCTGTAACAAAGCTAAGGCACCAGCCATAAAACCCCAAGACAAAAAAAAAGTCTAGACACCTTTGATCGAGCAAGTAATAAAAGCAAAAGGCCTTGAAAAAAATTATGAAGGCAAAGACAATAAGTAAAAAAAGAATCAAACTCTAATTTCATTATCATAATAAGAAACCTGAGATAAAGAGAAAGATATGCTCATAATTCTAAGGAATGATGTGAAAAAGACTAAAACTACAGAGATGCTAAACCACTACACACACAGATTAGAAAAAAATGAACTGGAAAAATTGTGCAAAACTGCTACACAAGGATCAACAGGCACTGGCTGCTGACAGACCCAGTGCTTACTTCTACTTCCCTCCAAAAGGAGAGAGATATCATCTCCAGAGGAGATGGTGAATGAACATCTCCAACATGGGACCCAGATGGTGAACACAAAGGTGTGGATGTTGTTCCATGGGACCGGATGGTGTCCGGATCCATGTGCTTGATTGGCTCAATGAGGAATGCTGTTTACAGTTAGGACAGTTGTTTAATCTTAGCCTCACTCAGGAGCTCATAAAGTGAGAGGGCGCAGAGACTACTGTGGTCCCACGTGGAGGGCGCCACTCCACAAGCCCTGGAAATTACAGCCAGAGGCTTCTAAAGTCACATGGGCAAAGCTAGCCATTAGGGATCATAATAAATTTGGAGGACACTTGAACTTCGCTAGACTTCAAAGACAAGAGTTTACTTTGTTAAAGGCAGATCCTCCAAACTTGGCCTCACACAAGGCCATGATCCCACCAACTCCATTGATGAGGGAAAGGCTACATACTGTAAACACCTCATCTGCAACGGCCAGCTCATACACCACCTACCCAGGTACTGTCGAAAAACTAAACCGATATGTAAACCAATACATCACAAGAACAACTCATGGTGGTCCAGTGTCCAAAAGGGCATCATCAGGAACCAGTTTTAAGTCAGAACCAAGCACAGACAGAGTGGTGTCCCACAGAGTCAGTCCTGGGTCACTGTCAGAAGTCTCTACCACAAGGAAGTACAATCTACACAGGAGGTCTAGGAGCATGGCTCTTTGCTACAAGAGACAAACTGGCCAGAAGTCTAAAACACGAAGCCTGGAGTTCTGACACCTGGAGAAGGGCCTCTACAGAAACATAAAACTGGTGCCAGAGCCAGCGCCCATGTTAAAAGCCAAAAAAAAAAACAGAAAAAAAAATCTGAAAAACAACAAGGCTAAAATAGGCTACCTTAGCTACCATAAATCACTGAGCACAGAAAAGTCATCATAGATCTGATCTGGCCACCCAGACAGTGGATTTCACTTTGGGATACTCATGTTGCCAAAGTAGTTAGAAAACCTCTTATACTCCACACACACAAGTGAAGGATTCACATCTAGATCAAGGGAGGGGTCATGTCACCTGGATTCATCATATATTATCTCTATGATTGAGTAGTATGTGCCCCGTTCGAGATCTGATCATGACAGACAACTGCTCCAGCTTGGCCCCCAAAGATTCCTGCTGCCAAAGGGATAAAGGGGCTGAAAATATATCTGTATCAAACCCGACTGAAAAGACTAAAGCTCTATTCAGTCTCATAGATCCCTCAGAACCACAAGACCTGCAGCATTAGAAAGGCCATGTCAAACCCAGATTTGATGGATGATGCTCACCTCAAAATCTAGATCATCTCAAACCCAGTGCTGGCGAACCAAAAAACCACCACGCAAGTTAGAATAGAATCGCTGGGAGGACAGATTCATCACCCAGAGACTCCCTATGCTGTGGAAAAAACCGGAGGGTGTTCTGAGCACCTTCTTCTGGTCTTGTTCAAGAGGAATCTTGACCAATGGGATGGAGATTGCAGGACATACCCCAGGGATTACTTCAGCGCCACCTTGGGCACATAGCACAGCATAAATGATAGGCATTAATTTATATTCAGAGCTATGGCGGTGGCGAAAGCCACAGCCCTATAGGCATGCGACTTATAAATAAATGATAGCCTAGTACAACCTATGGTATGAATCACACAGCTTGGAAAGTGGATGCTCTTTCTTTCAGTTGGAAAAATCTTCATGTGTATGCCTTTCCACCTCTGCCTCTTCTCCCAAAGGTACTCCTAAAGGTCAGACAAGACAAGCCACGGATGATTTTAATAGCTCCAGATTGGCCTCGGCAACACTGGTACCCATTACTGAGGAGTCTGGTAAGGAAGCCTCCATGGCCTTTACCTTTGATTCCACACCAATTGTCTCAGAGGGACGGTCATCTACTCAATGTCAAGCTTCACTCTCTTCATCTGACAGCCTGGCATATTCTGTTTTGAAACACAGCAGGTCTCAACTTCCTCAACAAGTTTTGAATGTGATTATGGAAGCCAGAAGGCCTAGTACAAGGAAAGTGTACTCAGAAAAATGGAAGAGATTTTTATTTTGGAGTGCAGCAAAGGATTTGGAGGTTTCTGAGCCTAATTTGAGTGCGGCTCTTCAATATCTTACTGAGTTATTGGACAAAGGTTTGTCTTTCTCTTCCATTAAGATTCATGCTGCAGCAATTTCAGCTCACTATGATTGTGACCCACCATTGTTTTCTCATCCTTTGTTCAAGCAATTTCTTAGAGGGGCAAAGAATATAAGACCCCCGTGAGCTCCTACTCCTGCTTGGGATCTCAATTTTGTGTTGGAGAAACTTACTCTACAACCTTTTGTGCCTCTGGCTACTGCTGAATTGAAATAGTTGTCATGGAAGACTGCTTTTTGTTGGCCATTACTTCTGCAAGAAGGGTTTCTGAATTGCAGGCCCTTATGGCGGTTGAGCCTTTTTTGATTTTCCATAAGGACAGGGTATCATTACGTACTAATCCTTCCTTTATGCCTAAGGTGGTTTCTAGTGTGGCTTTAAACCAAACTATTCATTTGCCTACTTTTTATGCAGATCCCCAAAATAAGGCGGAAAAGATTTTGCACACTTTAGATGTACACAGGCAGTTGCGTTATTATTTAAGCAGGACTAAGGATTTTAGGCAGTCTCAGCAGTTGTTTGTTTCTTTTGCTTTGAGTTCTCAGGGCAAGCCTGTGTCAAAACAAACTATTTCTAAGTGAATTGGGTTTTGCATTTCATTTTGTTATTCCCATCATGGCAAGGAGATTCCAGCTGGGATTAGGCCTCATTCCACTAGGGCTACTGCCACTTCAACAGCATTTCTAAGGGGGGTGGCAACTAAGGATATTTTGGAGGCAGCTACTTGGAGTTCATTGCATACTTTCTCTAAGCACTACCACCTTCCTCTCTACTCTAAATCCAGGGCTGGTTTTGCCACGGCTATTTTGCAGGGCATGTTGACAGCTCCTGCTTCCTTATGATTTGCCAGCCTCCCTTACCTCTGCTTTGGGATTCTACCCAAGTGTTAGGACTGCAGCAATGTGGGATGAAGAACATAGTACAGTTTTGTACCTACCATAAATGTAGATGTTCAAGATCCACATTGCTGCAGTCCAATTTACCTCCCTCCTTCCCTCTGTGTTTAGGGGTGGTTGTGTGGGTGGGGTTGTACCTTTGTAAATTTGTATATATTGTATATATATTGGGTACAAGAGTGTTTGGTGTTTTTTGGTTTTGGCCTTATCTTTTTTAGGGTCTTCTGACATCTGGGGCAAGAAAAGACTGAGGATATGACGTCGGTCATGCGCATTTGTACCCTGACGTACTGACGTCAGACTAATGCGCCTTGACCGACGTCAGCCATATACTTTGGTATTCGGGCCGACTGGGACAGCGGACTACCCAAGTGTTAGGACTGCAGCAATGTGGATCTTCGAACATCTACATTTATGGTAGGTACAAAACTGTACTTTTTGTGTAATGGTTGTAACTGGGAACATGTTAATATGGGTTTATAAATATATAAATATACATGTGTGTATGTATTTATATATCTATATATATGTATGGGTCTACTTTGAAACCTCGAATGCTCACAACATCGAGCATTACAAAGTCAAGACCACAACGTCGGAAACACTAAATACTGAGAGTACACAACAGTGAGCAATAGGATATCGAAATAAACACACCACAACATTGTAACCCATAACATCGAAAAGTACTGTGCAGAAATCACACCTCCGGCGTCTCAAATGTGTACATATTGACCAAAAACGAGCAGACTTCCACAACTAATAATCTGACACTACAGAAACAGTACATCCACCTCTTTTTAAATACACTTGCAGGAAAACAATGACCCCTTGCTACTCCGAAACACACAAACACTCTTCCAGTGCATATCATAATCACACATCGACTTGTGCATACTGTAAACATAAACTGTACTTGTAAATAAGATAGTGACATCTAAACTATACACTGTTTGTATCACTCTCCACTACAGGACACACAGTATTACAGCTGCAGTAGATTACTGATAGCTCGCAGGAAATCAACCGTAGAGTAGGAGCCCTTGTGGTTAAGCACATGCTGAAACTGTGAATGGTGGAACACTGTCTTCCTCTTCTTAGGTGATGGAGGGAACCCTGCCACTAAACAGATTCTAAGTTCCTCAACCCTATCTTGTTCCCGTGCTAGTGTTGTCAACAACACAGTCAAATATGTTGCCCGAGTCCCAAGATGTATCTTTAGCCTCCTGTGCCACGCCTCACTATTCTATGTCCGGGGAAGACCTAGGTTGTTCAGCTCTGATATGTTCCAGAATGTGATGGGAAACAGTGTCGGGAATCGTACAAAAGGCATACTTCTAGTTTTGAACTTCCTAGGCTTTTCAAATAGGTACCATTCACTGAAGTACCGTAACAGATGTCTACCCTCTGCAGGGAATACTTCCTGTAAGGCATTGAAGCCTGATAACCACCACCTCCTCCAAGAATGCCAATGCCACCATGCTAGAGTTATAAAGGGGTATCTAAGCCTAATGACTGCACTTTATGCCAGATATTCTGGCCAAAGTGGAAAAAAACAGCCTTTAGGTATCACTCCTGCTAGATTGTTATGTACACTCTTAGTCGCAGCTATCTCATAGTCGCACATTACATATTTCATAGCTGGCTCAAAGTCATGCTCTTGTAACAGCTGAAATATGCATTCCCACATCATATTGTATGATTGTAGTGATTTCTTTGACATTAAACAGTACAACAGAGAGACTGTCTTTTTATAACCTCCATACTTCAGGATTCCATGAATGCTGTATAACTGCCTGTAGATTACTCCCTTATAGAAAAAGGTCCCATCCATGAGCCATATACTGGCACGACTTAAATCATACAGATTAGAAACCGTTGTAAACACTAACACTGTTGCATCACTTGCTGGGTCTACATAGCGATTTTTTATGAACTCACCATCTTTCAAGGGGAAGTCACTTAGGCTAACTGTCTGTAATATTAACTGCATGTCAGCCTGACCCCTGCTACGCTTCCTATGGATCCTACCCACTTGTTGCAGGAATGGCTTCCTGTTTGGGAGACGAGATAAATTGAGTGGAAGTAGACCTAACATCCTCCACAATCAAACAAGGGGTGTCCCTAGACAGTTCAGCCTTGTGTTTTAACTCATAACTCATGTGATATCTTTCTACTTCGGCCTGGCTCCCTATGTGATGGTGTGCTACAAATTTGCAGAGCTCTTCCCCATTAGGTACTGTCATAGTGACGGCTCTACCTTTGCATTTCTCCTTGTGTTTACATTTGCAGCACCAGTACTACTTAGTAGCCATAGTACGTTCCAGATTGTAGATGTAAGCCATCAAAGATGAGTATTTCCTGGCCATTCTGGGATTTGGTGGTGGTATAGACACGTCCTAACACTCCAGGGCTTTCCAGTGCGATTTCCGCCATAATGAAGACGTTGGATACGTTGTTGTCATTGGACATATTTGTACTGGCTTCGATTCGCTGTGCACGGCTCGTACAATGTTTTAAAGTGACAGCACCTAGTTCAGCTATGCAGTACATCTCTGATGTCCTTCAAGGATGCATCTGCAGTCCTAACAAATGGGTTGTCCTGGCCTCAGGCAGCCCTTCGGTCGGCCGGATTCCAAAGTCTGGGTCTGGCCTCAGCTGATGTTGCACTTCACCCGACGTCATAGCTGCAGTTCAGCGGGTATAAAGGCATCAGCCGATGCCATTTTCCTCAGTCTTTCTTGCCGCGTGGCGCCCGAAGCAGAAGCTGTTAGCTAGTGCTGGTCGGTCAGAACCAGAGATTGCTACTACCGAAGACTTCTAAAAAGCTAAGTACCCCATTGGGGACTCTTTCTTGCCTCAGCCGATGTCAGAAAAAGTGAATAACTGTTTAACTTGTGGGAAACAAATACCTCATAAAGATTTCCACTCTTACT